>NC_061122.1:128375443-128745050 GCF_002878395.1 Capsicum annuum | reverse complement strand
AATAATAATAATAATAATAATAATAATAATAATAATAATAATAATAAGTTTTCTACTTATTTTATTATTTTTTCCCTTTTGATATAACCTAACCCAATTCTAC
This sequence comes from Capsicum annuum, assembly GCF_002878395.1. Taxonomy (NCBI): domain Eukaryota; kingdom Viridiplantae; phylum Streptophyta; class Magnoliopsida; order Solanales; family Solanaceae; genus Capsicum; species Capsicum annuum. Next base: position 128,744,947 of record NC_061122.1, on the reverse strand, counting down.
TTCATCTTTAATGTATTAATGTGTACTACGTTTTTAGCCAAAGAAACAAATGTGTACTTCTTTTTTGGCTTTTCCTCCTCTTTTTATATATTTAGTACTCCTTAATTATGAATTTCCTATAACTTTTATCACATATTTTAGGATTCCTTAATTTTAAAACTACAATATTGTGTAGGATTGTTTCTATATATTTTAGGGTTCTTAATTTAAAATACTATAAATATAATTAAAGAAAATAGTGAAAAATAATTTTGTCTATTGAAGAGTTTTTTAATGAAGAACAAAAATTTTAAATCACTTTTATAAGAGTCTTCACACTTTTAATATAATAGATTCGAGATTAGAGATACATATACATATTCATGGTATAATATATGATACACCGTAAATATATAAATATGCTTTATATATTTCTTTATATACTTAGTATATTTATATATGTGCGTTTTTGGTATAGATATGGTATAAGCTTTTTATACATAACATATTTTATTTATATATGGTGTAAATATAATACTTTATATATTCATTGGTATTAATATAATATTTTGAGTATAAATATACTAAGTATTATGATATATAGAGGTAACTGTTGTAGTTTATGGTATAACCTTGTTATATTGGATACATTTTTTTAATAAAAAATATAATATCAAGTATTTTTTATATAAATAATTGAATGACTCTAAGAAAAGAATATATAAATCAATGATATAGATAAAAATATTTAGTTTATTTAAGAATATTTTGACCTTTGAATACTAGAGAGAGAAAGATTTGGAAGTAGTTTTACGAATTATCTTTTACATTGGTTTTAATTTGAAATATTAAAAATAGTTCCTTAAATTAAGATGAATTGATGATTAATTATAGCATAAAATTAGGAATTATAATTATCTTTTCTAATTTTTTAAAAAAACTATATATGTAAAAATAAATCACATAAATGTGCACGTTAACTTAGGTTCAACTTTCATCTATACCCTCTGTGTGTGAAATTACAATTGAAAAGTACGAAAGAAATGAAGAAAATACAATAATATCTTCTTTTTGGCCGAAGCGTGGATATCGCGCCCTCTTTAAGGAGATTCAAGTCCACTGCAGAAAATATTTTAACCAGTATAGCAGTAATCTTTCTTGACTTGTTCCCTCCATGATACAACAAGCTTCTCACAAAGAACAACTCAACAACTCTGGACAAGAGTTGAGTTCAAAGCTCCACAAAAAGAATACCTCCCTTCAACTAATAAACTTTTTTTTTAAAACTTTAGTTAACTCTATATTTTTTTTGTTCCATGAAAAATATGTAAGACCAACTCCATAGGTGAGAAAGTATTCCATGCAATGAATAAGAAGAAAGTGGGCAATAAAGTAGATCTGGAGAAATAATGCCTTGAAAGTTACATAAGTTACAAGGCATAATGAGGAAGATAATGGACAAATAAATTCTTAGAGGTTACATGAATTTCAAGAAAAATAGTGGCCAAATTCAACCGCTACTTTTCAAGAGTCAAAACAACTTAAGTAACAACATGCACTGTTGGAACCCTTGGGGGTTGCACCACACAGCGAGGGACCAGGTCCCTCAGAGTTAATCACAGGTAATCAAACAATAGAGTGCAGGAACACTAAAGACAATAACAGAAGAGTAGAAACACAAGATTTTTATGTGAAAACCTAGGAAGGAAAAAACCATGACTTGCCCTCACAAACACCTAAAATCCACTATAACCAACCTCCTAATTACAGTCCAGATTTCAGCCTACCTCTAGGATTCTTTCGCTTGCAATAACTTTACTACAAGCTTATCTTGGCAACTCTACCAAGGACCTCTACACCGATTAACTCTAATCAGCCGCACACTTGGACAACTCTACCTAAGCACTTCAATCAACAAACTGAAACACTACTCTTCTAACATGAGTAGTTCATTTATAAATCACCACTCAAGAATACTCACTCACTATTTAAGCATACTACAATATTAAGAACTTGATAAATGCTTGAGCAGTCTTGAAATAGAGTTTTTCCTGCCTTTCTTCACTCTTTAGATTTGTGTAAAGAAACTTATTTGATGAAGAAGCGTCTCTTTATTTTTATAAATGAGTGATGATTAGGATTGAAATATTATTGGACCAGTTATCCTAATCAGTACAAAATAGCACCTGCTAGTTTGTTACACAAGAGGATAAAACTATGCAGACAATGCGTGCTAGCTGTACTGTTCCTTGCACATCCAGGGACCTGGTCCCTTGCAGTTAGCTGCTCATCATTAAAACTACATTTAGAAATTTCCCCCCTTTTTGATAATGAAAAACCAACCATAATTCTTTGAGAATCAATGGACATCCATCATATTTAATTAGTGTGATTACCACCTAAAGATGAATATTCCCCCTATCATCATGCTTCCCCCATCACCATCATGCAACACAAGGACCTGGTTCCTTGTTGTCATTTGCAACAAATACTGCAATTGCTTCTCCCTGTCATTATACCTTATCATTCACACTTATCACATCACTTCCTTCCCCCATACCAAGGTGATTTTCCTCATTTATCAATATTCAGCACATCATATTCTTTCTTTTATCAATATGCTATTCAAATCTTCAACCCAATTCACCTGGTACCTGGTACCTACTACATGAACTCAGTATTACTCCTTTTGGCATCATTGAAAAGTGAGAATAGTAAACCAATAGTAAATTAAGCACAAATTAGGTAACACATGGCCACTAGGGCAACACTAACATGAAGAACAACTTTGCAAGAAAGATAACAAATATAACACACAAAGAAAAGATTCATTCATATGTAGGAAAAGTATTATTGCAGTGCATAAATTAAATGTTCTTAGGGAAAAAGCCACGGAAATCAGGAAGAATTAACAAGCAAAGGACTACGAATAAGTTTTTGAAGGATTAGAGTTAGGTTGTTGTTGAAATGCCTTATCTCTGTATTTGACCTAAGGACCTCATAAGTTAAGATTGACACCCTCTTTTTCAGTTCAGCATTCTCGGTTCTAAGAATTTTATTGTCACATAGGTTTCCTTTGGAGAGATGCTGAATTGTCTCCTAAAGCTTACTGATTTCTTCATCCTTGGCAGCTAAATTGTCCTTTTGTTCCTTTATTTCCTGGGTAAGATCCCTTTGATAAATGATACCAATTTGACATATTCAATCTTGACCGATTTCTTCATGCCAAGCATTTGAAGCACAGTCCCTTGGGTTTCATTCCTGCAGACAATACCAAATTGGTCAAATACCTTGTTCAACCAATATCTATAAGGCATGCCACAATTTATATTCTTTCTAAGAACTACTTTGTGAATGTGTTCTATTATCAATGCAGGTAGATTACTAAGGCATTTCATTATATACAAATCAGTAGATGAGGCAATGCTTTTCTTTTATGACCTAGGAAGAATCATCTTGTTCACAAAGTCAAAGACCAATTGAAACTCATTCTTAAGTGATTTCCTATTCACTGCAGCCATAAATTTTTCTTTGACCTTGGTTCCATTTGCTAAGAATTCTATTGAAGGCAACTGCTTGGAGACAGTTCTCACCCCATATATAGGAATTTCCAAAATCCTTCCTAGTGTTTCCTCATTTAGTTTTATTTTCTTTCCTAGGACCTGTACAGTCAAATTCATCCTATCTTCTGATAATTCTAAAGTGAAATAGAATTCTCTTAATACTCAATAGTGGGAATAAGTCCTTCCATGAGATACATCCAACCTTTATGTTTAACCAGCTCAACTAATTCCACCATACCAGTTTCTGTTAGCATATTTGAATAAATAATCCTTCTAGTTAGCACCTTTTTATTCTTTAAGAACTTATTTCTAACTTTCTCGGATATAACCTCATTTTTATTCATTCTTTCTTCTAGCATAAGTGATCACATATTCTTTTTCAACTACTTTCTCTTCTTGGGACCAGGTCTCCCAAAAGTTAGATGTTTCTCAGTAAAACTTCCAAACCATTTTTCAAAAAACTTTTGGTATTTTACTAACATCGATTTTCTTGTGATCAACTAAGCTCTTTCCTAGGCTATTTGACAACAAGATGGGATTTTTAGAAATCCAGGTTTTATCCATCACAATATCATTAGAAAAGTTTTGAAGATCCAGGGATAATTATTTATTGACAGGTTGAGAGATAAAGGAGTTAAGCTTTGGAAGAATATATGAGAAGAAGGATGTTTTTGAGGAGGGTTTAGGAAAGGACATTTAACTATGCTAAGCTCAGAAACCTTTGAAGGACATGAAAATGAGAGAGCTGCAACCATCAAGAAAGTTCTTTTCTTAGAAGGGCTATTTGGGATTTAGATTTTCCTTTTTGATAAGAAAAGGAGTAGGTGCAACAAGATTAATAATAAGCACAAGGAAGGGTTTTCTGGGGAAACAAGATATGATCCATTTTAGACTTTTAGGCAACTCACTATCCCTTTTAGACTAGTACAACCTTTTTTTTATACAAGGACAAGGAGGATGGGGATTTATCTTGATAGAACAGACTACGTTTGCACATACATGATACTAACCTGAGAGATGGGGACTAGGACCCTCTCTAATCTAAGTGAATCTTCAACTTTTGTGCTTTTCATATCTGTCCACTGATAATGCTCAACTTATACATCAATTTAAGTGTAAGGCGGTCGTCGTCAATACATTTGCCCAACTCTGGAGTCGGGGTCAAATCCACAAGGAACAATGTGAGTAGTGATCAAATTAAATTAAAATGATAGTTATAATTTAAATTCAACCAAATGGTACAAAAAGATAAAATAGGGGAGGTGAATTCCTACACTAATATTTCTTTTTGAATTTTTCTAGTATAAATTCGAGGCTACGAATAATTAGAGTTTTAACAGTTATGCATGGATCTTGGAATTATTCATTACTAAGGGAGTGATATGTGGGAGTTAGTCATCAACATCGATTTAGTAAGTCAAATATGGGTAGGATTGGTTATAGATTTTGATGTTAGTCTTTCAACAAAACACCAAACTTTCACCCATTGATCCTTTCGAATATCTAATGGGTGTATTCAACATTTAGTAACCACAACCTCAATCAAGGCATCCCTATTTCTAGGATAACACCCATGGCATAGTTAACCTTGCATTCACCCTTATGTCTAAGATAGTGAAAATTTAGCAAACTACATGCATAATTGTCTATCATTGCTTTGGTCCCCATGTCCCTCTTTTGAGAATGTTATGAATTCTTAAAGTTCACCCAAAAACCTTCTTTTTAAGATGGTATTGAACTTTCTAGAGCTTAGATCTTTCACTCATCAAACCTATGTGGGTATTTGGAGCTTTCACCCATCAAATCCTAACCAAAATAGCATAGCAATAATAGAACCCATAAACATGACCCCAAGAGGGAAATTTAGCTACACATAAGATAAATAAGTATAGATATACCCATAATATCCATTGAATCAAGGTTGTAGAAGATCTAAGCGAATGTTACTTCAAACTTGACCCTCCCACAATATCAACAATGGAAGTGAGCAAATTTTTCACTTATAAAGTCTCCAATGTATTCTTCACTCAAAATTTATACAATATTTTCTTCTCAAAAAATGGAGGCTACAAAGTCTCAAACTAAAAACCTAGAAAAATTAGGGAATAAGGGATATGATGGAATGAATGATATATGAAATTGGGGTTGCAGTCTTTTTATTCAAATTTGGATCAGCACATGCAATTACAGTTTTGCCCTTGGGATGAACATTGCCACCAAGACGCGATTGCACAGGTCTGGCTGCGACCGTGGCTATGCGATCTCGATTAACTTTTGCGATCACGGTTGATTGACCATCTTGACTGACCGTGACCGTGATCACTGGACCGCGACCTCGGTAACTAAGGCTCTTCCATTGTAGGTCTTCAGCTGCACTTTTTCTACTCCTTTTTGATCATTTCAAGATCTGCTCCACTTTTTTTTATCTTTTCAACTCTTATACATAAAAAGAGTGGATATTAGTGCATTTAATCACAATCATGTCTCTTTTGATCATTCAAAGCAAAGTAATGTGCACTAATAATGAGTGTGAGTGAGTAGTAAAATCACCACTCATCAACACTCCCAACTCAAAGCATTTGCTTGTCCTCAAGAAACGCTACCTTACACCAAGAGACTCAAATGTTTATGCCTAAATTTTATGCCTTAAAGGTCATAACAACTTCAGGTTGGGTCGCAACCATAAGTAGCTCATTGCATATGTGCTAGACTAATTTCACAACACCCCTCCTTATAAAATGCAATACTCAAAGGATGCATAAGATTTTAAAGAATAATTAAGCAACAAAGACCAATACTATAGAAGTGGATCAACTTTTTATTAAAACTAAACCATACTCCACTTGCCTCATTATTCGGGAGGTGACAAAAATCACTCACCTCAACTTGTTTGCATGCCCATATCACAAGAAAGAAAAGTTCCACACACCAAACTATCAAACATGTAATAAGGAATTTTAAGTGCAAAATTCTCCCCTCACAAAAGAAATCTCAATGCAACAAGTGGCATGCCATAGGTTTGCCCCTATATTAAATCTCCACTACAAATAAAGTAAATAGTCAGAGATCTCAAAGGACTTTCTAAGATTGTAATGTAGATTCGAGTTAGGGTAAGATATCATTTAGGAACACCCTACCTTGAGCATCTACTTCACTCTTTACGATGCTTCTCTTTCAACTAAGGACCACTCTTCTGTATTTTCTTTCTTTCTTTATGCTTATCTTTTTCTTCCTTTGTTCACCACTTTTTCTCTTACTTTCATTCCTTGCATTTTTGTATAAGTCATCCTTTTGCTGGGTCCTTTCATTTTTCTAATCATTTGTTTTTAACACTTAGGCACATTTTGCATTTTTACTAATACCTCATGGTCCCAAAATTACTTCTGTCGATTTTTACCACCCCTAACTTAGGATTTTAGCATCAAGTTGTATTTTCAAGTTCAAGGGGGTATTCAAAAGAGGGATAAAAAGAAAGGTTCACGGCTTGTAATAATTTTGACAAAGAAAGGTTTAAAGGATCAAAGCGGGGTACTAGGGGTTATAATTATACACGGGCAGGCTTTTTAGGATAGAGTGAGTTTTAAAAACACACGGATGGCCTAAGATCATTCCTCCAACCAAATACAATCAAAATTAGTTTTAAAGACTAATGGGGCAGGTTCTAAATAACACAAGTATACAAGAGACGAATGCAATATTCTCACCACACATGGCATGCAAAACTCATTAGGAGAGCTCAAATGTCCCTCCCGATGGAAGAAATCATGGAGTATTTATCACTATTACCAAGTCAAACTTTATGGAGCCATAGAAAGAGGACAGGATTTGTTACAACATTGCTCACGTCCATGCCCTTGATTTTTCAAAAATTTTGGACAAAGGGGTTTCTTGATTTGCAATAGCACCATGCAAATTATTGCTAACTTATGGCTACAACCAAAGCCTTAGTCTCACATCTTGGCTCAAAACGGGCAAACTAACCATATGGCTACTCAGACTTCACCATAGGTGTAAATAAAATAATCTCAATTTTACAAAACAAAATGCTACAGATACTCAGACTTCCCTTGCATTTTTCGATATTTATGCTACTCAGAATTCCCCTGAATTTTTGCCTCAAACCCAAATACAGCACTTTACCCTTAAGACTGTAATCGCTCAATCTGTCATCAAGCAAAGATAGTCATGCATCAACAAGATCAAAATAAAAGTAAATCAATATAATACTAAAAATAAGATAAAATCATGATAATCCATAAAATGAAATAATATCCAAAACATCATCCCAAAATAATAACATAAAAAAACTATTCTCTAGCATTAGGTCATCAAAACACCATGATTCCAGGGGCAACCCCCAACCAGATAAAATGTAGTGTCCCCACTGCATGCATACTAAAGCAAGAGTAAGAAGTGTCTTCGTAAATTTTCCTCAAGAGCTACTCTCTCTATCTGACTCTATGCTGGCACCACTAATCTCGTCAACCGACCAATTAGCAGGGGACTCATCTTTACTATCTAGCTTTGAAGAAGACAATTTCTCATTTGGTTTAAGAACCTTAAAGGTGCCTTTTACTCCTTTCCACAGATTCTTGAAGAAATTGTCTCTCTTCTTCTCTCTTCGTACAATCATCTCATGTGATTGCTTAAGTACCTGTGTGCTCCTGCTAAGGCTGAGTACACTCTCTCTAGGCTAGCGATGGTGGTTCCTTATTTTTGATGCTCTTTAATGTACTTCTCATAGTCAGATTGTATTACATATAAATGACGAGCTGTAGAGGGCTCTCTCGGACCCTGAGGTAATTTGGACACTAACTCTCTGACCACCCTTATTTGATCTGAAAGATCATCGAGGGGATTTGCTGGCGAGGGTCCGTATGCTGCTGGGTCCTGCTGGGTTGCTTTGTCAGAATCTATTTTTCTTTTCTTGATCTGTCCTTGGGCACCCTCATCTATGAATTTGAGTGGAAAGATGATGAAGCCCGGGTGTACCCAAGTATCTACAGCATACTCCTCTACTTCTGCTCTCTTATAAAGTTTAGTGATAAGGGAAGAAAAAAATAGGTGCGTACCTCTATGGATCTGGTGAAAGCTTCATTTTGATAAGATTATCTCTCCTACATTAAGAGACATGCCAAACAAGATGCCAGCCATAATTTGAGCTCTCAAGTCTGTGATGATGGTCATATGGATGCAAGGTGATACTCGGCTGCATACGATGTTTAACCAAAGTCTGCCGTCTACTTTGAAATCCTTCATTAAAATGCTTTTCTTGGTGATGGACCAAGGAACTTCTTTACCAGGGCATAAAATGTTGGCCATCCAGGACCCAGGCTCACATACCCTTACGTGAAACTGCTTCATGTAGATATTTGGGAGCCTATACACCGTATTCACCTGCTCCACTATGAAGTTTACCTGTTTACCTCGAATTGTCACCATGGGGTTTGTGATAGATACTATGCTGAGGTTTGTGTAGAACTCACGCACCCACATCTTGTTGGCCTCGCAGGGTTTTGGGGCAAAGCATATCTACCCGATCATAGTGAGTCTGGAGTGGCATTCTAGGAGCTCATCTTCTACCTTGTCCAGGCTAATGCCCCTCTCAAAGAGTAGCTTAGTCCTGTGGAAGTCATCATAAAAGAGTTGGCGACATTGTGCAGTCATGAATCTGGTGTTGTTAAAATCTTCCATCTTTGAGGATGATGATCTATGAGCAATGTAACTCAGACCAATATTAGTTTTCTCATACTAAACACATGCTAGATCAAACCAATAAGCTCATGTGGTAGTGCCATGAGGATTTTGGGGGCAGCAAAGGAATATGCAGAATGTTCAAAGTAGGCCATAACCTACGCTTAGGTATGACAATTATGGAGTGCTAACCGCGATCGCGGTTAAGCAATCACTGTCACCGGGTCCACGATCACTGTACCTAAGACCAGGTTTGACAGATTCTGTGCCATATCTCAAAAAAGGTTTCACCCTAAAATTTTGCTTCGAGAAAGCATGATGACCCTATAAATAGTGAATTATAAGACTAGAGTATGTGATCCTAGCCCTGAACTTATATAATTTAAACATGGAATTTGTAGAGGATTTTAATCTCACACATGGTGCGCACTTCCACTTATGTGGTTTAAGACTTAATTCCTGGGTACTCAAGACTTCCCCACATGGCGTGTACACTATTTATAGCAACGAACCACATAGAAATAAAAATTTAGCATGAATGTGATAACACAAACATCAGTTCAGGGTCTATATACATATTACAAGATCAAATCATGCATTTTCATTCAAATCAAAGGAGTTTAGAAAACTTACCATGTTAGTAGATACTATTGGAATAAGATGATCCTTGGTTATGCATTGTAGTGACAAAAGATAAAGAAAATTTTGAGAAAGAGTAAAAAAAGGGCGGGCGAAAAGTGAGCAGTTGGATGATCATTTAAATTGATTCAATCGTGATTGTAGTCTTACTCACGCGACTACGATCACACAGTCACTGCAATCGCATTGACATGGGCCTCGATCGCAGCAACTGAGACTAGAAATCTAATCCCTTGCCTTTCCTATTCAGTCCAAAATGCCAAATTCATACTTTTCTTCTTCAAATTTGATCAAAATTTTGATGAGCACCATTGTCTCAAGGCTTATGCATGCATAAACAAAACAAAACAAAAATTTATTCTACCATGCATAATTAAAAGGATATGTACCATTTTTCTTGGCATAATGGGTTGCCTCCCATCGAGCGCTTAGTTTAAAGTCTTAGCAAGATGCCCCTTCCATTTTCTTTTGTGCTTCCACTTAGAAGATTTGAATTTCCATCCCAACTTTTGCTCAATACGTAATGAACGGCAGAGGGACAAAAGATTCAGATCTTTCAAGAAGAGGCTTGGAAGAGGTGAGGTAATGGCAAGCAAGTTTTGGTCTTGCCATTTTGAAGATTTAAACCTTTTACCTATCTTCACATCGAACTTTTATTTTAGCTTCTTAGGTAAAAGTGAGCACATCAATAGGCCATTCCTTGGACCTTGGAAATTGAGCATCTTGTCCTTTGATGGGTGGGGTTCCATGTTCTCCCGTGGAATGTCAAACTCCAAAATACAAAAGTCGGACTCCGCCTCCCTAAAATTCTCCATTTGTTCAAAGGGATGGATCTTCATCACATCCTATAAACATAAGGTTAAAAAGTGGGTTGAGTGCGGTCCAACACTTAATTTTGAGTTAACCTTCTCCAGAGCATCTCCTCCCCAAAATGAACTAGAGTCATTATAAGAGATTTGCATTGATTCTTCTTTTGGCTCTAGTACTATTTCCTTAATTTGGGCGTCTTCTCCCTCATATGAGTTGGATGGTTGGGAATCCATTGAGGAGTCTTCACTACTAATTTCTTCATCATAACTTGGTGTCTCTTTTTGATGACACTCTTCTTGAGTAGTGGGAAAGGTAGTGATAGTTTCAAGCTTTTCTTCTTTGCCCAATAGCTCTTTCTTGACACTTGTCCATTCTTTGTACAGGTATTCCACATTCTCCCCCATTGCATCTACCCGATCCAATATGGCTAGTAACCTTGGGTCACAACTACTGGACTCGATGCATTGTTCTTTTGGTTTCTTATTATATGACCTAATAAAATCATAGGAAGAACTAGCAATTCGATTAGTATAATAGGGGAGGGGTGTTTGGACACTCATCCTAATGTTCTTGTAGACGGCACACATAGGACAACCATACTCCCAATCAGATTGAGATGGTAAAATCTCTCCCCGAGGAGCATACTCGCAATCTCTCCTGAAGTGTGGTTTGTAACAATACAAACATGGAGGGTCACGATATGACTTCCAATCATTTAATTCATATTTGTTAGATGATGCCATCAAGAAAAGTAAAATTAAAATAAAATCTGCCTACAAAGAAAAATCACAAACAAATATTTACAAGCTTGAATTCAAGAAAGTAACTAAGATTTTAGACTAACTTAATATGCTAAATTATTCCTCAGCTCCGGCATCATTTTTGATAATGCTCAACTTACACGTCAATTTAAGTGCAAGGCGATCGTCGTCAATATATTTACCCAACTTTGAGTCGGGGTTGAATTCACGAGGAACAATGTGAGTGGCGAACAAATTAATTTGAAATGATAGTTACAAGTTAAATTCAACCAAATGGTACAAAAAGATAAAACGGGAGAGGTGAATTCCTACACTAATGTTTCTTTTTGGGATTTTCTAGTATAAATTTGGGGCTACGAATAATTATAGTTTTAACAATTATGCACGGATCTTGGGATTATGCATTACTAAGGAAGTGACATGTGGGAGTTAGTCATCATCATTGATTTAGTAAGCCAAATATGGGTAGGTTTGGCTATAGATTTTGATGCTAGTCTTTCAACAAAACACAAAACTTTCACCCATTGATCCTTTCGAATACCTAATGGGTGTGTTCAACATTTAGCAACCACAACCTCAATCAAGGCATCCTTATTTCTAGGATGACACCCATGGCATAGTTAACCTTATATTTATCCTTATGTCTAAGATAGTGTAAATTTAGCAAACTACACACATAATTGTCTATCATTACTTTGGTCCCCATATCCCTCTTTTGAGGATGATATGGATCCTTTAAGTTTACGCAAAACCCTTCTTTCGAAGATAGCATTAGACTTTTTAGAGCTTGGAGCTTTCACTCATCAGACCATGTGGATATTTGGAGCTCACCCAACAAATCACATCCAAAATAAAATAGCAGTAATAGAACCCATAAACATAAACTACCAAATAAATTCTAACAATAACAACCCACACACACTTTAACCCATATTCACACATAACCCCAAGAGGGAGATTTAGCTACACATAAGATAATAAGCATTGATAGACCCATAATCTCTATTGAATCAAGGTTGTAGAAGATCTAAGCGAATGTTACTTCAAACTTGACCCTCCCACAATATCAACAATAGAAGTGAGCAAATCTTCTACTTAAAAAGTCTCCAATGTATTCTTCACCCAAAATTTATACAATATTTTTTCCTCCAAAAATAGAGACTACAAAGTCTTAAGCTAAAAACCTAGAAAAGTTAGGAAAGAAGGGATCTGATGGAATAAATGATACATGGAATTGGGGTTGGAGTCTTTTTGTTCAAATTTGGATTAGCACGTGCAATTACAGTTTTGCCCTTGGGCTAAACATTGCCGCTAAGCCACGATTGCGCAGGTTTGGCTGCAACAGCGGCTACGCGACCACGATTAACTTTTGCAATCGCGATTGATTGACCGTCTTAACTGACCACGACCGCGGTAACTGAGGCTCTTCTACTATAGGTCTTCAACTATACTTTTTCTACTCCTTTTTTATTATATCAAGATCCGCTTCACTTTTCTTTGTCTTTTCAACTCTTATACATGCAAAGAGTGGATATTAGTGCATTTAATCACAATCATGTCTCATTTAATCATTCAAAATAAGGTAATATACCCTAATAATGAGTGCGAGTGAGTGGTAAAATCACCACTCATCATCCACCTCCAAAGTTGCTCTCACGAGTGTATACCTGCAAGGGTATGGTACTGAGTTAGATCAACATGTACCTAATTTACCAAAGATACTTACTTCCTGAACATAGCCAAATTTTGTAAGGGAAGCTGATTCATCCATTATGTCAGGTTGATTTGATCAATTCCAGCTACAGGTTGTTTGATTCATTACACTGTATCATATCGCAATTTATTTTGGAAATAGGTCTGAGGAGCATATCTTAGACATTGCATCCTTTTGAATTTTCAAGGTTCCTTTTGCATTACTGTAGACTAGCCAATATTTTTCATAATCTTTTACACCTTTGTGAGCTTATTTTTGGAATAGGAATGCTGAAAGGAACATGAAGTTTTTGACTTAGACTCTTGTTTGCATTCCTGCCATCAAATTTGAATATCCAGGGGATGAGAAGATATGTGCTTCCAGATTGATTTTCTGAGATGACTTCTACTGGGTACAGGTCCATGTGAATTCTAACTAGATATTTCTTTGAAGTCCTTCTGCATTATTAGGTTCTTTACCATTTCTATCAACTGGATGCAATTTTTTACCCTTTTTACCTATCCGCATAAGACACTTTCACCTTGAAGTTTCTTAGGAAAGAAAATACAATTAGACCTTCTATTCATATCCTTAAGCAATTACATATCAAGAAGATTGTTTTGACTGCATACCCTTTCTCTCTCATGTATTTAATATCATTTGTCACACTTCAGAACCCATTTAAGTTTGAGTTCCCAGTAGAAAGACAGAGGTGTGATTAAATCCTTCTTTTTCCATTTAGGTAATGACAACTTTTTTATGATTTTCAAAGGTCTTAAACCATTAGGAATGATACTCTCCTACTAGATATATCTATCATTGATCATTCTTGCTCTGAGACAGCTTTGACAATCTTTTTTGATGTGTCGATCTCTTCCATAGTGAGTATATGGAAGCTTGTGTACTTTGTTCTTAGTATTTTGAGTATCCTTTCCATGAGAATCGGTTGATTGAGTTTTGTACTAATACCCTAAACCTTTACAATCATTACCTCCTTTATTAGTCAAGTTAGAAAGGATTTAAGAGGATATCGTCCATTGTAGGAATTTTTTAAGTTCTTTCCTCAAATGGACCAGGTCCTTTTCTAACTACTCATTCTTCTAGAGCACAGTCATGAGATGGTTTTGAAAATTCTTTAGCTTTTCTTCAAGATCAATTTGAACTTGTGAGGCATCTTTCTTACCTTTGCTATCAAAATCATCTACTTTCTTCAGATGGCTTTCTAAACTTAGATTGTTAGATTTTAACTTAGCACACTGTTTTTCTATTTTAGAAATTTGGAGAGTTAGGGAAATTAATTCAAGCTCCAGATTCTCTATTTTTCTTCTAGATCATTTTTCTCAATAGTCAATTGCACACTATATTAATCAATACATTTGCTAGCTTCTTTATCTTCCTCTCAGAGCAATTTTCAAGATTTTTCTTAATTTCAGAGATAGTTACCTCATTTTCTTCTTCATTTTCAGTGTCTTCTATGAAGGCAAACAAGAAATCAAAGGTCACTTTCTCATCTTCCACAGAAAGTATGGAGATATCTGCAGACTTCTCAATTTCATCAGATTCACTAGAGCAGTCACCTCAACCAGCTAAGGCTTACTTAACTGCAAAGTCAGTTGTAGCCTGTCTTCTTGATTTTACAGAGACTTGGTCCCTATCTCTTCCTTTGTCACCTCCAGTATTGTGATAATACTGATGGTCTATTTTGTGCACTAGACAATCTTTAATAAAGTGTTCAGGACTTCCACATCTGTGATAAACTTTCGTAGTGTCTCTTTTTCTGATGCTGCTTCCACTTGTTTGGAACTGACCACTTTTTTTCATAGCTTTAATAATTCTTTTTGTCAAGTAGGCAACATCAGTATTATCTTTATTTGGCCCTGATCTTGAAGCTTTTAAAGCCAAAGATTTTTCCTTTTTTTCTTCCTTATTCTCTTGTTCTTGCTGCTTCTTGAGTCATGTGTTTTAAAATCTCCAATCAGCTCATCCATGGTGAGGGTCCTTAGGTTCCTTGCCTCAGTAATAACATCTACTTTGCTTTTTCAGGATTTTGGAAGAACCTTAAGAATCTTCCTAACTTGCTTATTTAATGGAATCACTTATCCTAAGTAGTGTAGCTTATTTATGATGAAAGTGAATCTTGTATGCATTTTCTATATTATTTCTCCTTCTTTCATAGTGAAGGTTTCATACTGGGTAATTAGCATGTTAACTTTGGAGTCCTTCAAATCTGTAGTTTCCTCATGAGATGTTTTCAAGCAGTCGTAGATTTCCTTAGCTTTTTCACATGCTGAAATCTTATTGTATTCATCAGGACCTATACTATAAACTAGCAAGTTTTTGGCCTTGTAATTCTTCTCAACGTTCTTCATGTCTTCATTGTTATACTCTCTCCTACTTTTAATAATCATTCTTGTAACATCTCCTTCTTTAACTTCTCTTATAGGTACATGAGGACCATCAAGAATAATGTCCATTAGCTCACTATCCTCAGCCATAATGAAGTCAAACATCCTTGTTTTCCACCACGTACTGTTTATTGAATCAAGTCAAACATCCTTATTTTCCATCACGTACTGTCCATTGAATCTATATGGTCTGGTGGTTGATTGCCCATCTTCCAGCACTACAAAAAAAATTAATTGCGGGAGTTTATTTGTGAGGTTATTTTAATTCTTGTAAAATTATATTAAATACGGAGGTCCACTAAACGTCGCTAAAATTTATAAATTTGTAGGGGTTAACCCCCGCTATACATCAAAGAATATAGCGCCAAATCAATTTCACGTTCCTGTTTTTTGTTTAATTGGCCAAAACTCATTTTTTATTTTCATTTTTTTCTTTATCTAATTCCCCCCTCCCCCAAATCCCTCTGATTCTCCCCCAAAACTCACATTTCCACCCCAAATGTGATCGATTTCAGCACCTCTTTGATCGATTTCATTCCCCAAATGAGTTTCTAGTACTGATTTTGATTTCTTCACTGAAATAGCTATCAATTTTATCTTATAATTGAAACAAAATCAACTCTGATCGATGTCATTCCCAAAATGGGTTTCTAGTACTGATTTTGATTTCTTATTTGAAATATCTACCGATTTTGTCTTGCAAGTGAAACAAAATCAACCCTCTGATCGATTTCATTCCCCAAATGGGTTTCTAGTACTGATTTTGATTTTTTCTTTGAAATATCTACCGATTTTATCTTGCATGTGGATCTTAAGCTTAATTTTTGACTGATTTTGGTGTGGAATGCAGAAACAAGGACGGTTTTTCATCCCGTCAAGTTTTAAGTTGCCTATCTCAGGTAAAAAGTTCACGTATTTCTTCATAAAGAGTTATCTTCACACACCCATGTCTTTGCTTGGTTCTGTTTTCTTTTACTTAGTTAAGCTTGTTTGGTTGAGAACTTTATATTTTTATTTTGGTTGTTATAGAAATAGGATATTATAGTTTGGGGTTGAACTGTTAGCAGAGGATTGTCATTAGCTAGATTATGTCAAATTGGTCAAAGCATTCTATGTTTATCATAATGTCAGTTTGATAACAGTCCCAAATGCAAAAACTCGTGGAGAATGGGCTGGTGTAAATTTTTTGTGGTTGTTACTTGCTACTTTGTAGTTCTATGGGTCTCTAAGTTTTACTGTCTACCACTATTACCTTCTGGTTTGACATGAGATGGAATGTGTTTTGCTATGAAAGTCCCTCACCAATAAGCCTACTGATTGTCTAGTGGTACGGGCACAACACATAATGTTGTGTATGTTAGGAGTATGCCTTGTTGAGAAAGAGTAGAGAGGCAGACCCATTAATCACTGAGTTTTGAATTGTGTGCTATTAGTCCGGGGATTTCTTAGTTACTAAAAAAATGGACTAGCTTTCCGTGGAATGTTTACTGTTAATATTTGAAGTTGAATAATTTTATAGAAAAAAAATGTGATCTATCAGGCATTTATCCATTTTGGCCAACACCAGCAAGTTTTAGTAGTTCCCGTCATTAACTAAAATGGCTACTGGCAAGTATTGTAGCTGGCCGTGTTATGAGTAGTATTGATGCTCTTTTTCTCTCTTGTATTTCTGAAGAACTGCTTGTGCTTCATCAATTAAGTTAATTATATGGCAGAGGGATCCCCCTTACATTATGCAAATATCAATTGTTCATCCGCCATAACTCAATGAAAGATTGAAAGTAGAGATAAACTTTAATCTTCTTGAGGGTAGGATTCTTGAGGGTTGTCTTTTTCTCTTCTAAAGCACTTTAGATGAAACTCTCAGTTTAGCTTTTGGTTTGAAGTCGAGGAGCAACATATTCTTTCTCAATAACATGTTTTTCAGTAGCTGTAGTTTCTGCTAATCATGGAACAAAAGAGGTTTACACATAAGAAATGTTGAAGAAGGACCCAACTACCAATGATAAATTGACAAAGGCAATCAGAGATGAACCTGTTCCCATTGCTGCGACACACAATGAAATTCATCTAGAGAGAGTACCTAAAGATGTATTGATAGTTCACACATACTTTACGCTGAAATTTCTCTGTCTTTTTTGAGAAAGTCCACCTCTTAAATAGAAAGCCAAAGAGGCTAAATAGATAATTAATGCCTAAACGTTATTTTATGATTGTTACACATTTGGCCAATACAATCACATAGACACAGTTATGGAAAGAACACATGGTCAACTGGAGGTCCTAATGACTAATCTGTCTAGTGTCTTGATCACTTAGATTTTTCTTGAGTTGGATGGCTAAAATTTACGGTGCTTTGCCGATATAGCATGAATTCCAGAGGTAGTTTACACTCATCTTGACTTTAGGGAAAAGACAAGGGAAAGAGCAGGGAGTAAATTATCCGATATGCACAGAGTCTTATCTAGCAACTTGTGATTAACCTAGGTATATTGATGTTGTTAAGTTTATTGGGTATAAACAAGCGTACCGATCAGGGATGTACTTACGGTAACCCCAAACAGAATGACCACCCATTGAAAACCCTATAACATAAAGTTTAGGGCCTAATGACACTTCTATCAACAAACTTGTGCTTTCTACAAAATGGTTTCAACTAACCATGTACAACTTTTTCTTCCTAGGGTATCATAGGCTACTTTTATTACTTGTACCTCTAGTAACCTGCAAGGGAAGTGAAAAACAAAGTAGAAAAAAGAGACCATTCAAGAGCGGGTCATACTCTAAATAAGAATATCGTCCAATTGTATATGTTGAACCATATGATCACGTCGTTCAAATGTTTTAAGTATTTAGAGAGGACACATATATTTATTTTTTTATGTACGAAACACACCCCTCACGAGTTAACTAGATTCTTTTTCATGGGTCAAGCATGCGAAAACATCTTTTCAATCAAGTATGCTAGTTAGACTTGAATGTAGTACCTCTGCCCACTTTGATACCACATTGAACTAGATGGTCGCCTTATCTAAAAGTTTAAGTTGTTATAGAGGTACACTTTTGTACTTAATTATGTCTTCTATGTGTTAGTTGTTTGCTTGGATCAGGAGAATATTATTTTTTTTTGTTGAACTATTCGTAAGTGGTGAACCTTGCATCTGATTTACAAGTTGAGTTTACAAGCGTGTGACATAGCCTAAAGCATTTGTGGCAAAAGTTCTTTCATAGTCATGTCGGCAATTTTCCTTATACGTCCTCAACAAACTAGGACTTGCAGAGTAATTCCTAAAATGTTCTTGTTGACTTCACCTTGCTTACGACTCATAACAATTCTTAGCTGGCTCGAGACTTTTTAGTTCTGAGGTTTAGATTGCAAACAAAGCCATGTTAGTTTAGTAGTTAAGGAGAAAGTGATCTTTGATAAGAAATTGCAAACTGTGTAGATTTCTACAGATATGCACCTTCCTGGAACTTTATGTTGTTTTATTTATTGTATAATTTCTTATTTGAAAAAGTATCTTGTACTTAAAATGCAATCACGATTAGTTGGAAATATTTTTTTAATTTAACTAAGCTATGTTGTGATTGAATTCAGTTTCTTTTTGAAACTATGAATTGCAGTTGACATATATGTTCTGGGTTCAAGGCTATAAGCTTAGTGAAGCTTTCGACTTACTCATGGTAATTTTTCCCATATTATGGTTATGTAGTTTCACTTTTGGTAAATATTGTTACTGCTCATTGGCTTGCTATTACACCAAGGGTTCTTTGACAATATTTTCCATGAATCATTGTCCTTGAGGAAGAAAACTTTTACTTTTTGGGTTCAGTTGGCAGTAACCAAACTTCTGAAGTTGATATCATCTGTTCAAAATAGAGTAAACCATATTTTTGGGTCTTTTCTCTGAAATTCCTTATGGTGGTGACCCAGGTAAAGAGTTTTGTGGATCGTTGCATCAGTAGCAAACTTTTTAAAGCTGATTATTGCCTGTTAAAGATATAGTAATCCATGTTTTATTGCTTTTTGCAATAAAAATCTCCTCGGAATATTTTATGAAATACAATCACTAAAACTTGGCTGATTCTTTTTTTCTATTCTCCTTCTCCCGGGCCTGATTTTGTGTATGTTGACCATGTCTTTTTTTATCTTCTTGCAGAGCAAATGCTCCTGCTTTCCAAAACTATATGCCATCAAAAGTGCCACAGAAGACATCGTGAGTTCTATTATCATTTTAACAATTTATCATTCCCATAGTTCCCTTGTGGCTTTTGGTGTTGGTGTGGGCATGATAATAATATTGGACTTAAATCACTTGATAAATTGAACTTGAAATCTGAATCATTAGCTAGGATCAATATTACTACTTATAACTGACAACAACATATTACTACTAGGATTTGTGTAGACTTGAGTTTTTTATACTCACTTCCCTGCTAGCTAGATGAACTCTGTGAAATGATTTCAACAGGACGAGTTTTCGGTTTGTGAAACTTACTTGGTTCATAGCTAAGAAATGATCACAAAATATAGGACTTTATGAGGTGTACTTTGTAGAGAAGATCAACAAAAGTGCTTTCCAGTTTAAGAAGCATAATTATTTCATAGTGGTAGCCTTTTTCATTAGAATAAACCTGCAATACAACCCATCTAAAGAAGAAAAAAAGTTGCTAAAATTTTGTAGATATTTTCTTCTTTTGGTCACTTGCCCAACAATCTAAAGTGTAAAATATAACATTCAGAGATTATTAGTTGGACGGATATCATCTTGAAACACTGCATTCTCTAGGACTCCATGTGCACTTAGCTGAGCACAGAAAACTATGGAAGTGAAGGATCTATGTAGATGTTGTCAACTAGTTAGAATTAAGGGTTAGTCGTTACTAAGATACAAACAGAGTAATAGTAGGTCTAGTGTTTGTTAGGAGTCCATTTTAGCTTGATTAAAGATTCGTATGTTATTATAGGGGTAAGTGCAAAATTTAAAGAACCTCGCTTAATGTTCTCTTTATATTAAAAGCGGTTTATCGATTGGTTTTTATACTTTGCATTTTTATGTAGCCAAGTGATGCAGCTAGTGGACCCATTTCGCCCATGGATGCAAGGAGATCACACGATGATAATGATCCTAATGACATTCTTTGATTTCGCTGCATTTGTCTTGGATATTCAATTATGATGATGTAATTGTGTGGTTGTAGTGGATCTTAGAATATTGAAGCTTTTGTGTTTAAATTCAATGTTGAAAATTTGTAGTTTGAAGATGTTAATGTTGAAATTTAATTTTGAAGTGTAACTTTCAATGTATTTTTGATATACTTGTCAATTATAATGTTTAATTACTCATGTTGTATTTAATGATATATGAATTGATCAAATATTGGATTGTAGGTTATGTCTAAAGAAACAATTAAATTTGAGCTAAAATTAGAATCTATAATTAGTTATTGACAATTGATGGGCCTACTAAATTAAAAAAATAAAATAAAAAATTACAGAGATTTTAAATCCCCATAATTTTTAAATAAAAAATTACTGTAAAAATAATTAAATTTAGAGTAACAGGGGTCAACCAAAAATTACGGAGATTTTAAACCCCCGCAACTTTTAAATAAAAATTTATTATAAAAATAATTAAATTTAGAGTAACGGGGGTCAACCGTCGCAAATTAATTATGGGGGTCGGAAAAAAACCGTTGCAACCTGTTTGTGATGGCTCGAATTGTGGGGGTTTTGGGAATAGCTAGAATTACATTTTGCGGGGATTTAAAATCCTCGCAAATCATAAAATTAACCCCCGCAATTTGACCCGTTTTTTATAGTGCAGGTTAGGACCAAGACACTCTAGGTGTGAACCTTTTAGAGTAACCTGACTCTAATACCGATTGTTGGAACCCTTAGGGGTTATACCACACAATGAAAGACCAGGTCGCTCAGAGTCAATCACAGACAATCAAACAATAGAGTGCAGGAAAACTAAACACAATGCAGAAAGAGTAAAAATATAAGATTTTTACGAGAAAATCCAGGAAGGAAAAAATCACGACTTGCCCTTACAAGCATCTCAAATCCACTATAATCAACCTCCTGATTACAGTTCAGATTTCAGCCTATCTCTAGGCTTCTTTCGCTTGTAATAACTCTACTACAAGCTCATCTTGGCAACTTTAACAAGGACCTTTACACTGATTAACTTTAATTAGCCTCACACTTAGGCAACTCTACCTAAGTACTTCACTCAACAAACGGAAACACTACTTTTATAACATGAGTAGTTCATTTACAAATCAGCAGTCAAGAACACTCACTCACTCTTTAAGCGTACTACAATGATAAGAACATGAGCAATGCTTGAGCAGTCTTGAAATGGAGTTTTTGCTTCCTCTCTTCACTCTTGTATTTGAAAAAACCCATTTGATGAAGAAGCGTCTCTTTCCTTTTATAGATGAGTGATGATTAGGACTAAAATATCATTGACTAGCTTTTCTAATCAGTACAAAATAACGCCTGCAAGTTTGTTACATAAGAGGACAAAAATGTGCAGACAACGCGTGCCAGTTATATTGTACCTTGCACATTCAAGGACCTAGTACCTTGCAATTAGCTGCTCATCATCAAAACTACATATAGCAATTTTTTCGATTTCTGATGATGACAAACTAACCATACAACTTTGAGCATCAATGGACATCCACCACATTTAATTAGTGTGATTACCACCTGAAGATGAATGTTCCCCCTATCATCATGCTTCCTCCATCACTATCATGCAGCACAAAGACCTGGTCTTTTGTTGTCATTTGCAGCGAAAACTGCAACTGCTTCCCCCTGTCATTTTGCCTTATTATTCACACTTATCACATCACTTCCTTCACCTACCAAGGTTCTTTTCCTCATTTATCAATATCCAACACATCACTTACTTTCCCCTATCAACATGCTATTCAAATCTGCAACTCAATTCACCTAGTACCTGGTCCCTACTACATGAACTAATGCACGTTCTGCCACTTTAAGGGAAATGAATCAAATGGCAATTTGTAACTTAAATCACTTAAGACCCTTAATGTTACTTGTTGCCAAGAATGAGAAGCAATGACCATTATATTTTTTGATTAAAATAATATAAAGCAAATTAATATTATAAGCTAAATATTAAAATGCTCAGTATCCATCACCCTCCTCCCCTCCCCAATTTTGAATGTGCACAAGTAGGCACTTATACTTGTATAAAGTTGAATAAGTAGACACGTGCATCCTATGTTACATCCTACATGACTAATTCGTGTTCTGCGTGACATCCTACGTGTATTATGTCACATAGAACGTGTGTTTCTCCTTGCTCACTTTTATACAAGTTTAAAGTGTCTACTTATGCACATTCAAAGTTGAAGATCATAGATGCAATATGAGGCCAAATTAAAGGGCATGTTTATGTGTTATGTCTTTTTGTAATATTAAAAAATTACTATTATTTATGTAATTAAATTTTAAGGATGATCTTTTCATGTAATTTTCTTACTAGATTTTATGTTTTGTGCGATGTACGGGTCCAATGCTACTCTTTTTATTCAAGTAATATTTTTATCATACTTGCAAAAAATTAACGATATGTGAATTATGATTTCGTATAGTTTTATTGTTTTATTCATCTTTTACATTATGTCTTAGTTTTTAAATTTATGCTTTAAACTAAGTTACATTTATGTGGCAGTAAATCAACTCATTAAAGGTAAGAACATTTTTGGTTATTTCCTATTATATTTTTATCAAAAAAAGTACCACATTTTTGACACAAACATAACCATTGAAAAATAATTCATGCATCCATTTTTATTTAGTATACTAAAAAAAAATCTAATTTTATTTTTTCAATTTGAAAAATCAAAAATGAATTTATTATTTTGTGTCTATTTTGCTTTTTTGTTAAATATTATTTATTTGCTAATAAATAAATAATTTATAATAATTAATTACGAGTAATATAATAAAATTACAATTGCAACAGTTGAAGTAGACATGTTGATTGTTGATTATGAATTGCCTGTTTAAGCTGCTAAGTCTTACTTATATTATCAGAGAATATGAAACTTCAACATCAAGTCTATGTTGATTAGATGCAGTTTTGGTCCAAAACGCAAGACAGGTAAAATACATAAATGGTCTTAATAGTGGATGATTTTATTGTTTTGTCTCCCATAAGAAAAGTCCTACAAATATAATCTCCCTTTATATATATATATATATATATAGTACAATTATCAATTTGTCCTACTATATCTCAAATATTTCTAAACAACTTCAGAATTATTTATTTTTCAAATTCTATTTTTTCTCTTTTTTATTTTACTTTGATTTTTTTTTTCTAGTTTTTCTCGACCATTACTTTTTTTTTTCTTTTCTCCTCTCAGCTTCTATTTTTTTTATTTTTTCCTCTTTTTTATTTTACTTTAATTTTTTTCTACTTTTTTCTCAACCCTTACTTTTTTTTCTTTTCTCTTCTGAACTTCTATTTTTTTCTCTTTTGATTTTTATTTTCTTTTTTTATCTTTTTTTTATCTTTATTTTTTCTCAACATTACTTTTTTCCTTTTTTCCTCTCGACTTTTTTTTTTTTTGAAAAAAAAAATCTCCTTTTTTCTTTGATTTTTTCTTTTCTTTTCTTTTCTCTTTTATTTTTCTTTTTTAACTTTTCTCAGCCTTTATTTATGTTTTATCTTTTTTGTTCTCAACCTTTATTTTTTTTATCCTCTCAACTTCTATATGTTCTTTTTTTAATTATTTTTTATTTTATTTTTTAAAATATCTTTCTTTATTTTATCTTTTCTTGCAATTTTCTTTTCTTCTATTCCTTCCAACAATAAGTTATGCCGCATGGGCAATAGTTGAAACTACCATATTGTATCTTGATTTATTATATGTGCTATAATTATTACTTTAGAGACAAGACTTGGAATTTTCAAATAAGAAGTTACGTTCTATGGGCAAGAGTTGATACTACCACATTGTATTTTGAGTTATGAGATGTTCTGTAACTTTTACGTTAGAGACAAGACTTAGCTCAAGAACTTTCAAATAAGTTATACCTCACGGGCAAGAGTTGACACTACAATGTTATGTCTTGATTTATGAGAAATTCTACAACTCTTGCCTTAGAGACACGACTTAGCCCAAAGATTTTCAAACAAGTTACGTACATTGGGTGATACGAGAACAATCTACGAAATGGAAACTAAACTAAGAAATGAAGAAACAAACAATAAAAATAGCTAGAGAAGCAATAATATAGATGCAATGAATGAATGGATAGCAAACTAAGGGTGTATCAAACCCCTAATTCTCTATTCAATATCACACAAAGCACCTAAATCTTACGTAGACCTCAAGGGAATCAATTTCCAAGTAACCTATGTTTCTAAGCAAAGTATCAACACAAGATAATCCAAGCTTGCCTTACACTGTTAAAAGAGTATAACTTCATAATTTATCTAAACTTATGGAAAATAACCCTAGAGTTTCTATTTATAGTCTATTACAAGGCCCAAAAATGACCCATGAGCAAATTATAAAAATAATCTTAAAGTAGTGACTTTCAGCGGATAACTCATTACTAGTTGTCACCTAAGTCGTCACCAAGGTGACAAGTTGTCACTTAGGTCGTCAGTAAGGTCACAAGTCGTCACTGAAGTCGTCAACAAGGTGACAGCTTGTTAACCAAGTTGTCACCTCTGGACAGAAAGGTATTTTCTCCTCCTTTTGTTACCAATCTCTTCACTATGATGTGAAATCCTTTGGATGAGCTCAAAACATACTCAAGTACTCCATCTTCATGAATAATTCTTGAAGGACTTGCAACTTCCGCACTTGGCTTCTATTGAGTAGTTTTGAGGTAATTTGGATCGTATCATCTTCTCCTTCTTGAAGAAGATTCATCCTAAAATCTACAACCTTTAAGAACAATATAAGAAAACGTAACCAAGATATCCTCAAATAATGAGGGTTAGAACATGGGTTAATATAAACACAACCACGCCAAGGTGACACCCATTCACATATATCCAAACATCAAGATGATCAATCAAAGGTGTATAACCCAAAAGGTAAAGAATAACTTAGTTATTCAAGAGATTTGGACAATGGGGTAGGTTAGAGGAACCATGGTAATCAATCAATCGCTCATGAAGGCTTACACAGGTTCCAAGTCTTAATAAGAACATAACCCCTCTATAACACTCATCTTTGTTGGAGATACTTCCCTTACACAACTTTAGCCCCTCAAGTAGATTAGAAATCTTTAGGAAAGACTCTCTGTCACAGGGATGAGTTCCAATAAACTCAACCATGGTTTTCTTATCACTTTGACTGAGCATTAAGTGGTGTGGATAAGAACCACCACATTCCAAATGGTCACTAGGGTCAAATGTGTAGAGTGTCCATGTACATGGGTTTAGGCAACACTCCTCCCCCTCTATGGTACCACCAATACAAAGAGTCATACCCTCAATACTAGCATGAGCGTCATCAAAAGCAAATAAAGGGACACTCTTATTAGATTGACCAAAATTTATAACATCAATACTCACTTGAGATTCATTAACCACATCACAAACATCCTCAAGTGGTGCACTAGGTTCACACAAAATTTGGTCCATATGATTTACACAAGACAATGTACTATCACTTATTACATTGGCTTCAATACTAGGTGGACACAAATCTATCTTACTAGAAGAGTCAAATTTGTCATCATTAGGATCAACTAGTGTATCCCCGCTTGCAAGTTGTACATTATCATCATGAAGTAAAGAAACATTAGTCTCTCCTAAATATAAGCTATCATTCATACTTAGTTGGCTATTATCCCCATTTACTAGAGTGCAAGAGTTAGCTTGGTTACCTTGAAGTTCGTTTAGAACATGTCTACTCAAGAAAGATTGAAAGTTTGGTGGATTGGATATGATGGAGTTAGGGAAGTTTAGGTGATTTATTATGTGATCCATCATCCCACATACTTCTGACACTTGACTTCAAACTTTCTTTACGTCTTGTTTCACACCCACTATGGCTGCCATTAAAGTTTGCATGGTTATCTTTGTTGATTCCATAGTACCTAACAAAGAAATGCTAAAACAAAAAAAAACAACAAACAAGTTTAAGTTAAGAAGTCAACCTCACAAGCTCTCAAATTTCACACCTTTGTTTGTCACTCAATTAATGTCGCAAGCGTTGATAGATTATTTGTACTCCAATGAGAATGCTTGATACCAATTGTGGCTTGAGGCCAAAATGGATTCTGGTTTAAAAGACTCAAATAAAATAGTGTCCAAATTTGAATAAAGACATAACAACAAATTGAAAAAGAGAAAATCTAGAAGGAAATAGGATGATGAAAAAAAAACAACTCAAGAACTAATTCAGAACTAAGTAGGTTGATTACTAGTTGTTAATTAGTGTTAGAATGAAGTAACATATTGTAACACCCCACATTTTAGACTAGAATGGAAATCCGTCTTTCATATGTGTAGATGTTCCAAAAGCCTTGAATCCTATATAAATTTAGTGTGTTAATTAATTATCTAGTGCGGGAATCTATTTGAGTATGAATTAAGATCATATAGGTTCCGTAAATAAGTTGAAAGCTTTCCTATCGTTCAAGTTTTAGGGAGCGTCAAAACTTAAGTCAACTTCAATTGACCATAACTCCTTGTATATATCTAATTAGAGGACCTACTATATATCAAATGAAATCTATTTGAATTATATTTCCAACGATACCAATTTTGTCCAAATCTGATATCGGTGCAAGGAGTTATGCCCATTTTACTCCAGCATGTCAGGCTGGAAAACTGAGTGACGACATTCGTGATAAGCTGTCACAAGCGTAACGACTTATCACCAATGTCATCATCCCTGGGTAGGTTTCCACCCCCAGTGACAAAATTTTATGATAAGTCATCACACCCGTGACGGCTTATCACCAATGTCGTCAACCTTAACCAGAAAATCAAGATTTCACCCTTTTGTGACGACATTTCGTGATGACTTATCACCAGCTTGATGACTTGTCACGAATGTCGTCAGCTATTTTTCTTAGCAATTAAGGGACGTTTCTGCAAGGGTATTTTGGTATTTTCTCATCTTTTAGAGGCCTCTATAAATATGAGAACCCCAATCCAGACCCTAATTTCATCATTTTTTTTCCAATTCTTTTAAGAAAATATATAGGGTTTCAATTCAAGAATATTAATCATCCAAAAATCATCCATAAATCTTCAATATTTCTCCAAGAATCAAGTTCCTCATAGTGTGGGCTTCCAAAATCATTTATTACAAGTGCGGATAGAGTCTCAAGCATTAAAATTCATTCAATTTCAAAGATTAAGGTATGCAAGTGTTGATTCTTGAGTTCCTTTCAACCAAGAAGCTCAAGAATCCTTTTTAAAAATTCAAAGATAATATTTTTATGAGTTTTTATGATTTATGTGGTTTGAAATTGAAGTTCTTGATGTGGTTGAAATTAAGTTCATGATTTGATGATAAAGACTCAAGCTTTGACCCTAGTATGTGTTGATCTTGTGGTGTTCATAATAAAGCCTCTTCAAGGAGCATGTTGAATTATGTAATCATGTTAATTGGTGTAATGAATTGTTGTAAGTCCAAGATGATTGAAGTGTGATGTTGATATATGTTGACTGACGTTGGAAATAATCGTATTTTTCTACGTGTGTTGAACTATGATCATATCATGTTGAAATCCTTATATGATGAATTGGTTGATGGAGTCATGATATTTATTAGTAGTAATTGTTGAAGAACTAAAGCATGCTCCCTACATGTTTGATAAAATGCTTGTATAAAGAAAATTGGGTCATTATGACAATGTTGACTAGAAATCCCCAAGTTTGGTATAAGCTAAGCATGCCAAATGTTTGATAAAAAGTTTTAGTGAATGGATGGTAACATGTTAGCATGAAATCCTTAATTATGTACCTTGAATGCATGTTATGTGTTTATTGTAAGATCTTGTGGAATGAGTTATGAAGTGTTGGCTTGCATTTCCTATAAAAATACATGTTAGTATTTCCAAGTGCTTAAAGTGATGTTTTATTAAGTGTATGGTGAATCTATTACTATGATGCGGATGTTGGTCATGAATTCAAAGAGTCGAGTCCTGTCAGTTTCCTTTCATCGAGTCCTGGAGGTACTTGTACTTGAAAAATATAGCTGTGTGCCTAGAGCTGAGTCAGTGTCAAGATAATCTCAGTCGTGCTATGATCAATAGAACTTGGTCAATGACTGAACAGTAAGAAAACTCAGTAAATCTTAGTATTCAGTTTAATCAAGCTCAGTACTCAGTATTTAGTTCAGATTCTAGTAAAGCCCTTGTAAGTTACATAACTCAGTTGTATTAAGATAGAAAGTAGAATTCAGACATATTCCGTCAGATAATGGAACCAAGTGAACTCAGTCACCTCAGTCAGGTAAGAAACTCAGTAACAGATTCAGTTCAGTTGAAGTACAAGTTCTAAGAATCAGTTCAGAGTCTTTCAATTAGGAGTAGAAGCTAGCACTAAGAGAGTGCAGGGATGGAGGCTCCCCCCAGAGAGGCAGAGTCGTTAGGAGCAATCCCTGAACTCTAGAACTGCGTATCCTACGCAGAATGTAGGATTCACCCATCAGAAAAAGGCTTGTCACCCATCAGAGAGGCTTGACTATTATACTGCCTTAGGCTTGACTTCCTACAAGGGTCACCCGTCAGATAGGGTTGACCAGAGAGGTCTTTACTCGTGACATGGTGTTAACACCCTTCCAGGTGGGGTTACAGGTTGGACCTCACTAGTTCAGGCTCGAGGCATGTCGGTTAAGTGAGAACTCCCACAATTGCAGTTTCAGTATCAATCTTCAGAGTAGAACTCAAAAATCAGGACTGTCATATACAGTCATCTATCTTAGTAAGGAACTTAGATAGTTCCAGTGATTCATAGACCACCCACTAGATAGGCCTGGTCTCACATAAATTTATTCTACATTAGTACATATAGAGATCACCCATTAGATAGGCTTGATCTCAGTCTCAGATTTAGTTGAGTATTCCCATTTTCAGAAGATCCATAGATCACCCGTTAGATAGGCTTGATCTCAAATTCAAATTTAATTATTCCTTATCATTATGGAAGACTTAGAGATCATCCGCTAGATAGGATCGATCTCAGATTCAACCATTCGATACTAGCAGTCTTAGACTCAGTTGTTGATATTAGTTGACTCGCTTATACAGTATTCCAAAGTTCTTAACCTTAGATATTAGTTTTAGTAGCTCCAAATACTCATAATCTTAGTATGTTCAGAAAGTTTAGCTTGACAGTATGTCCAGTATCAGTTATCAAATTTAGTCCTTGTATGCTTAGAGTCAGTATTTACAGTATGTTCAGTAGTTATAGATTCTCTATGTGTGCTAATCTAGCTCTTGTATATCATTCAGTTAAGTAATTTTTCATGCATAATCCCTTGCATTTAGCCTTACCTTATTTGCATACTCAGTATATTCCAACGTACTGACGCATTTGCGCTATGGTGTTGTTATTTCACTTGACACCATAGGTTCAGAGGCACGAGATCCATAGTACCCTTAGCAGTCTAGATTCAGTCAGCAGCAGTAGAAGTGTTAGAGTCCTCATCTTTCGAGGACGATTATTATTCCAATATAGTATTATATTCAATTTATTTTATTAGACGGAGTTAGTTGGGGACATGTCCCATCAACTCCACAATTCAGATAGTTAGAGGCTTTTTGGACAATTGTATAAGTATTCAGTTTGTAGAATTATGTATTTTAGATACTTTGAACCTTATGGAAAGTTTTCGCCATTTTTTCACATGTATTTTATTATATTATGCAGTGAACAGGTACAAATATCAGAAGAGGGTTAGCTTGTGGTCCTTCAGGATCATGAGCACCGTGTGACATTCCGATTATAGAAAATCAGGGTGTTATATATATAATTAAGAATAAAGGGAAAAAAGTAAGAATCCAAAAATAGCAAAGTTGACGACTAGGATGGTAGTCGTCACTTGGTTGATAACTTGTCAATGTTGTCGTCAACTCTAAGCAGTATAGGGGTTTAGGGATGTCTTTATCTGATAACTAGGGTGACAAATTTTCACCTAGTTGATGACTAGTCAGTAAGTTGATGGCTTGTCAACGAAGTCTTTACCCTTAACTAGTGTGCATCCATGTCTTTAATGTGTGAAGAAAGAGGTGTAAAGACCAATGTTTTCTCCTTCTTTGGATGATCTTGATAGCTTCCTTGAATATTATTCCAGGCTTTGAATGCTTCAATAATAGACCCTTCAACTCTTGATAGCCTTGAATTCCTTATGGTCCCCCCCTTTGTACTCTCTTTTGTTATCTTCCTTTGGAATATTCCTTCTTGATACCAATTTGATCCTTTCTTTCCTTGGAAGATTTGAAATATTCTTTAGAATAAAAAAGTACATCTTTTCTTTCACTTCCTTTTGAATAAAACACACACTTTTGAATGTTCTTCTTCAACAATATTTAAAGAACATGAAGAAGACCAAGAACATTCAAAATTGACCCTTACGCAAATAAACCCAGAATTTGATGAAATTCAAAACCCAAGCTCACTTCAACCTGCCAAACACAATACCAACTCAAAATCCTACTAACCAATCTTTGATTTGAGATCCCACCTCAAAGTTTTTTAACTCAAGATCCAATAATGGTAAATGGCTCAAATCTCATCGAGATAAGCTCAACTCTTGGATTTTGACTCTAATAGTACTAGAAAACAAGAATCTAGTACTAGAAACTCAAAATGACACAAAAAATAAAAAACTCAAAACTAGGAAAATACTAAAAACATGTTTGGACACTTTGTTTTGGTGATTTTCAAGATAACAAACCAATCAAAAACTCAAAACTAGGAAAATACTAAAAACATGTTTGGACACTTTGTTTTGGTGATTTTCAAGATGACAAACCTAAGGCTAGAATCATGCGAATGATCCTAAGCTCGGCTCTGATATCAAATGATACGAGAACAATCTATGAAATACAAACTAAACTAAGAAACAAAAAACAAACAATAAAGATAGTTAAAGAAGTAATAAGATAGACACAATGAATGGGGATAGCAAACTAAGGTTGTATCAAAATTCTAATTCTCTATTCAATATCACACAAAGCAGCTAATCTTACGTATACCTCAAGGGAATTGATTTCCAAGTTACCAACGTTTCTAAGCAAGTGTCATCACAAGATAATCCAAGCTTGGCTTACACTCTCAAAAGAGTATACATTCATGATTCATCAAAACTTATGGAAAATAACCCTAGAGTTTCTATTTATAGTCTATTACAAAGCCCAAAAGTGATGTATGAGCAAATTACAAAGGTGGCAAGTCATTACATAGGTCGTCAGTAAGGTGATAAGTCTTATCTAAGTTGTCATGAAGGTGACAAGTCATCACATAGGTCATCAGTAAGGTGACAAGTCATCACTGAAGTCGTCAACAAGGTGACAACTTGTCAACCAAGTTGTCACCTCTAGGAAGAAAGGTATTTGCTCTTTTTTTTGTTTCTAATCTATTCATTATGATGTGAAATCCTTTGTAGGGGCTCAAAACATTCTCAAGTACTTCCGTCTTTATGAATAATTCTTGAAGGACTTGCAACTTCCACACTTGACTTCGAGTGAATAGTCTTGAGGCAATTTAGATCGTATCATTAGGCAAGAGGCAACACTACCTCATTGTGTTTTTACTTAGGAGATGCTCTATAACTTCTCCCTTAGAGGCAAGAATTTTACTAAGGACTTTTAAACAAAAGGTTATGCCCCATGGCAAAAGTTGATACTACGACATTGTGCTTTAATTTATGAGATGTTCTAGTAACTCTTGTTTTAGGGGAAAGACTTAATCCAAGGACTTTTAAATAACAAGTTATGGACCATAGGTAAGAGTTGACATTATTGCATAATGTTTTAGTTTATGATATGCTCTATAACTTTTGCCTTAGAGGCAAGACTTAATCCAAAGACCTTCAAACAACAAGTTACACACCTTGAATAAGAGTTGACACTACCACATTATGTTTTGATTTATGAGATGCTCTATAAATCTTGCCTTAGAGGCAAGACTTAGCCCAAGGAATTTTAAACAACAAGTTACTCCCCATGAGAAAAAATTAATACTAGCACATTATGTATTGTGTTATGATCCATTTTTAAAAAGTCAAAAACATTTCATAACTTCATGGTGGAAAAAGAAAAATTCTATTTGATTTATTTTTGAAAAAATAATTTGAAGTCACCACTTAATTTTTAGGAAGCCTAAGAAACCATTTAAAAAGATAAATTAGAAAGAAAACTGTAAGACACCAAAAAATTCTAAGCTTAACTTAGTTCGTTAAAGCATGAAAAAAGGTCTCAGACTTAGAAATTTTAGCTAAATGTTTACACTTAGAATTTATTTTAGCCTTTGTAGGTTGGAGAATCTATTTTATGACCCTCATGACCTTAAAGTAATGACTTTTAGGTTGAATCATGATCAGGAATATTAGTGGATATTCTCGGACAAGTTTTGAATTTTTCAAACTTTGTTTGAAACACATTTGAAAGGTCAAACCAGTAGATTGACACAATCACACCGCGCCGCATTGTCCATCATGTCGATGAATATTTTTCTTCAGATCCCAGTCCAAATTATAGTGAACCGACACGGAACGTTGGCTATCATGTCAATCCTAACAACTCAGCATATTGGTCTGCGCATCGCTAGGCCAGTTTTGTATTCATTAAAATAACGTCCAGAAGGGTAAATAGGACATTTTCCTCACTTCGACCAACCCCTAAAACATGAAATTCATCCCTCACAAAGCAAATTACTCTCTTTTCTCTCAAATTGCTCTTAAGATAAAAACCCTAGAACATAAATTTCAAAATCAATTCTCAAGAACACTCCATTAATCTTTAAGAATTCAAGCATTTTCATCTAAGGGTCCCTTCCACCCTTGGAGTCCAAGAAACTCTTTTAAACTTTAAGTAAATTGATTTCATGGCTTCCATGATTTGGATTCAAGTGTATTCAGGATTATAATATTGATTGGGTTTTTATACCATGATTAAGTGCAAGATTTATGTAAAAATAATTATTATGTAGGTAGTATCATGTGAATTTATGTTAAAGCCTTAAAATTGTGATGCTCATGTGTTGATTAGTACTATATGCATATATAATACCTTCCAAGTGTTTGATGAGTTGTTCATGTGAATTAAGGAGTGGTATTATATCATGTTAGCATGTATATTTCTTCATGCCATTCAAGTGTTTGATAAAATGCCTCTATAGATGCATTATGAACAAGTGTATATTTCTATGCTATGAAAGGTTATGTGATGCTTTACTTTTATGCTATTGAGTCTTGGGGTATTTAATACCCAATAATTTATCTTATTACCTAGAGCCCACATCAGTTACAATATAATATCAGTCGTGTCACGATTAGTAGTACTCTCAGTCAGTTACAGAACTAAAAAAATTCAGTAGACTCAGTATAACTTCAGTCCAGCTCAGTATCCAGTTTAGACCTCAGTAAATTCAGTCAGTTAACATGTAGTATTCCGTCAGTTAATAGAACTCAATGAACTCAATTTAATTTAGTTAGATAGTATAATTAGTAAAAGTTCAGTCAAACCTAGTATGAACTAAAAATTAATTCAGTGTCTATTCAATTGGGAGTAGAATTCAACGCCGAGTGAACCCAAAGATGGGGACAAACTTGTCAGTAGAGGGTGTGATCCTTAGAAATAGTCCTTGTGTTCCAGAACTATGTAGCCAGTGTAGGTTGGACATCAATCTTCCAGTTGGGGGTTGATGAGGTGTCCTACCTACCAGTTGAGGGTACCACCATTCTCATTCAAAGTACCTGCCAGATGAGGGTGACTCAGCTTATATTTACCCATATTTACCCATGGAATGGTACTGACACCCTTCCATCTGGGGTTATAGGTTGGACCTCAATTCATTCAGAGAAGGGCATGTCAGTTAGATGATTACCTCCTAAAGTTTCAATTTTAGTCTCAGTATAGAACTCAGTTCAGTTCTACAGATTTATAACTGTCAGATACAGTCACCGTATATAACTCAGATTAGGTTTTAGAATCAGGACTGTCAGATACAATCACCCAGTTATTAGTAATACAGTATCAATAACACTCAGATAACAGTAAATCAGTATTCAGAACTCAGTATCAGTGTTATCATGACCTCAGTTATAGTTTATGTATTCATGTATGTACTCGCATTCAGTTATATTCATGTTACTCAGTCAGTCATTGTTCATGCAATGAACCCATGCATACCAGTCTCCTCACTTAGCATATCAGTACATTTAAAGTACTGACGCATACTTTTCTTTGTGCCATGATGTCTTATTTTATAGGTGTACACGCACGGGCTCCTGACTGTACTTAGCAGCCTAGCCTATTAGCAGTAGACTTATTAGTGAGTCCTTATAGTTTAAAAGTTACTACTTTAGTTTATTAGTAGTTCAGTAGTCGGAGTTAGTAGTGGGCTTGTCCCATCAACTTAAATTTTAGACAGTTAGAGACTTTCAGACTAGAGTATTTCAGATGGATATTTTAGTATTCAGTTTTCATTATTTAGTATTTATTTTTAGTTTTGAACCTTATGGTAAGTTTTTGCCAAATTTCTGTATAATTATAGTATTTCTATTTAGTTATTACAGCAGGTACCAGTCATGGGTTAATTTGTGGTCCTTTGGGATTATGAGCATCATGTATTATCCAGGGTACAAACTTGGGGCATTATAAACTTGGTATCAGAGCCTAAGGTTCAATAGAGTCCTAGGAAGTCTAAAAGCAGCATCTAGTAGTCTTATGTATGGGTGTGTAGCACGCAACACTTATGGACAGGAGGCTACGAGATATTTTAGGAAAAGTTTCCCTTCTTTCAGTATTCATGTCGTAAACTCTCAGTCTAATTCATCTCTTCCTTATGCTTCCAGAATATGCCTTCCATAGAAGATAACGAAAAAAGTAATGAAAATCATCCAGCCTCTCCGTCTGTTCAGGCAGATCCCCTAATGAGCATGTCACTTACTCTGAATTTAGAGCTACTTTCACCACCTTAGCTTATTCAGTAGCTGATTAGAATAGTTAGCTGGCTATTATCCTATTAAGTCTTATGGCTCATGCTCCACGGAGTGAGGAGAAGAGGCATAGGAAAGAAAGGAGAAAGAATAAGAGGGCTAGAATGTCTAGGTAGGCCAAAATATGGCCCAATAAATTCTCTTTGACAGAAGTATGATGGAAAATACCAGAGTATCTTCAGAGCTGGCAGTGTTGTGTGTTTTGGATATAGCAATCCAGGCCACAAAGTTAGAGATTGTCCTCAGGTGGGTTCGCAGAGTCAATATAATTGTCCCCCAGCTCAGTCCGATCGCCCGAATCAGCAGGGTGCCTCTTCCAATGCCACCAATGGGCAATGCATAAACAGGATTTATGTACTTCAGTCTAGACAGGATCAGGAAAGTTCTCCTGATGTGGTCACTGGTACGTTACAAGTTTACCATTTACATATTCATGCTTTGCTACATCCAAGAGTTTCTTTGTCCTTTATAACTCTATATATAGTTGTTGATTTTGGAGTTAGTCCCGAAAACCTAGAAGATACTTTCTCATTCTATACCTCAGTAGGTAAATCTATTATAGCCCAATAGGTATACAAGAACTGTCTGGTTGTGGTATCTCAGAAAGTCACTTCAGCAGACTTAGTCAAATTAGAGATGACCGATTTTGATATCATTCTCATCATGGATTATCTTCATTCTTGCTATGCCTCAGTTGACTATAAAAATACAATTGTCCAGTTTTATTTTTTGAATGAACCCGTCTTAGAGTGGAGGGGTAGTACTTCAACACTTAGGGGTCAGCTTATTTCCTACCTAAGAGCGAGAAAAATAATATCTAAGGGGTGTATGTACCATCTTGTTCGAGTCCAAGACCCTAATTTAGAAACCCTTAATCTTGAATCAGTGTTAGTAGCATATGAATTCCCATATGTGTTTCTCGAAGATCTTCCCGGAGTTCCTCCCAAAAGGGAAATCGACTTTGAAATAGACCTTCTCCCAAATACTTATCTAATATCTATTCTGCCATATAAAATAGCACCTGGAGAACTTAAAGAATTAAAGAACAGTTGAAGGATTTCCTAGATAAGGGATACATCAGACCCAGTGTGTCCCCATGAGGCGTATCAGTTTTCTTCATGCATAAGAAAGACGATTCTCTCAGAATGTATATTGACTACTATAAGTTGAATAAGGTCACGATCAAGAGTAAGTATCCTATTCCCAGAATCAATGACCTGCTTGACCAACTTCAGGGGGCTAGTTACTTTTCTAAGTAGACCTCAACTCAGGCTATCACCAGCTCAGAGTCAGGGAATGTGACATCCCGAAAATAACTCTCAGAACTTGGTATGGTCACTTCGAATTCTTAGTCATGTCCTTTGGTCTTACTAATACTCCAACAGCTTTTATGAACTTGATGAACTGCGTGTTCAAGCAGTACTTAGACATGTTAGTCATAGCCTCCATTAATGACATTCTTACCTATTCTCGTAGTGGGAATGATCACACAGATCATCTCAGAATTGTATTCCAGACTCGCAAAACCCATCAGTTATCATGATATCTGTTCATATCGTACATATCAGCTCTATGACCATAGCTCATACTAATGTACGCTAGCAATCAAGCACACTTACAGTTCCTAGTATAAGGAGTTCAAGTTTACTCAGTGTTGCGAATTATGTTCCATGGATACAAAAACTCCAGACTTAGGTCATGCAGCTCATGACTCATGTACTCATGTCATGCTTTATAGTATGTTCAGTTCCCATGACTAATGCTATACCCCTAACGATCAGCTAAATTTAAATTATGTCACATATATCGTCAGTTTAGGTCTTTTGGTGAATCTATGATGTTGACATTCTCTTTCTCAGGCCTCAGTTAGGTGTCAAATTTTGTATAACATTCATTCATACTTCAGGTCCTCATGTTTTAACCCTTCAGTGAACTCTCCTTATGAAATGATATAGTGATGAGCAATTGCTTAGATGGGAGAGAATAAATATTTCATGTTAAGGAAAGTTTTTTTTGCATACTTGTGATACATGAGGCTGTAGTCATTAAGATAGGTTTGAATATCAGGTTAGTGTGCAGGTAAATGGCTAGCAAGAAGTTGTATTTAGTTGCTAAAGGAAGGGAGGAATCAAGATTTTTCTTGGGATGAGAAGTTGAGAAAATGCAGAGTGTGAGTGCCTATTCAGGCCCTCGATTTATATCAGTCTCCATCGCGTAGTTATCAGAATCCAACATTCAATTCTAGTATGATTCTCAGTTATAGCCTCAATTACCATCTTAGTTACAGTCTCAGTCCCAGTCCAGCAATCAGATCAGTAACTCGGTTTAATTTTAGATTTGCTTGACCATAGTGTACAGTTATCGGTTATTCAGTTATCAGTATTTCAGTACCTTAGTTTATAGACTATTTTGGAATCATGTTATATGCTTGGTCTTACATTCTCAAATAATACAGTTTTCATGAATTCAAGTTATCTCCTATTACACAGTCAGTCCTTACCTTATATGCATAATACTCTACATTTTCAGTTTACTTATTTAGACTAAGTACAGTTCAGTCTTACATGCCCAGTATTTAGCTGTCAGACATTCAGATAATCAGATAAGTTAGTATGTTATGCACTCGTGCTCAATACCTGTGTGAATATTTTTAGTAGTCTCAGGTGATGTACTGTACTAAGGTAGAGAGTATAGTTGAGAGAGTATTCAAGGGATATGTCTAAGCTTGAAAATTTATAGTTGCAGTGTATTAGGCTTAGTCACTTCATCTTAGATGATGTTTCGTAGGCCTCAACTATATTACAAAATTTTACAAAGGATATGATTTTCTTATTCAGCTATTTTACTCAGCCATGCCAAGACTCCCTGCTTTTTAAAGCCGCTAAAGCTCTATACAAAGAGTGTCAAGTCGAATGTAAGTTTTTAGCATAAGTTAGTCCATAAAACTGACAATTCAGCTTAGCATTTAGGCGGACAATATTCGTATGGTTGGGTTTCCCATCCTTCCATCTAGTCGCACTATTCGAAGTCTTATGAATGTAACTATTCCAAGATCGAGCAACCATGTGGTTGAGAGTTCAAATTAGTTCAAGTGTCATGCCTTAGTTTCAGATCCCCCATATACTGTCATGATTCAGTTTGCAGGTGCCCTGCACATCATCTCAATTTTTCCTCAGTATCTCAGCCAAGTCAATATTTAGGGGACATAATGTCCCAAGGGGGAGATGCACTATAATCCCCCCGAGCTTTCATGACCTAAGCCTTCCATATTCTCTTTATGTAATGAATCCAGTTTGGAGTAGTGGGTACTCATAGGTGGACCCTCAAGTTCTAATCTCAGCCGTAAGCCATGTATTCAGGGGCTCAGTTCAGTCCATAAAATTCAGTTCATGTATCATGTTTCAGGCTCAGTTATCTTCTCATGTTCCCATTCATGTATATTTAGTAAATGATCTCAGGTTAGTATTCTCAACCTAAGGTAACAATCTTCCTTAGATTGGCTTAGTTCCGTGTTCAGTTACACTTACAAACTTGGTATCCATTACCGTTGCGTATTCAGTCATGCATTCATGAATCAGTTCAGTCATGTATTTATGCATTAGATATGTATGTTCAGTTTGAAAACTCATCTTGTCAGTAGCTTTAGTTAGGTGTTCCATGCATCGAATAAGCATTTTCAATGTGTAGGATTAGCCTATCAATGTTTATTAGCTTAGTCAGTTTTATTCGAGGACGAATATTCCCAAAGGGGAGATATTGTAAGACCCCATAAAATTCTAAGATTAACTCAGTCTGTTAAAGCGTGAAAAGAGGTCTCAGACTTAGAAATTTCAGCTAAGTATTTACACTTAGAATTTATTTTAGCCTTCTTAGGTTGGAAACTCTATTTCAGGACCCTCATGACCTTAAAGTAATAATATTTAGGTTGAATCATGATCAGAAATGTCAG
Source organism: Capsicum annuum (assembly GCF_002878395.1). Taxonomy (NCBI): domain Eukaryota; kingdom Viridiplantae; phylum Streptophyta; class Magnoliopsida; order Solanales; family Solanaceae; genus Capsicum; species Capsicum annuum. Next base: position 128,705,261 of record NC_061122.1, on the reverse strand, counting down.
TGGGTGTTTCCAGACAAGTTTTGGATTTTTTGGACTTCGTTTGAAATACATTTGAAAGCTCAAACCAGTGGATCGATGCGATCTCAGCGCACCGCATCACCCATCGTATAGATGAATATTTTACTCCATCTCCCAATGCAAATTCTAGTAAACTGACGTAGACTCGATGCGGTGCGTTGTCCATTGTGTCGATGCCAACGACGTGGTGTGTCGGTCTTCGTATCGCTAGGGAAGTTTTTCATTCATTAAAAATAGCATCCAGAGGGGTAAATGGGATATTTTCCTCACTTCGACCTAGCCTCTAAAACAAGAAATTTAGCCCTCACAAAGAAAATTACACTCTTTTCTCTCAAATTCCTCTTAAGAGAAAAACCATAGAACATCAATTTCAAAATAATTCTCAAGAATACTCCATCAATCTTCAAGAATTCAAGCATTTAGGTATGTCAAGTGTTCATCCAAGGGTCCCTTCCACCCTTGGAGTCCAAGAAACTCTTTTAAACTTTATATAAATTGATTTCATGACTTTTATGATTTGGATTCAAGTGTATTCAGGATTATAATTTTGATTGGGTTTCTATACCATGATTAAGTGCAAGATTTATGTAAAAACAATTATTATGTAGGTAGTATCATATGAATTTATGTTAAAGCCTTGAAATTGTGATGCTTATGTATTGATTAGTACTATGTGCATATACAATGCCTTCCAAGTGTTTGATGAGTTGTTCATGTGAATTAAATAGTGGGATTATATCATGATAGCATGTATATTAGTTCATGCTATTCAAGTGTTTGATAAAATGCCTCTATAGATGCATTACGAACAAGTGTACATTTCTATACTATGCAAGGTCATGTGATGTTTTACTTTTATGCTATCGAGTCCTGGGGGTATCTAATACTCGATAATTTAGCTGATTACCTAGAGCCCGCAACAGTTACAGAATAATCTCAGTCATGTCACGATCAGTAGTACTCTCAGTTAGTTACAGAACTCAAAAAAATAAAATTTATTAGACTCAGTATCAGTCCAGTCTAACTCAGTATTAGTTCAGACCTTAGTAAATTCAATCAGTTAACAGAATTCAGTAGTATTCCGTTAGTCAACGGAACTCAGTGAAGTCAGTTCAGTTTAGTTAGACAGTATAATCAGTAATAGTTTAGTCAAGCCTTATATGAACTAGGAATCAGTTCAGTGTCTATTCAGTTGGGGGTAGGATTCAGCACTGAGTGAACCCAAGGATGGGGACTCACCTACCAGTAGAGGGTGTGATCTTTAGAAGCACTCTTTGTGTTCCAAAACTACGTAGCCAATGTAGGTTGAGACTTCAACCTTCCATTTGAGGGTTGATGAAGTGTCCTACCTGCTAGTTGAGGGTACCACCATTCTCATTCAGAGCACCTGCCAGATGAGGGTGACTTAGCTTATCTTTACCTATGACACAGTACTGATACCCTTCTAACTGGGGTTACAGGTTGGACCCCAATCCATTCAGAGAGGGGCATGTTAGTTAGGCGATTACCTCCCAAAGTTTTAGTTTTAGTTTCAGTATAGAAATCAGTTCAGTTCTATAGATTTATGACTGTCAGATACAGTCACCCAGCTCAGTATACAACTCAGATCAGTTTTTGAAATTGGGACTGTCAGATACATTCACCCAATTATCAGTAATACAATATCAGTAACACTCAGATAACAATAAATCAATATTTAGAACTCAGTATTTAGTGTTATCATGACCTCAATTACAGTTTACATATTCATACATGTACTCACATTCAGTTATGTTCATGTTACTCAGTCTGATATTGTTCCTGCATATGAACCCATGCATATCAGCCTACCTCACTTAGCACACCAGTAATTCAAAGTACTGACACATACTTTTCTTTGGGCTATGATGTCTTATATTATAGGTTCAGACGCACGAGCTCCTGACCGTACTTAACCGCCTAGCCTATCAACAACAGACTTATTAGTGAGTCCTCATAGTTTGAGGACAAAGTTATTACTTCAGTTTATCAGTAGTTCAGTAGTCGGAGTTAGTTGGGGGCTTGTCCCATCAACTCCAATTTCAAACAGTTAGAGGCTTTCAGACTAGAGTATTTCAGACGGATATTTCAGTATTCACTTTTCAGTATTTATTTTTAGTTTTGAACCTTATGACAAGTTTTCGCCAAATTTCTGCATAATTATAATATTTCTATTCAATTATGACAACAGGTACCAGTCATGGGTTAGCTTGTGGTCCTTCGGGATTATGAGCACCGTATAACGTTTGGGGTACAGACTCGGGGCATGACAAAAACCTTTAAAAATAACCAGAGACTAGGTAAGGGTTCAAGTAAATTCAAAAGAAGGTGTTAGGCACTTTCGAAAACCCACAAAGTGTGGTTTCCGATGGTTAAACTTATTTGGTTAATTTTGAAAATTCTTTAAGTTACTTAAAAAAATCTTATTAAAAATTGTGAGTTTATTTGGAAAAGTCTTATTTAAAAGTAAATAATGTTCATTCAATATTTTTACATTAAATATTCGTATTTTGTAATAAATGCAACTCAACAATTTATCCGAGTCGAGATTTTGAGCTAATAATTTGTTCAAAATCTCAAATGTGGATTCAAACTTTTTAATAACTATGAAAGAACATAGAGGGTTCTTAAGTTATTCGTTAAGCTTAAATTTTCCTAAATAGAAGAATTAAAAATTTAAAAATATTAAATAACCAACATAAATGAATAATTTTAACATAATTTGCTTTCTGAGGATTCATCTAAGATTAAATTAAATTAAAAACAAATAATTAAATTAACTACAAGCAAATAAAGGAAGAACAGTAGAGATTTTGGGCCCCTTTATGGCTCATTTTCAAATCTGCCCAATTTTTGTGCTTGAAACTCATGGACTTTGGTCCAATTTAAACTTTGTATACCATCTGTATACTGATATCATACCAGCCTTCATTTGCTGCATTTTTCTGTATACACACAGTACGTCAGTGTATAAAACTGGTATCTTCACTTCCTTGCCTTCATTTATTGTTGTATATTGATGTATATCAGTTGCTTGTGACATGTGAAATTTGTATATTTATTGTATATTATCGCAAATCAGTCCCGTTTTGTGGACTTTGGCATGGGATCTCGGTTCAAGAATTTGGGCATTAGCCATGACAATGCAGGGTATGAGAGTCCATTTAGACTCATGCAGAGAGTTCATGCATAAAAAGGTAAAAAGGATAAGGATTAAGGTATATTTCGATAGGAATAAACTCAAATGGGAAAAAGTTTGCATATCAAACTAAAATTCATCTTTGGTCAATTGTATGCTATTGATTCTCAGTAAACTAAGACATCTCATTTATCTAATATCTTATTAGATGGGAATCCTAAAAACACAACATAAATGTGATCGCTTATCACTAAACAACGGCAAAATAAACTTCCTTCAATAAATCAGTGGGGGGTGATCGATCCCAAATTATAATGTCAAGCCATAATATAAAACACCTCACTTAACCGGGTCAGTAAAACATTATGGATCACTAATGGGCAAATAAAAGCACAACCAGATTCTTGGTGTGTTAGAATGAGAGAATGTCTTAATTGCAAAGCTAAACAAATTGTAAGACATTTTTATCTGAATTATGGGTGATGGACGGAGCTTTAAGAAAATCACATCCGTTTGGATAGTCTATTGCAATGGAAACTATAAGAGAAAGGGGTATGAAAATAGGGAAGAACCATACAAATCCTTTAATTGCATCGCATGTTTCACTAAACATTTATCAAACAAAATAGTGCATCCAAAACAACGAGAAGCATGCTTAGCCAAAAAAAAGAGACTCGAAGGAGCTCACACTCTGAATAACATATTTTTTCAAGTCTTACAGAAGTGAAATAACGGTTTCATCCTCTAGACCAGTTTTTAAAAGTCACAGTAAGGCAGAAATCTAAATACTCAAGAAAAAGACTAATCTTAGTAGAGTTTGAATCAATCATGAGATGAATAAGAACATATGTACGCAACAAAAACTTAATTCTCAAACTTAACACCTTACAACACGATTGGTCGCAATAACAACTAATTTCAAGGACAAACCAAATTATTTCAAGATATATCTGTTAAGGATTAACTAACAAATTCAATATCAAATTCCTTTATTCCGAATTAAGCAAACAAAGCAGAGTTCTCAACTTGTTCCACAAAATCAACATTACCTAACCTATTTCAGAGTGAAGCAGATATAAAACACAAAACCTATGGCTTACAAAAAACCTTCTACAACAAATAATTCTACCAACAAAAGGAAAACTACTACCATTACAAAGAGTAAAAAATCTACTATACGAAGAAAATAATGAGGAGGAATACTTAACTAAAATATTTACAGAGAAGGGTCTGCTTACCTTTTACAAAGAAGCAAATCGGGATGACGAATCAATGATGATTTCACCATTCTCTGTGACTAAAAAATAGTAACAAAACTGAAACTTGAGCTAGAATTCTCACCACTCTAAGGCTGGGGACTGAAGTCCAAAAGCCTAGCCAAGTAAAGAGAATTCTTAGCTCTTTTTCTTTGAAAAAAAACCCTTTCCAACAATGAGGGGGGTGGGGTGGGGTTATATAGAATCTAAAAATCCCAAATCTTGAGTAATTGGCGATGTGGGATAGAGAATTTCAAAGGTATTTTTAAAAATGTTGATTGAGTATTTCAAATTAAGGATAAGGTTTGTTATGAAAGCTAGAATTGTACTATTTTAGTACATAAAATTTGAAATTCAAATTTGGGTGTTTTTGGGTTTGTTGATGGGTTGAAATAGTTGGGTTCTGGTGCGGGTATGGTTCAGGTTTTGCGGATTTTATCGATGATGTGCTATAGAAATATAGAACTTTCGACACAAACAATAAAAATATTCAAGTTTCTTAGGTTGTTTTGTTAGATATGATCTATTTTGGGCATGTTTTACAGGAAACTAGGTTTTAGAGAAGTTCAAGAAAAAGGGTAAAAAATAGAGTTTTTGGCTACTTACTTGATCATTTTTGAGTATTTGTGACACTTTTCAGATGTACGTGACCGAAGCATATGCTAAAACTTAAAGTTTGGAAGCTTGGTTAAAAGACTTGGAAGGCTTGACACTTACCTATGACTATATATTGACCACATGTACAACGCGTGGTCCGTATATGACTAAGGTAAGTACAAGAATTGGAGATCCAGAGAGTTAAAGAGCAGAAAAAGAACTTCCGATACTTACCTGTGTCAAAATGCAGACCGCACGTGGGTAAAGTAAGTGCTAGAAGTTCAAATTCCAGAGAGTACACAATGTAGGAAATTTTTCTGGCACTTACCCATGTCTACATACGCCCAGGGGCAGGCCGCATGTAGACACAGGTAAGTGGCCATCGACCCCTTTTGTCTTTTTTCATCCGGGCTTTGATTTTTAGGATTTCCTCATGTACTATAAATGCCCCTTATATGTTTTTAGTTGAAGTAATACACTCTTAATACTTGGAAACATATTTTGATTATGAGATTCGATTTTGGTCTCAAAATTCTCTTGTATTGATTTTGGTTGATTAGTTTAGTTAAAGTTTTGGGTTTTCAGTTATGATTATTGTGATTACATCTTATGATTTTAATTATGAATGTTGGTGATTCTTTTACAAGCATGAGCGGCTGAAAACCCTTCGCCAGGGTTGTGAAAACCTTGGCAAATTGTCAAAGTAGGGTAAGTGCTATATTGTTCTAAACCAATACACATGCATGCATTGTATTATCTTCATTATAATAGCTATCTTATAGGTTACAAATATTAGGATCCCACCTAGATTATTGCTACTTACTCCAAAAGAGGAGTAGTGACTAGGAAAAGATAATTACAACAGTAATTTAAAGTTTAACTGTCGATCCATGCTACTAGGTATTATCTAAGTAATATGGTTAGTTGTAATCTAATAAATTGAGACTCAAAAGGTAATAGTTAATTGGGATCTAGGTTAAAGGGTTAGTAAGGCAACATCTTGAGACTAAAAAAGTAATAGGTGAAATCTGTCAGCTAGTCCAAAAAATGATTAATGGTACATAACTTACCATACTCTTCATGCAAGGTATCCAGGTGGTTCAATAAACACGTACATTAAGGTGGTCATGCTCAAGTGATCCCAACATACCAGTATTTACAGCCATATAAGGATGATGAAGAGGATCTGAGGTACATTGAGCCGACAGAGAATGGAGCTATTATTCCTCGTATTTTACCCCTATTCATTAAGTTTGACAAAATGAGTGAAATGATTCAGCTCTTAATTTTGAAGGGTATATTTGCGGGTTTACCTACAGATGGCGCGAATATGCACCTTGCAAATTTTATTGGGATCTGTAGTTCATACTCAAATCTTAGGGTAAATTAGAAGGTGGTTTGAATGAGGTTGTTCCCTTCTCACTTACTGGAGAAGTATCTTTATGGTTAGGGGAATTGCCAAGAGGATCTATCACTATATGAAATGAGTTGTGCATGTAATTTTTGCACCAATTCTTTCATCCATTTAGGATCTTGCAGCTTAAGGACGAGATTTATGACTTCAGGTAGCTACAGTCAAAATCCATGTATGAGACTTGGTTTAGGTTCAAGAAGAAGCCGAGTATGGTTCCCAACCATCGGATTTCAGGGACGAGCTTATTGAAGATATTCTATAGAGCCCTGAGCTATGATGGACACCATCTATGGAGGAGCATTTATGAGACTAAACTGAGAGTTAGCTTCTGATATGCTTGACTAGATCTTGCTCACTAACTAAGAATGACAAACTCGGAGGCTGGGAGGAGATCTGGCATGTATGCTATTGGTGCCTCAAACGACCAGAAAATAGCTGATAATTTAGTAGCACAAGAAATTGCACTACTGAGAATTTATATTGGGTTACTATTAAAGCAGTTTGCTGTAGAAAGTTTTAAGAAAGTGAACGCAGTAGGACCACATGGTTCAGCTTCCAAAGCTTATGAGTCAAAGTTAGAGGTGAAATCAAACTATCTAGATTATCAGTTGGCAGGTTTCCAAGCTCGAGGGCAAAGGAACCAAGGTTAGGACTATTATGATAAATACAGAGACCATAATAGGGAGTGGAGAAAAAGGATGATGACAGAGAGAAAGGAGATAGGTATATTCCACCTGGAAAATGGGATTCAGAATCAAGAATGGAAGAGATGCTGACTAAGCTGGTAAAGGCTCAAGAAAATCAGGAGAATAACCTTAAGGAGATCAAGGCTGGAATTTTGAGGTTGAACCAGAATGTTAAGCATTTGGAACAATAATTCAGGCTGATGTCAGTAACACTGAACTAGAGAAATCCAGGTACCCTTCTGAGCAACACTGTGCAAAATCTAAAAAATAATGGTCATGTTCTTACCATTACCACAAGGATTGGTATAACTACTACGGATCCCCCATCACTTGCTGTGGAAGATCCAAGGCATAAAGTAGATGATACACTTGAAACACCCATTGTGGAGTCAGAAAGGCTACAAGAGGTAGTGGTAAAGTTAATGAGGACAAAGATAAGGGTTTAATCATTGAGCAAGAAATAAGAAAAATTCCAAAACCCCCTCCACCTTTTCCTCAGAGACTAAAGAGAAGACAGAGGAAGAAAAGTTCAAGAAATTCATTAAGATTTTAAAAGAATTGAGCTTGAACATCCCTCTTCTTGAGACGTTGGAGTAGATACTTGGATATGCAAATTTATGAAGCAGTTAGTTATAAATAAGAAAGGGGCTACAATTGAGGATGTTTATGGGTTGCACCACTGTAGTGCAGTTATAACTAGGTCTCTATCCTCGAAAAAGGGTGATCCCGGGGCATTCACTGTACCATAGACTATTGGTTCATCCCGATTTGCTAGAGCCTTATATGATTTAGGAGCCAACATAAATTTGATATTGCTGGTTGTATTCAATCAATTGGGCTTGAGCCCTCTCAAACCAACTGCAATGCGGCTGTTGATGGTTGACCACACTGTGAAGAGACTTGTGGGAATTTCATTTGATATGATTGTGAGAGTAGATAACTTCACCTTTTCGGCTGGCTTTGTTATACTTGGATGCCCATCATATTGGAGAGATCATTTATGGACACAAGTAGAGTGATGGTTGACATGGAAAAGGGAGAGTTGAAGTTTAAAGTCAATAGTGAGGAAGTCATATTCAATATCCCAAAAATAATAAAGCAGCCAACCGAAGTGAGGATGGTGTCAGTGATAGACTATATTGATGACTCAGAAGGGTATTTTTATCGGTAACTTAATGAATTCTGAGTAATCAAGGTACCCATGTCATACCGCAATGTTAAATCAAGCACTGCATAAGAGAAAACCCATGGGCTTGTTGGTGAAGTCTAAGTAACTTGCATTGCCACGTCGTGCTGCGATGTTATATCAAGTGTTAAGTGAGAGGCAACCCATAATTTTTGTGTTAACTTTTGTTTTTCTTTTGTAGGTGTATAGCTTATGGGCTTGCTTGGAATACAGTTATATTGTTAAATTCATAACTTTCCAGGTAAGGGGACTTTGTGACCAACCTATCAGGGTCACAAGTCTCACTCGAGCCAAGTAATGTTGAGCGATAATAGAAGAAAATGAAATTTTGAGGATAAAAATGAAAAGTTCTGGACTTTGACACATAATCATATCTTTGGAGCCGTAAATTCAAGTTAAAAAACTATAAGTAGCTGGTAAAACATTAAAATGCAAAGTCCAGGAAGCAGGAAGTTAGGCTAAAAAATCAGGCCCACTTGCGCCCAGCACCTGCAGACTGCATATTGGACAAACGCCCACTGGCAGGCCAGCTGCCGCAAGCAGCCTATTTGTGGGACTGAATTTTAATCAAAATCTTAGGCCTACCAATGCTTAAATATGACCTAATTCATCCCACCCTCACTACTTAAACATAATTTGCCTCATTCTAACCCATTCAAATCCTCAAAATCTAATTTTTCTCTTAAAATTTAAACTTCTCTCTCAAAGCATTAACTAATCCTACACTTATAAAAAGAATAAATTGAAACTTATTTTGGGTACTAACTTGTCCTACCATAATACATACAAGTTCAATCTTTGGTTTTACTGTATTTCTTCATAGTTCACTTCCGGGTTCTCAAAGAAAAGGTAACTTCTCATCTTCTAATAGCTATGTTTTGATTTGAACAGTAAACATGCAAGTTGATATGTGTATTTCCATGAAAAATATATAGAAATAAGCATGCTTGTATGTAGGATCCTTGAAGTAGCCTAAAATCTTTATGTTGGACTTTGTTTTGAATTAAATTCTAATGTTAGGCCCTAAAAGGAAGTTGAACTTGAACAAGTAGAGGAATACCAAAAATTGGGCAAGGGATTTTGCATTGAAAATCACGATTCTTGATATATATGTGTGAATTGGACTTGTTGGATCTAGAAATAAGTTACAGGGTTATGAAAATTAAGGAAAAATTCAAAATTTTTAGATTCTATCTTCTTCTTCAACTTTTTCAATCACTCATTTTCTGTTGGAAACTAACACTTCATTTTTTATGTACACATGACACTAAAATTTGCTAAGAAGAAGGTTGATAGATCAAGAAGATGAGTGAGTGACCCAAGCCTAGTGGCTTAGTAGAGAATTACCCTATTGTACAGACTAGAAAAGTTGTAGCCGGGGAAACATGCAGAGTGACTAGAGGCCAAATACGCTAGGCAGATAAGGCTATTATTTTAGATACTATGGGATAGCCGCTGCCTGAGCACTCACAATATATAAGAAGGCTAGCCTTTACCCAACCTAGGTCTCAGATAGAGGCAATTCAGGCTGTCCAGGCTACCCAGGCAGCTCTTGCTTGATCGAGGAAGAAGTCAGCCCAGAGATCACCTTCACACTCTCCTCTATCAAGTGATAATGATGATGAGAATAGGGAAAATTCTGAGCCAACTTCATAGGGTGTAGCTTAGGAACTCTATCTGGAAAGAGGTCTTAAGATTCGTTAGAGGCTGGTTGCAGATCAGAAGGAGATACTAGTGGTACCCCAATCTGAGAAAGGTACCACAACTCATGCACAACTATTAGGTGGACCCCATTCTAGGAGGGTACAGAGAAGGCCTCCTATGAGGTGCCCGTTCCATATGAGGAGGCACCAGCACAGCAGCGACTAAGTTCCACCGCCCCTACACATGCCTCGGAGACACCTCTTCATGAGGATTACCCGAGGTGGTATGTAGAGGAAATACAGACTATATATAAAGTAATATCTCAAAGATTGGCAGGCCTAAGAGGATTATTTTTAGGAGAATAGAATTGACCTATCTGGCTGAATAGAGTACCATAGTTGTGGGCTTTGTTTGATCGTTATTAGTTGGAGTGGATGACTAGACCACTCAGTTCTTGTAACCCAGCTTTGGTATGAGACTTTTATACATCATATTGTGCCACAGTATTTCTTCTAATACATATATTTACAAGTCTAATGAGACATATGGAGAAGCCACAACTTGAGCAGACCCTTGTGAAAGGGTCAGGGTTGACATTTTAGTAGCAACTATTTGCTGGGTTATTTTTTATCCAGAGTTTATCACTCCAGCATCCACGATAGAGTATGACTACAGACTGAAAGTCGACATAACAGATATTTATCATAAGAAATATGGAGCACATACATGAGAATTGAGATGACTAGGTGGATAGCCGACTACATTTCACCCTTGGGTGATGAGAACTCATAGATTAAGGGATACGGTGTAATAAAGAAGGCCTCATTGACATTTTCTGCTAAGTTCTAGTAGTTTCTCATTAGATATAGATTGTTCCTGACTACTTCAGATAATATGTTGACTTGGAAGAGAGCAACCCATATTGCTAGTATGATGGTTGGGTATGATATTTACTTTGCAACCATCCTTTGGCATGAGATTCAGATAGAGCCTTTGGGGAGGTGATGAATTTGCCATTCTTGTGCCTTTTTTAGATTATGTAATGAGGTAGGTGTACCAGAGATATCGAGAGTCAATGAGAAAGTACTTGTGATATTCACTTTATAAATGAAGACTATGAAGGATATGGCATGCCCGAACCTTTCTATGATACCTAGTGGGCCTACCACGGTACCTCAAGTCCAGGCTGAAAGCCCTTCAATTTCCATAAAACCTAGTTATATACATAAAGGTGGTGTGGGAGTTAGCATTAATCATGAGATAGGGAGCAGAAAGAGGCCCCAGATTTGAGTAGTCAGGATTAGGGGAAACCAACCACTTCGTTATCAGCCCCGGCTTCCAGAGTTGGTGAGTTCTTCTTCATATCCCCCTCACCCATCCACTGCAGCTTCTTCTATAGGTATGACTTTGGTATTTTGTGAGATCTTGCAGAGCTTAGCGAACATTCAGACAGCTACTTATGAGCAGTTAGTGCTATTGAGACTGAGGTAGACACTCTATATGGGAAGATTCGGCCGTGGGTCCAGACTAGACTTGAGACAGTAGAGGCCAGATGGGATGTTGCATATAGAGTTGCTATGTCAGAGTTACGTACCAATTTACAAGCACGTATTGATGCATTTGAGAGATATGTCACAATCTAGTTGGTAGAGATTGAGACACCGGACCAATGCTATATTAGGGAGGAGGTGGATACCTTGTGAGAAGAGGTACGCTCTCACAGAGAGTTATTTAATAGCCACTCCTCCAGATATACCCCTAGTGGTTTGGATATTACCTCTGCGTGGGCCCAAATACTTTAATCTATTTGCGGAGAATAATGAGGAGGTCCCAATAGGTGGGACCAAGAGAGGTCATGTAGGAGATTTTCAGGATCCTAACATGCCATATGACTAGTGTTGACACCCAATTTTAACCCTCCCTTTTTATAAAATTAATTTCTCGATGCTTAAGATGTTGAATACTTTTCTATCATATTTTTCTTAATTTTTTACATTAATAATGTGAAAATGATATGTTTCTATCTTTGCATCTTATTAATTCATTCAAAAATAATAAATAAATATATTTTAAATTATCATTTCACTACCTTTTCTAAAACAAATGATATATATACATATATATATGGTAGCATATTAACATAATCCTTGCAATAATATCATATTTTTTACAAATTTAATCTATTTTTTTAATTTTTATTTGTATTTATTTGGTTTCAAATTATAGTAGAAATATAACATATTTACATATTTATAAATTTTTTATATATATATACACGCGTTAAATTAATCGAACAAAATAAGCATCGTTAAATTAGTTAAGTGAAATTGGTTTGAAAAATTAGATTAATTAACTTATCTGATTGGGCCATTTACATTAATTAGTTTCAGCCTTTTAAATCTAACAAAACTAGCCCAAAAACCCCCCCCCCCCCCCAAAAAAAAAATACTAGCCTAATCCAATACCCCTTTTCGGCCCAACAATAACCAAGATTCCCAACCCAACTAAAAAAAGACCTAACCCGGCCCAAAAGGCCTCCTCCTAATCCAACAAACACCCCTAAATCTTCTCATTCCTCTTAATGTTAAAATTCAACTAAAAGTAAGCTCCCATCACCTCAATCACTATAAATCCGCTTGATTTTTGGGATTTTGTAGAGCCAACAGCTACAACAGTCTTCTCCATCACTTCAAGCTCTAAAAATGAAGACTTTTTTTCTCCTTTTCCCCCTCCCTTTTTCATTTTTTTGAATTTTGAATTTGAGATTCTTGAAGAAGCCGTTGCTTCATTTTTTCCTATAAAAAGGGAGTCTTCTTCACAATGAAGGCACCAAGAAAAAGGATTATCAAATTAGCATTAAAAATTATAAAGTCCATACCTTGTATTTCCTCCTTCTTTTGTTCTCCGAGTTCAAAGTTTGAGCTAGTTTGAATCTCCAACGAAAGGGCCCTAGTTCACTGCTCCGCAAAAGGTCAGTAATATCCCTTTACTTGCATAATTTATTTCGTCAAATTTTATGACTTAGTTGTTGGTAGTGTTGCTATATTTTATCTTTGTTCGAGTAGTTGTGTGTTTGGTTTAAATTTTCAGTTTGGCATGGTCATTTTGAAACAACGTACAATAGTTAAAACATCGTTTTGAGCTAGTTTGATTAGTCTTTAATTAGTAGAAGGCAAAAGGTGTCTTTACAATCCTTATGGGTGGGAAAACGAATGGCTTACGATTTGCGTTATTCTTGCTTTTCCCTTATCCCTGGATGCTTCATGCATTTCTATTTTTTGTCGCGTCTTTAAATATATTTTCAGTTCTGCCTAAAGTTATATGTTTGTGTGCTTATTATAGTGTTAATTAAAGGCTATGCCATTTGGGGTATGGTTACTTGAGTTGATCAATTATAGAACTAAAGATACTTTACCTTGATTCACTGTTTGGTAGTCAACTTGCCTAGTACAAGTGGAAATAAGAGAGTGTCAATGTGAATATTCTAGTTAGAGATGAAGCTTGCATAAAGTACATTATCTTACACTTCTTCCTTTTCTAAAAAACTTGCATAATTTTTTTCTTCCTTTCGTCCCCTCTAAGTCTTTCAGTTTCATGCTTATATTGCTATTATTGTTGGTTTAAGTATTACGCTCGTCGATGAGTGTGGAGTAGAAGGGAATCTCTCATGAGTGTTTTGGGCACAAGCGTTGAATATTATGTAATATTCATTACTCCTTGCTCTCCCTTCACTTCTAAATGCTCTCAAGAACTCTTCCTCCCCTTACTTCTGTCTAAGTTGTTTCAATAGAGCTTGTTTACTGGAAATTTTAGTTCTCTTGCTTATGTTTGTTCGACCTTGGTATATTAATGTGCCCTTTTAATAGAGTATAAAAATAGAAGAATGTTCATATGAATATTACAGGATGAAATATGAACACGTTATGGTGTTACCGTCTTCTACTTTCTTTCTGTCTCAAAACATTTAATAATTTTTTTCTCTTTCCTGTTCTTTCTAGTTATGTTTACTTATTTTTTATCATTGTTTAGCTTTGGATGTCTAAAGGAGGTATAAAATAGAGATGTGTTCACGTAATGGGATAAGAGAGAAACACTTCATAGCAAACTCCCGTCCTTCCCTCTAATTGCTTAAAATTACTGTCTCCCTTCATCATTTATATGATTTTCTATCTCATAATATTAATCAATCTAATTTTGGGTTTGAGTTTGAATGGGGTTGAGATTTTCTCAACTCCATACTCGTAATTTCTCCTGAAATAATATGTCTTTGACCTATTTTCAAGTTCAACATTTGGAATCCATCCTTCTCTATATTCATTATTTGAAATTATGTGCCAGTGTTCTCTCGATGTTCATGCTATTCCTTTACCTTTTCGAAGAACATGGATGACACACTTGATTTAATTTTTCTCATCATTTTTATGTAGATATATGAGAGTTATAAAAATGAAACCTCATAAATACTAGGTTTTTAGTTTTGGGGCATGGCAAGCAGGGGGTTTGCTTATTGTTGCTCAAGTTCTTTCATAAAGTCTTTGTTTAAAATCTTTTTCATGTTTAAATGTATTTAATTAAATTTTGAGCATAGTTGTATGTAAAGGCTCTTCTCTTACTGTATCATCTTTCATTTCGTCTGTAATTTTCTAGTAGACTATTAGGATTTACGGTCTAGTATATCATCGAGTCTTGAAATGATTAATTACTTTGTTTACCCAAGGTTACTTTACTTGCGTGCTTGACTAATCTCCCCATTTGTTTTTGTGAATGGGTACTCCAGATGAGTCAAATGGACTCGTTACCCCTAGCACATCCGCAACTCCCCCTTCACTTTATTATGTTTGAGAATTTTACCCTCATATACATAATGTGATATGATGTTAGTGTTTTATGGTGTTATTTTATCTAGACGCTGTAAAATAGTAATATCAAAAGCTGCTCTACCGTCATCTTAGGAATCATATTTTAAGTATTGTCTAAATTATTGGCCATATGCTTGAATGCACGCATCATGCTCTTATCCTTTGGCTAAAAAATGACCCTGAATAGTAGCTAAATAGCATTCTTTATTAGTCATAGGTTAAACTTCATTGTTTGTGTCGTCCGAGATCACGATTTGGAGCTTCTATGGCAAATTTTTATTAAATTTGTTTCCTCTCTTTTTTTCTCTGATTTCTATTTTTTTGGAATGTGTAATCCCTAAATAATTTAGTTAGCATTTCCTTTCTCGTCATCCTAATTACTTAGCTTTTGATTTGGGTATGGATATAAGATTCTTGATAGATTATTATGTGTGAATCATGATTAGCTTGAACCTTCATAGTTTCTTTAAAGAAAAGGGGGTTAGAGAAAGGAATGGATAAATACATGTGTTGTGTGGAGTATTAATGTTATCATCCTTGTGTAGAGTTTTTTTTTTTTAGGAAACTTCAAATCAGAATGTTACACTCTCTAGTTCTTTTAACGAATTCGTTAGTAAGAATCTTGTTTCCCAAGAGATTTTCTTCTAGGAAAAAAATAGAAATGTTGTTTCCACCTAGTAGTTAAAGCAATTTATTTTTCATTTATGCCTAGAAATGAAAGCCATTGCTTTTTTCCTTATAAATAACGGCTACATCAGTGTTTGACTATGTGTTTTGACATATTATATCCATTCGATGGTGCTAAGTTTATCATATGTGTAAAGGCATGCGACATATGTTTCACACATATTTTTGGGTTAATAAGTGAAGCATGTTGGTTTGCCTATCTATTTGAGTACCTGTGGATTTTGGTCTTTTTTTGTCAGTGTATAAAATGGTGTTCCCATTGAAATAAAAATAACAAGGTTTGTTTATGTGTTTAGTCTACAAGCTTGAGTATGGATCATAGTTTAGTATTTCAGAACTTGACTGTTCCGTGAAAATTTTTAGTAGGACTAGTGAAAATTTTCAGTCAGACTAGTTCACTAATTAATATAAATTCATTATTTAAATGATATGAAGCTTAATTAGTGACTGGTTTCGTTGTTTTCTTGGAAGTCTCCTTTACAGTAGGACTAACTTTCTTTTGGAAATTAAAACCAATTGTTTTAACCATGACTAAAAAGCTGTAGTGAGGAGGCATTATCTTGTCTAATGAATTTCTATTTTTTTTTAATAAATTATGTCCTGTGATAAGATAAATTATTTGAGAAAAGGGATGCAACAAAATATCAGGTATCTTACCTTCAATGTTTGGCAAAACTTGATAAATAATTTCAGAGTACGACTATTTTAAGTTTCTTATGGCAAGCTGTTGGTTCATGCCCAAATAATGGCCGAAATTAACCCTTTTTTGGGGTTCCTCTTGTTTGAGGGATGGTGTTCATTTGTGTTGGTTTGTTAGAAGACATGATTGAATTTTTGAGGTGTTCAAATTCTCAAGAGTGGTAGTTATAATTTGCGTCATTTACTCGTCCATTAATTTTTTTCTTTTCTTATTTTATACATGTACACTCAGGAGCACGTTTGGGGTCTCATGGCGTGACTCCATCCCTGTCCAAATCAGAGAAGCGATAATAAATGCATCACGTGTCTTTCGTCTAGCAGTCTAGTGTCTCCTTACCTTTTTTCAAGTTTTACTCTTCTTCCGTAAACACTTATTGTAATTATTATTTTTTTTGTTTAATATTTCACACATTATTATTTAAAAGTTGTGTTTTATATATTTTTGTGTGAATTCTTCTGATAGCGAATTTTTATTGTTTCCTTTTCTCCCATTAGATTTCATATTTAGCATAATCACTAGACTTTGACATTTAATTTATATTGTTAAAAGGCTAAAATTTGGTAAATAAAAAACATACCTTTTAGAATAGTTGATCGAGTTGTTAGAACCTTTAAACGCTTTAATATAGAGTAATGTCTTTATCTTTAGAATAAAAATTAGTTTTTTTAGCTAATTAGTAATATCAGATTAATCAAATATAGGTTTCGTGGTAGGTGAATTTATAATAGCTAAACTAAAAAATCGGCCTTACTAATCTTGGATATGGTAAATCAAATTTCTTCTTTTCTTTTTCATATATTTCAAATAAAAGATGGAACTTCGCGAGCCATTTTTTCAGGATTTCTAATGAACAAAAAATGATTTTATTTATTTATTTATAGTCATATCGTAGTAAATATTAAAGTTATTATATATTTAAACAACTGTATATTTTTATTTGTTCATTTAGTGTAGTATAATTAATCATCTTAATTACTCTTATTTTATAAAACTTGATTAAGAAAAAGCAAAAGGGGCATTTTTAGAATTAAAAAATAAGACATGAAGTTCTTAACATAATTAACTTTTTTTAATTTTTAATTCAAAGTTTTTATAAAGAGATGATTCTCAACAACCTTCTTTTGAAAACAATAAGACTGCATTATTTTAGGAGTTATCTGTGATAATCTTTCACAGTGGGCAAATTTTTAGTTTTTAATCTTTGTTGTATAAATAATTAGCATGTTTTATTTTAATAAAAAATATATATAATATATTTTAATACCTTATTTATATCCTTTTTAACATAGCTTTGATTTTTTTAATCTAACTTAAGTTTGGTCGGTTAGCCATAGTTAGCGGATCCTTTTGGGTGCCTAATCTCTTTCCTTTAGGATAGTTAGAATCCTTACCTAGAATATTAAGTTGCGTAGACCTTAAAATGAAGTCTTTAATTGCTTTAATCATTTAGTTTACAATAGGTGTCCTAATTCACCTTATAACTAATTAGGTGGCGACTTCCTTAATTTATTTAGAAGTTTTCCAATATGTTGTACCTCAGTTTGACCTGTGTTAAAATAGGGTATAACATCCTGGCGACTTCACTAGGGATTATTAGATTCTTAACCATAACAAGATTAGGTTAATAATTAAGTCTTTTTATTTTTGTTATTTGTTTTGCCCTAATTATCTTGTTTTATCATGTTTGTATGACATAAATTATTTATTTGTTATTATTTTGTATAAATTGCTTAATTGTTACCACTTTATAAACTGGTATTCCATTCATATTTCCTCCACTTCAAAAAATTGACACTCACACGTTGTACACGCAGATTGTACATTATACTTTCCTAATATTCTTTCAAAATCACCTATTTTAGAGAGTCGGCGCATACGTGTGTGAGCGAGAGTTTTACTTTCGTGGGACCACGTGCCTTCTCATATAGGAAATCCAAGTCTGTGTCTACCCAAATCTTAGAAAAACTTAAGGAAGAGTGTTGCCACCCTTGATTTAGGTCATGCATGCATAAGCCGTAGGTGGTTTGACCTATGGTGTCACTCCACGAATTTAGAAAATGCCTTTATGTTAAAATGGTTCACGACCTGATGACGACCTTCATATTATGTGCAGAGATAATGATAAATTGATACAAGTTAAAAGTTGACAAAATTGAGTTTGGATAAGCATTTGCTTATGTTGTCTTCTTGTAGGTTGCTAGAATGGATAACTTACCTAATTTTACCAAGACCCAAATAGTTGTGTGTGTGCTACTTAAGCTAAGGAGATGGTGGATGAACATCAAGATGGAGTATGGGTTCGAGATTAGGAGAACTTTGGGTTTCTTGACATCATTGATTTACATCCCTTCTGACAGGCATATAGTCAAGGCATTGCTTAAGTTCTGGGATCCCACTAGAGTAGTGTTCAAATTCATGGATTTTGAATTGACTCCCACAATTAAAGAAATTGGTGGATTTACCGATTTGAAGTATCAACGACCGGGTGTGATCTTACCTCCCAAACAGTCAGGAAAGAAATTCTTGCATCTTCTTAGGCTCAGAAACAACCTCAAGCTTGTGTGTTTGGATCATGATTGGATTTCTCTTGATTACTTATATGAAAGATTTAGTCGCAAGAATGGTTACGAAGTCTTTAGCATAGAATTCTCCTGTTCTACTGATTTGGAGAAAGAAACGTCCTATTGTTTTGCCATTACTTTACTAGGTATTCTGGTCTTTCATTTGGAGCATGGAAGGATTGACACTTGCCTTGGTTCCATGGTTCAAGATCTTTTTCGTGGGGTTGAAAATGCTGAAATTACACTGGTTCTGATGATTGTAGTAGAAATGATGAGAGCACTGTCCAAATGCGCCAGAGGAAGAAGGTTCTTTGAAGGTTGCAATCTCCTTCTTCAGATTTAGGCTATAGAATATTTCTTTTGATGTAAAGCCATAGACGACATACTCTTTAGTAGACCCAACAAGATCGACTCTCATCTACAAAGGATGGCAGAATTTATAGCTCCCGTGGGTATAAATGATTGGTATGCATATATGAGGGTGCTCACCGGTAATCAAATCCAATGGAGGTACCCATGGTTGTCACCACGTGCTGTCATCATTAGGGGCCTTACGACATATTGTATTGAGCTTATTGGCTTGAAAGGTCTTTAACCATATGCTCCCTCACGAGTGCTTCAACAATTTGGACATCATCAAGTCATTCTACTTCATTCAGATATGAGCAAGTTTAAGATTGATTTTAGGCCACTCTTAGAGATTCCTAGAGCAATAGAGTTGCTTCGAGACTGGGGAAATATGTTGACCATAGATGTTCTTAATGAGCAAGCTTATTGTGCCCCAGAGTGTTATGTGTGGTTATCATCAGATATGGAAGATGCAAGCTTTAGCCGTCAAGGACAAGCCATTGGGTATGCAGATCTTGAAGAAACAGAATGGGCATATGGTATCCTGATCAATCACTTTGTCATCCTACCTGAAATGTGGAACAAGTCATTCCCAGATCTTTGGCACACTTCGGAGCATGAGGACTTAGTTTAGTGCCTAGAATTTCTCTTATCATGTACTTTCTTTATGTTTTGGGTAGGATTTCCGTTTTATTATCATATACTCTCTTTATGTTTTGGAAATCAATATAATGGTCTAATGATGACATTTAAATGAAGTGGTTTGTTTCTCAGTTTCTAACTCAAAACTCGAGTAATGTCATTGATTAAAGCTTAGATCAATTTTCATTATCTCAATTATTTGGTGCATAGGCCCACCTCTTGGCACAAGAGAGGTCTCGTGCATAATAAGATGCATTTTTAATTGTTGAAGTTTCTTTTTATTATGTGCTTTATTTACAACATGATGCACGCTTTTCTTACATCGTTTCCTTAATTGCAAGTTATTTTACACATGCAAATTATTTGCCTGTACTAATATATTTCTTTTTCTTGAAGGTATTCTTTCCTTTAATTTATTCCCCGAAAGGTTGATTTGTGTTCACTACGAACTGGTTGATCACCCATACTTTACGAGATCAAAAGCATGATCAAACAATAAGATGACTGATTAAGGTACACCTGATGGCTTAGGAATTGTCACCATCCCAAGAGGTAAACCCAAGACTTTGGGTGAGAGGGATGCAACCCTTCATGATAAACATATAGCTCATAGATGCAACAAATGACCGACATGCAATGTGAAATCGATCGACTTCTAAACCTCACCAAACTGCCCATTAGCATGAACACTTCACTTCCTAAACATGGAATAAATACCACTATTCCATCTTATTTTCCTCCTATTTATTATCCCACCCCCAACACTTCCCACCAAATTTGCCAGTCCACCAAAACAACCTAATTTCTACCAGATCTCCTATTAACCTAAAAGAAAACAACCTACAACAAGTGGAATCTCAACAAACAAATCTGTTACCCTTCACAACTCCATATGTTCCTTAAGCTCCATTTACCCAAGCTCCACATACACAAAATATTCCAATTGTCCAAACTACCCCAATTGTCGAAAACCACCAAGCGGCCCTACATATATCAGTGGCACATGCTGCAATTCCTAACACATAATGTATGCCATAAGTATATGTAGCGGGAGCTCAACCTTTCAATATCCCACTACCAACTGTATAATAAGTTAATTCTTATGGGGAGATGGAAAAGGAGGCAACGTCCAAAGTAGATGAAAATATAGCAAAAGAGATTCGTAGTTAAAGGAAGCATTCAAAACCATCCTAAAATAGAAAGGATGTAAAGGACTTGAGTACAAAGATTTATGCATTCATTCAGATGTTGAGTTGTTGGTAGGGTATAGGGTGCCGAAATTTGATGTAATTGATGGAAGAAGGAATCCTCGAGCTTATTTAAGGTCATATTGTGACAAGCTAGTGGGAGTAGGGAAGAATAAATTTGTTCATAAGGAGTTTGATGGGAGAAGCTCTGGATTGGTACACGATCTAAAACCTACAGAAATAGCATAGTTGGAATGGCTTGGCGCAAGAATTTATGGATAGGTTCAAGTTTAACACTGAAGTCATCCCGGATTGATTCCACTTGATGAAGATAGAGAAGAAATTTATAGAGTCCTTCAAATAATATTCGATGTGGTGGATAGAAGACGCCGCAAAATTTCAACCTCTTATGGCGGAAAGTGAGATAACTTCTCTTTTTGTGCAATTTCAAAAACATGTGACGTATTATGACAAGTTGATAAGCATGGTTGCTAAAAAGTTCTTTGAGGTTGTTAGGATAGGATAATTTGTTGAAGAAGGTATTAAAATAGGGAGAATTACTAATATGGCAATTTTATAAGCGATAAGTAAGGTAATTCAGTCCGATCCAACTGGGGGAGCAAATAAAAAAAGGATGGAGTTTCCGTTGTCATGACCATTCAGGAAAAAAGACCAAACAAAATGTTAACATACCAAAATCCACCATATCAGCCTTTCTACTATAACCAATATGCCCAAACTCCTTATCCATATTACCAACCTTTACCTTCCCCATATCCAGTTTATGCCACCCAGCCAACATATTGTCCAGCTCGAGCACTAACTTATCAAAACCTGCTTATTCTCTTCAAACCCACTGCAAACCATAAAATCATCCTTTAAATTCACCTAGGCCTCGTTCGAACTATGAAAAAAGACAACCAAAACATATACACCTCTAGCTGAACCCTTATCCCAACGGTATGAAAGACTGAGAACTGCAGGAGTACTCCAGCCTATCTAAGGTAGAATTCCCAATCCCCTGCTTGGATGGTATGACAGAACAAAGCATTGTTCTTACCACTCCGGCGTTCCTGGGTATAACACTGAGAACTGTCTTACTCTTAAGGATAAGATTGAGGTGCTAATCAAAGTAGGAGTTATTAAAATCAAAAGGGCTCCCCCAATATAAACAACAATCCCTTTCCAAATCATGCGGGTGCCCATATGAACATGATCACATTTATGAATAATGTAATTTGGAAGGAATTATCAGTCGGTGAGAAAGAAAAAGTGGAGACATTAACTTTTGTTGCACTTATAATTACAGTCCAGATGCGAGCACCAATTAAAGTAGAAGTTGTTGTTACCAAGCCCACTATCATAGCCTTAGTTACTCAAACACCTTCAAATACTAAGGAAATTC
The DNA here is from genome assembly GCF_002878395.1 of Capsicum annuum. Classification (NCBI taxonomy): domain Eukaryota; kingdom Viridiplantae; phylum Streptophyta; class Magnoliopsida; order Solanales; family Solanaceae; genus Capsicum; species Capsicum annuum. The sequence goes on along the minus strand of NC_061122.1, from coordinate 128,682,914 downwards.
CTTGGAATTACTCAATTGATGCAAGGGACAAAGGAAAAGGAAAGTTGGTTGTAGAAGTTGCTGTTGTAGGAATGACAAGATCTGGGCGTTGTTATGCCCCTAAAGAAATTAAGAAATGAGCATCTAATAAGGAGAATAATCAGAAAAAACTTATGACAGAGGATGAGGTACAGGATTTCTGGAGAAAAATGCCAACAAAGGAATATTCTGTTATGGAACAGCTAAAGAAAACTCCTTCCAAATCTCTTTGTTGTCATTATTGATGAATTCTGCAACTCATAGGAATGCTCTGGTAAAGGTGCTGAATAAAGCTTATGTGCCAACTGAGATGACTAACGAGAAATTTTTAGCTCTGGTGGGACAAGTTCTGGAAGCTAATACAGTCTCTTTTCATGAAAATGAGTTGCCGCCTGAGGGATTAGGGCATAATAGAGCATTGAACATCACTATCAGGTGTAGGGACACGTTTGTTTCTAAAGTTTTTATTGACAATGGCTCAGCTGTTAATATTTGTCCTTTTATGACCCTTCTATCTTTAGGACTTGACATCGGAAAAGTTCGTGAAAGTAATGTAAGGGTTAAAGGATTTGATGGGACTCAGAGAGGATTTATTGGAGAAATTAACTTGGCGCTACAAATTGTATCGGTGGTGTTTATAGAGGAATTCCAAGTGTTGGACATATTTTCTAGTTATAATTTGTTACTCGAAATACCATGGATTCATAGTGCTGGCATAGTCCCTTCTACGCTGCATCAGACTTTGAAGTTTGTTTAGGATTATCATAAGATTGTGAGTCATAGAGAGAAAAATAGTTCTATCAACTAGGAGAACTCGGTCCCTATTATTGCATGTGTGGAACACCTGGATGGATTTAGTTTTCATGTTAAGGAGATCATGTGTACCGCTCAGGTAGAAAGCTTAAAGTTGCTAGGGGTACTTATAATGGTGGCCTTGGAAATGTTGAAGAATGGTTTTGTGCCTGGTCAAGGTCTTGGCGTGAACTTGGATGGAATACTAGAGCCAATTCAATTATCCAGACAGAAAAGCACTTTTGGTCTTGGATATGAGCCCACTCCTGAATAAGTCTCATCGGTTAATGTCAAAAGAAAAGGTGATATTATCCTGCCAAAGCCTTTTCCGCTCCTGAATCAGTCATTTTTCATAGCGTTTGTTTCCCAAGTACCAGAAGAAGATGCTGAAGAAGACCTTATTGAAGGAGTCTAAGACTTGTTCATTACTGAAGAAGAAGCTGAGTGCAATGTGATTATGGAGGATTGTATCGAGACCCTGCCTATTTAGGATGTTGATCCTGGAGATGCTTTGAACAATTGGACTTGTACTCCACCTCCGATTTCTTGAGAATCTTGGTAGATAATTGTATACGTATTTATAACATGATTCAAAATTGAGGCCTGATTTATATTTATGAATTGATGTATTTTGCCTCAACTTTTGAAAGCTTAAATGCCAAATCCAAACTATGTTTTGTTGTTTTTTCAAATCTTCTTTATTAATTTATTTCCCTTTGTCCCTCTTTTCAGCAAGCAAACTAACAAATCTGCCGATACTATGAATGTGCCATATAATGAAACAAGCGAAGCAATTCCAAATAGCAAACAAGACCTTGCAGAATATGAAGAAGATCCTTTGTTAGAAGAGTTGACTAAAGAATTAGAACATTTCGATAATAAGGTAAAACAAAATTTGGATGAAACTGAGACGCTAAACATGGGGAGTTCAAAACTCATAAGAGAAACAAGGATTAACGTTCATTTGACTCCGTCCCAAAGAAAATAATTGATCGATCTCTTGATGCAATATATAGATGTGTTTGCATGGTCCTATGATAATATACTGGATCTAAGCAAAGACATTATTACGCATAGGTTGCCAACTAATCCATCTTGTTCTCTTGTAAGGCAAAATTCGAGAAAGATGAAGCCTAATTTGTGTTTGAAAGTCAAGGAGAAAGTGTCCAAGCAATTCAATGCCAACATCATTTGAGTTACGAAGTATCCCACTTGATTAGCCAACGTTGTACCCGTGCCAAAAAATGATGAAAAAATTAGAGTATGCATGGATTATCAGGATCTCAACAAGGCTAGCCCAAAAGATGATTTCCCTCTACCAAATATTCACTAAACTCATTGATAATTACGCGAAGAACGAGCTGCATTCATTTGTTGATTGCTTCACAGGGTACCACCAGATCCTGATGAATAAAGAAGATACCAAGAAAATTACTTTCATCATACCCTAGGGAGTGTATTGTTATCCGATAATGCCTTTTGGAATTAAGAATGCGACAGCAACTTATATGAGGGACATGACTACCATTTTTATGACATGATACACAAAGATATTGAAGTATATATTGATAATGTCATTGTCAAGTCACGAAAGAGCTCAAATCACTTGAAAGATTTGAGAAAGTTCTTTGACAGGTTGAGGCGGTACGATCTGAAATTGAATCCTAGAAAATATGCATTTGGTGTCCCTGCTAAGAAGCTATTGGGTTTTATTATGAGTAGGAAAGGCATTGAATTGGATCCTTCAAAAATAAAGGCTATCCAAGACTTGCCTCCTCCAAAAAGTCGAAAGGAAGTGATGAGTTTTCTAGGTCGACTCAATTACATTAGTTAGTTTATTACACAATCCACGGTGATTTGTTAACCAATATTCAAGTTGTTGATAAAGGATGTTGCTACCAAGTGGACAGAAGATTACCAGCAAGCTTTTGATAGAATCAAGGAGTATTTGTCTAATCCACCCGTTTTGGTGCCCCCAGAACCTGGAAGGCCATTGTTTCTATATTTGTCTGTGTCAGACAATGTATTTGGGTGTGTTTTAGGACAACATGATAAAAATGAAAAGAAGGAGCAAGCTATATATTACTTGAGCAAGAAGTTCACGCCTTATGAAGCCCGGTATACATTATTGGAGCATTCATTTTGTGCCTTGACTTGGATTGTACAAAAGTTAAGGCATTACATATGTACGTATACCACTTTTTTGATTTCTAGAATGGATCCACTCAAGTATATGTTTCATAAGCCCATGCCTACTGGAAAGTTAGCAATGTGGCAGATTTTGCTAAGTGAATTTGACATTGTTTATGTTACTCAAAAGGCGGTGAAAGAACAATCTTTAGCCGACCATATAGCTGAAAACCCTGTAGATGAAGAGTACAAGCCTCTTAAAACTTATTTCCCAAATGAAGAAGTTTTGTTCATCGGAGAAGATATTTTAGAAGAATATTCGGGTTGGGGGATGTTCTTTAATGGCGCGGCAAACTTCAAAGGAGTTAGTTTGGGGCGGTACTAGTTTCAGAATCAATCCAGCATTATTTGATCTCGGAAAAGCTCAGGTTTCCATGCACTAACAATATGGCAAGTACGAGGTTTGCATTCTTGGTTTTAGAATGGCTGCTGATATGAACACACAGGAACTGTTGGTTATAGGAGATTTAGATTTAGTGGTTCATCAAGTACAAGGAGAATGGAGTGTCAAGAATATGAAGCTGCTTCCATATCTAGAGTGTGTGAGAGAGTTACGCAAGAAGTTTATTAAGGTTGAATTTAAACATATCCCAAGAACTCAAAATGAGTTAGCAGATGATTTGGCGACTTTGTCCTCTATGATTCAACATTCAGACAAGAATTTCATAGATCCTATCAAGGTAAATATACAAAACCAACAAAAATATTATCTTTATATAGATGCAGAATCTGACGGAAAACCCTGGTACTACGATATAAAAAAGTATCTCAATGAGGGAAACTATCCAAAAGGCATAGCTAGTATTCAAAAGAGAACACTTCGGAGATTCGCAAATTACTTTTTCTAAAATGGACAAATCTTTATAGGAGGACTCTAGATTTAGGATTATTAAGGTGCGTCGATGCTCAGGAGGCGGCCAAGTTAGTCGAAGAGATACATGGGGGCATATGTGGGCCGCATATGAATGGTTTTGTTTTGGCAAAGAAGATTCTTCGGGCTGGCTATTTCTAGATGACAATGGAAACAGATTGCATTCACTTTGTGCAAAAATGTCATCAATGTCAGATTCATGGTGACTTGATTCATGTTCTACCAAATGAACTTAATGTGAAGAGTTCTCCTTGGCCATTTGCAACTTGGGCATGGATGTCATCGGTCCTATTGAGCCATCTACATCAAATGGACATAGGTTTATTTTGGTAGCTATCGATTTTTTCACCAAGTGGGTAGAAGCCTCCTTATATAAGACTGTAATAAATAAGGTGGTGACAGACTTTGTTCACAATAACATTATTTGTCAATTCAGAGTTCCAGAATAAATTATAACAGATAATGGAGCTAATCTCAATAATGGATTGATGAGTGAGATATGTGAGAAGTTTAGGATTACTCATCATAATTCCACCCTTTACCATCCTCAGATTAATGGAGCAGTTGAGCCCGCCAACAAGAACATCAAGCGAATATTGCGAAATATGATTGCTACTATAAGCATTGGCATGAGAATTTGCCGTTTTCCCTTCTTGTCTATCGTATCACCATTAGGACTTCTACTGGAGAAATACCTTATCTTTTGGTTTATGGAACGAAAGCAGTGTTACCCACAGAAGTAGAGATACTGTCTTTGAGAATCATTCAGGAAGCTGAGGTGAGTGATGCCAAATGGATTCAAAACTGATATGAATAATTGATGAAAAAAGGATGAATGCAGTTTGTCATAGGCAACTTTATCAGAATAGAATGGCTAAAGCTTTTAACAAGAAGGTATGACCAAGACAATTCAAGTCGGAACAATTGGTGTTGAAGCGCATATTTTTACACCAGGATGAAGCTAAGGGAAAGTTTGCACCTAACTGGAAAGGGCCTTACATCGTTCATCGCATACTGACAGGTGGAGCACTGATCTTAGCAGAAATGGATGGTGAAGTATGGCTAAAAGCTATCAATGCAAATGTTGTTAAGAGATACTATGTTTAGAAGTTTTTGCTTGTTTCTTGTAATGCTCCTTTTTCTATATAATGAAACTACGAATGACCTAGTTTCCTTGGGGGAATACGTAGGAAACCCATGTCAGGTTTGGTCTTTTAAGTAGAAATTTCTCAAAAATCCCTCTTTACTTGTAATGAGAACTACGGTTGACCTGACTTCCTTGGAGGATACGTAGGCGGCCACATCGGCCTCGGTCGCATTAGAACAAAATTTATTTTCCCCTTTTATTTTATATGTAATGAACTATGTTCGGCTTGATTCCCATGGGATACGTAGGCAACCCATGGAGGGGTTGGCCCCTTAAGTTTTAATTTTCTTAAATTTATTTCATGAATTACGCTTGGCCAGATTCCCTTGGCGGGATACATAGGTAGCCTATACAAGGCTCGGTCTTATCATTGAAACATCAAAATCCCTTAAGCCAAAGCTGGGACAGCTTTTAAGGGGCATTATTTCGAGACATAGTTGAGAAAACGTCAAGAGATATTGAAAGTGTGGGTTTAACCAAGTAGTTGAAAAAGGGACATTCACTTTTGATAAAGGACATTCGCTTTGGATAAAGAACGTTCGCACTGTTTCATAATATGTCACAGTTCATAAGTTTGGTAGAATTTTCTTTTTACCACTCTGCATATTTGCACGTTTTTATTTGTCAAGTTATTTGCTATTTTTGTTTATTTTTACTTTAAATAATTTTCAATCAAATATTTTCTTATTATCCATTGGCCAAGATTTGGAATAGATGGGGTTATGAGTCCAAACAAAGCTGGAAGCACGAAGTATCAAGAGTCAGACTTTCAAAGTCAACACAAATCAACTATCCCCCAAACTTAAAAGTTTTCTTTGAGTACAGGTTTTGAAGAATACCAGAAGCCCAAAGTTGATAACATTTGCAGGCTTGCGAGGATTACACCTTGAACGGTTTGAATTTCCTTTAAAACATTTAAGAGAAATCATGCCTTTGTAGTAATATTGGTTGAATGATTTTGAAAATCTTACAAAAATTTCAAACACCCTGCATTTGACTTCTGGCTAGTTTACATAGATGTCTTTTAATAAACCGTACAAGTGTTTTCAAATAATTAAAATGTACAATACACGACTTTCAATTATTTTGCGTATATGCTCTAAAATGAACCGCACATGCACGCATAAATGCTTTAAAAAATGTTAAAATGCATTTCACATGTCTATAATGGCTCTGCATAAGCACAGACGCATTGCACAATTGTTTTAAATTACTTTAAAATACACTACACGTGGCTTTCAATTACTTTGCATATATGCTCTAAAAGGCACTACGCAAATGCTTTAACATATTTTAGAATGCATTGCACATGGCTTTACTGGCTTTTGCATGGGCACAAATGCACTACACAATTGCTTTAAGTTTTTTGCACTATGTATGACTTTCATTTTCTTTTAAAGCACTACACAACTGCTTTAAGTTATTTTGCACTATGCGTGTCTTTTATTTTCTTCTAAAGCCATTACATAATCGCTTTAAGTTATTTCACAATATTCATGGCTTTCAATTTCTTCTACAACACCACACAATTGCTTTCAAATGCACCACAAACTTAATTTTTAATAACTGCACAAAACTTATGGCCACACCAAGCAAATGTTTTATAGAAATTCATTGCTTACAAAAATTATTTTTCATAAATCATTGGCATAGAGAAAATCCTCCATCCATCAATCATTTGGATTAAAATGCCTTATCTTCATAATTTACTTAGTTTAAGGCCTTATTTTCATCGCTGAAAGGCATTATTCACATGAATCATCGGCCTAAAACTTTATTTTTGTATAAGCTTTATTTTCAGCTTGCACGACTACATTTGCATAAAGTAACACCCTAGGTGTTATTTTCATTAATTTGCTGAATGAATTTACTATTTATGTACTAACTACTTTATGCAGTTTAAGTTTTGCAGGAACCTTAGCACAAATGTGGAACTATCTCTAAGCAGCGAACTAGGGTAAAGCTAGAGGAATGTCAAGCATCCCTAGCAGCGTCAATGATTCAAATCTTAACTCGACTTAATTTTCAAAAATTCTCATATAACTTCAAACCTTTTCACAAATCTATTCTCATATTCCAGTGCCAGTATAAATCTAAATCTGGGATAAATTTTGAGATTCTCTCAAAATTTTTGCATAACATTACTTTTGAACTACAATAACCTGATTCTCGTGAAACACGAAATATGTAGGTGACTCAGGAACCAGGGTTCGGTTGAATTCATAATCATAATCGTGCCAATTCTAGCGTCACTGTTCCACCATTTAGGTGTAGCCTTCCCATCTAATTTATTAGTCGAGACAAAATTAGTTTGCGTCAACGTTTTCACCCAAAGACTCTTTTATCATCTTTGGTCTAAGAGGGACAAGTTGTGGGCACCCAATTTTGACCCTCCTTTTTCATAAAATTAACTTCTCGATGCTTAGGATGTTAAATACTTTTCTAATATATTTTCTTAATTTTTTACATTAATAATTTGAAAATGATATGTTCCTATCTTAGCATCTTATTAATTCATTCAAAAATAATAAATAAATATATTTTAAATTATCATTTCACTACCTTTTATATAACAAATGATATATATATATATATATATATATATATATATATGGTAGCATATTAACATAATCCTTGCAATAGTATCATATTTTTACAAATTTAATCTATTTTTTTAATTTTTATTTATTTGGTTTCAAATTATAGTTTAAATATAACATATTTACATATTTGGAAATTTTTTATATACACACCCGTTAAATTAATCGAATAAAATAAGCATCATTAAATTAGGTAAGTGAAATTGATTTGAAAAACTAGATTAATTAACTTATCTGATTGGGCCATTTACATTAATTAGTTTCAGCCTTTTAAATCTAACAAAACTAGCCCAAAATCCAAAAAAAAACTACTAGCCCAATCCAATACCCCTTTTCGGCCCAACAATAACCAAGATTCCCAACCCAACTAAAAAAAATCCTAACTCGGCCCATAAAGCCTCATCCTAAACCAGCGAACACCCCTAAATCTTCTCATTTCTCTTCACATTAAAATTCAGCTAAAACTAAGCTCCCATAACCTTAATCATAATAAATCCGCCTGATTTTAGGACTTTTGCAGAGCTAACAGCTATAATAGTCTTCTCCATCACTTCAAGCTCTAAAAATGAAGAATTTTTTGCTCCTTTTCCCATTTTTTTTTTAATTTTGAATTTGAGATCCTTGAAGAAGCCATTGCATCCCTTTTGCCTATAAAAAGGGAGTCTTCTTCACAATGAAGGCACCAAGAAAAAGGATTATCAAATTTTCATTAAAAATCAGAAAGTTCATACCTTGTATTTCTTCACTTTTTTGTTCTTCGAGTTCAAAGTTTGATCTAGTTCGAATCTCCAATGGAAAAGCCCTAGTTCATTGCTTCGCAAAAGGTCAGTAATATCCCTTTACTTGCGTAATTTATTTCACCAAATTTTATTATTTTGTTGTTGGTAGTGTTGCTGGATTGTATATTTCGCCGAGTAGTTGCATGTTAAAATGGGGGTATAACAACCAGGCCTTTAAAAAGGAAAGATATGATTTGATGAAATCTGCAGTTGTTAAGAGGTTATGGTATGCCGAGATAGTAGCGAGTGCATCTTCTAGTATTACACTGACGCCACCATCACCTCCGCCAGTGGATATACCCCCATCTAGAGATGCTCATGACACGGACGCTTAGAGCGTCCTAGATTTGTCCCCATTTTCTTTGTTTTATATTATTTTAGCGCATTGGGGACAATGCGTGGTTCTCAGTTGGGGGTGGAATACTCCATAGCCACTGTGGGTTTTTGTTGCCATATTTTTTTCTATCGGCCATGGTGTGGTTGTAGAATCGACATGTCTAGGGTTAATTTGTGTCGTATTGTGTTTTATTTTTTTGGAATTAGGAGATTTTTAAGTATTTAGAGCAGTTGTTATATTTTTGATTGATATTTAGGAAAAATGATGTCCCTCCAAATTTTTAGAGCTATGTGAATGTATATATGTGTGAAAATTTATGGATCTTGTTATGGCATTAGGATGAGGTACATGATAATCACTTGCGAACAATTGCATAAACTAGATACGTAGTAGTTTGTAATATTAACTCTGTACCATATGTGTGTAAGATGCTACTTAGTTCTCTTCGTGTGTTGAATGCAGAACTTGCTTGTTTAGTCTTGCATAGGTTGTAGGATAGTCGGCTAGGAAAGGACCACAGGCCACTTTTTATTTGAATTCACTTTTAGCCTAAATGACCTTCCCAATATGAAATAGTATTCCTTGATCCTTGTTTTGAGCCTTATAGCTTATTTTTCTTGTTTTACCTGTCACCTTTCCATTTGTATTGCAGTAACCTATTTTGGCCCTTTCCTCCTTGGAAATTGTGCACCTCAACTCAGGAAAATTGTCTAAGTTGAGGGTGGCTATCATAGGGGTATGTAATGTAAAATGGGTATATAGAAGAGTGAAATGGGAGAAAAAGTTAGTAGGGTTTGGTGCGGTAGCAAAAGAAAAGAAAAATATAAATTGGAAAAAAAGGTGAAAAGGAAAGAATTAAAGACTACACCTAACCTGAATGTGTAATAATGAATAAAAAGGGACAAATAAGGGTGGAAAAGAAGAAAGATGGTAAAAAAATAGAACCAAAGTTAGAGTAGTGTCAAGGAGGCTTAGTCACTTGATATGTCCATATGCACCATACTAGCCCCCCAAGCCTACATTACAAGCCTAGAAAATTCAATAGTGATCCTAACTCGAATGTCTAAAACTAAGGTAATGAAAATAAAGGCAAGCCTATGCTACTTAATGCACATTGATTGTAACTTCTCTTCTGAGTGTAAGTGTCTATTGACTTTCCCTACATTGGCATGCATTATTTTATATGAGTGAGTGGGATATCTTTGTTGTGAGGGAACATGAGTTATATCGCTAGTTGCTTACTTATTTTGGAGAGTGTAACTTGTCTATATATGCATGGTTGTTTGTTTTTAATGTAATGCCAGACCTTGATCCCATTGTGTCACATTGTTATGCTTCATGTTTATACACAGTTGATTTTGAAAGGTCGAAATATGAGAGGGTATTGTGGTTTGAGCTAAAATATTGATTGACTGCCTTGAATAGCATAAATTCTCCTAGTTAAGCATTGTGTGTTGTTTTATTGTGTTGTGTTTCCTGAGGACATACAAACGTTCTAAGTAGAGGGTGTTGATGTGTTATAGAAATATAGTACTTGCGATGCTTAAAGTAATGAAAATATGCAAGTTTCTTAGGTTGTTTTGTTAGATATGATGTGTTTTGGGTATATTTTGTGGGAAACTAGGTTTTGGATCTAAAGTTCAAGAAAAATATGAAAATGGAGATTTTGGCTACCTACTTGATCATTTTTGGATATTTGTGACACTTTTCGGATATATATGACCAAAGCATATGCTGAAACTTAAAGATTGGAGGCTTGGTTGCAAGACTTGGAATGCCTGGCACTTACCTATTCTACATGTGGTCCAAAAGTAGAACATGCGGTCCGCATGTGACTAAGGTAAGTACTACAATTAGAGATCCTGAGAGTGAAATAGCTGAAAAAAAACTTCCGGCACTTACCTATGTCAACATGTAGACCGCATGTGGGTAAGGTAAGTTCCAGAAGTTCAAAGTCCAAAGTCCAAAGAGTAGACAGTGCAGGAAATTTTTTTGGCACTTACCCATGTCTACATGCGCCTAGGGGTAGGCCGCATGTGGCACATGTACCCACTGGCAGGCCGCATGTAGACACAGGTAAGTGGTCACCGACCTTTTTTGTCCTATTTCATCTAGGCTTTGATTTTTAGGGTTTCCTCATGTACTATAAATACCACTTATGTGTTTTTTAGTAGAAGTAACACACTTTTAATACGTACAAACATATTTTAATTTTGAGATTCGATTTTCTTCTTGAAATTCTCTTGTATTGATTTTGGTTGATTAATTCAGTTAAAGCTTTGGATTTTTTACTGTGATTATTATGATTACATCTTATGCTTTCAATTATGAATGTTGTTGATTCTTTTACAAGCATGAGCGGCTAAAAACCCTTAGCAAAACTTGTTATTTCATGCATGTTACTCTACCCTCATAGGGTGATTTGTAGTCAGGACAGTGAGGATAAAATTGCCGAAATTTTTAAGGACCAAAACCTCGGGGCATTACATACTGCCCCCATTAGAATAATTCATCCTCGAATGATAGGACAGGGTATTTATTTGCACGATATGACTCCACTTACCACTACTTTTATGTTTAACAAAGACAAAAAACAAAGATGCCAAGGAAATCACGATTTCATTCAACAAAGTCAAAAAATAAAGATGTTAAGGAATATACACACCTCCAGCACGATTATCCGGAATGGTAAACAAGAATGGATACTTGGACTTCATGTCCTCCTCGACTTCCCAAGTATCTTCCTCAACTTTTTGGCTCCGCCAAAGAACCTTTCCGAAGCCACGTCCTTTGTCCGCAATCGATGGACTTACTGATCAAAAATCTCAATCGGGACTTCCTCATAGGACAAGGAATCTGAAATACCCACCTTTTCCAAAGGAACAACTGTCGAGGGATCACCCACATACTTTCTTAATATCAAAATATGAAACACCAAACGAATAAAGATCAAACTAGAAGGCAACTCCAATTTATAAGTGACCCTTCCAAACTTCTTCACAACCAAGTATAGACCAATATGACGGTTGATGATCTTTCCCTTCTTAGCAAACAACATCACTCCCTTCATGGGTGACAGTTTTAAGAACACCCAATTACCAACACCGAACTTCAACTCCTTTTGCCTCACATCCGTATAGGATTTTTGGCAACTTTGGGCGGCCTTCAGTCTCCCCCGAATCACTTTTACCTTCTCTATGGCTTGGTGAACCAAATTTGGTCCAAACATCTTATCTTCACTAATCTAAAACCACCCAATAGGATATCTATAACTCCTAACATACAATGCTTTAAACAGATCCATACCAATGATTTAGTGATAATTGTTGTTGTAGGCAAACTCTATGAGAGTTAAGTGGTCAACCCAACTACCGCCATAATCAAACACACAAGCCCGAAGCATATCTTTCTAGACCTGAATTATCCTTTCCACTTGCCTATCCGTCTACGGGTGGAAGGTTGTACTAAGGGCCATCTTCATCCCCAAACCTCGCTAGAATGACCACCAAAAGTGAAATAAAAATTAAGTGCCTCAATTAAACATGATGGATACTGGAGTACCATGATAATTCACGATCTCCTCAATGAACAACTTGGCATAATCCTCAAAATATAAATTAGTCCTTACTGGCAAGAAGTGAGTAGACTTAGTCATCCTATCCATGATGACCCAAATCGAATCAAATTTCTAGCAAGAACGCGGAAGAACCATAACAAAATCCATATTAATTATCTCTCATTTCCATTCCGACAGTTCAATCTCTTGCGTCAATCCACCAGGCCTCAAGTATTTCACTTTCTCTTGCTGACACACCATGAACTTATCCATAAAATTAGCCACATCCCACTTCATATTATTCTACCAATAAATCTCCTTGATATCATGATACATCTTCGTCAAACCAGGATGAACAGTATAATGCGACTCATGAGCTTTGGACAAAATTCTTTCTCACAACTCATCAACCTCGAGAACAAATACTCTACCTTGGTACCTCACAAAAACCATCACCTTTTGCCTACCTACATTATTCTTGATTTGCATCAAGATAGGATCCAACATCAATTTCTCTTTCACTTTAGCACCAAAAGATGACTTTGCCACCTCTTGAACAATTACACCACCATAATTAGAATCCAAGAGATGGACTCTAAGATTATATAAACGATGAATATCCTTCACCAAACCCTGCTTCTCCGTAACAACATGTGCCAATCTTTCCATGGATAACCTGCTAAGAGCATCAACAACCATATTAGCTTTACCCGGATGATAGTGGAGACTCATGTCATAGTTCTTTAGCAACTCAAGCCATCTCCTTTTCCTGGGATTCTTATGATCAGAATAAATATCAATATGGACCCCATACAAATAATGTCGCTAGATCTTTAATGCAAACATCACAGGTAACAATTCCAAATCACGAGTTAGATAATTCTTCTTATGAAATTTCAACTGTCTAGAAGCATAACCAACCACCTTGCCATGCTACATCAACTCACAACCCATACCCACATAGGACACATCTCAAATAACCATAAAACCATCTGTGCCGTTAGGTAGAACCAAGATTGAAGCCAAAGTCAACTTATTCTTCAACTTCTCAAAACTACCCTCACAAGCAGCAGACTACAAAAATTTCACCTTCTTCTGGATAACTTAGTCAATAGGGCAGCAATAGAAGAGAATCTTTCCACGAACCTACTATAATAACCGAATAAACCCAAGAAGCTTTAAATGTCAATTGGAGTCATGGGTCTAGGCCACTTTTTAACCACCGCAACCTTCTGTGGATCCACCATAATCCCTTCGCTAAATACAAAATAACCTAGGTAAGTCACAATATTCAACCAATATTCATACTTTGAGAACTTAGCATACAGATGTTGATCCATTAGGGTATGCAACACAAGGTGAAGGTGATCGGCATGATCCGCCTCGCTCTTGGAATACACCAAAATGTCATCAATAAAGACAATCATAAATAAATCTAAGAACTGATGGAAAACCCAATTCATAAGATCCATAAATATTGTTGGGGCATTAGTCAAGCCAAAGGACATCACCAAAAACATAAAATGTCCATACAGGGTTTGAAAAGCAGTCTTAGAGATATCCGCCTCACTAATCTTTAACTGATGGTACCCAGACCAAAAATCAATCTTAGAAAAACACTTAGCACCCTAAGGCTGATCAAAAAGATCATCAATCCTCGGAAGTGGATACTTATTCTTCACGGTCACCTTATTCAATTGGCGGTAATTAATACATATTTAAAGAAAGCCATCCTTCTTACGCACAAAGAGTATAGGAGCACCCCATGGAGACATACTAGGATAGATAAACCCTTAGCCAGAAGGTCTTTCAACTTCTTTTTGAGTTATTTCAACTCAGTCGGACCCATTATGTAAGGAGGAATAAAAACAGGACAAGTACCCAAAAAAAGATCAATCCCAAAATCAATTTCCCTATGAGAAGGAATCCCAGGAAGATCATCAGGGAATACCTTGAGAAATTCACAGACCACAAAAATAGTCGACAAAGAAGGACCTTCGGATCTAGAATCCTTAACATACAATGAGTGATAGAGGCACCCTCTAGAAACCTATTTACAGGATCTGAGATACAAAGTAAAATTTTCCTTAGGTACTAGCGAACTACCTTCCTACTTGATCACCAACTCATTTGGGAAATAGAAACAGACCCTACAGGTCCGACATTCAAGGGACACATAGCACAAATGTAACCAATCCATCCAAAACATTACATCAAATTCTACCATGTCCAACTTTATGAGGTCCACCAAGGTCTCCCTACCATGGACCAATATCACACAACCCCTATAGACCCTTCTGTCTGGAATACACTCAGGATCAAACCCAAAATGAATCACCACATAAGGGGTCACATAAGAGAGGGTAGACCCGAGATCAAGTATACAATATACATCATGAGAAAAGAGTTTGAGCGTACTAATAACAATATTAAGGGACGCTTCAGAATCCTGGTGGGTGGTAAGAGCACACAGACGATTTTGACCAGCACCGGAGCCAGAGACAGAACTAGCACTCTTTGATGTAGGAGAGGATGAAGTAGAAACAGAAACCTTATTCGCCCTGGAGACAACCTTAGAAAGACAATCCCTTTACAGATGACTAGTCTGACCATATTTAAAGCACTTATTCCTCTATTCCTCACAAAAATCACAATACACATGACTATAAAATCTACAAGGTAGATATGACGAAGCTAACTGAGCCTTGTTTTCTTGAGACTGAGCTCCTGATGCTTAAAACCCACTATCATACTAAGAACGACGATCACCCGATAACTTAGGATAAGGAGCACGAGCCTTAGAGTAGGAACCAGAATTTTCCCACTTTTTATTAGACCACTTTCCATTATTTCTACCACTTTTATGTTGTTCTCCACCTTGATCTGGGTAGTGCAACTTCTTATTCTGCCTTTCACTCACCTCCGCTTGCTTCTTCTTTTCTTCCTCTACTTGTTGCATATACACTACAAGTCTAAAGATGTCCATATTCTTGTTCAATGAGGTAGCCTTGCTCTCTAAGATCAACTCACGGGACAACCCAAAAGTAAACTTCCTCATTCTAGCCCTTATGCTAGACACCATCTGAGGAGCATAACATGATAACTGATAAAACTTCAAGGCATACTCTATTACTGACATCTTGCTTTGCTTTAAATTCATAAATTCCTCAACCTTTGCTTTTCTTAAATCTGAAGGAAAAAAATGATAAAAAAAATGCCTGAGAAGTCATCCTACAAAGCAGACTCAACATCATTGCCACTAGACTGATCCCACTCCTCAGACCATTGGTATGCCACATCTTTTAGATGGTAAGCAGTAAGCTCTACACCCTCTACATCAATGGCATATATCATATGGAAAATTTTTTATCATCTCTACGATAAAATTTAAGGATCTTCCTCAACTTTAGAACCAGTGAAAGTAGGAGGATTCAACCTCATAAATTGGCCAACCCTAGTAACCTCAGATGATGGAGTAAAAGAAGCAACACAATCAGTTTGGGAAGCCACTAAATGGGTAAAAAAAATGAATCGACTGACAAAACTCAACATTTGACACTCCAGCCTGGGGTGTCTAAGGAGGGATAGAAGGAACTAGTGGAGCACATTCATGGAAATCAAAAGCAGTGACCCTATACCGGGTCTAAACTCTTGGAGTAGATGAGATCTATCACATTGTCCTCAAATAGGATAGAAGAGTTGTCGCGAGCATCAGATCTTCTAGGAGACATGATCTGAAAAGCTAACACATGGGAGTTAGAGGAGATTCAAGACCTTATATTCTATAGCTTTAAATAGTATAACAAAAAAGGGAAACATTCCTAAATTTCTCCTAGCTTCTCCCTTATAAGTGTGGCATGCTATACACCCATAAAATAGACTCTACTTTACACGAATTTGTTGGACACCCAATAACATCAAACCTAGGCTCTGATAACAACTCTGTTATGACTAAAACCAGGGTCTAGTTATGATGGGTATCTCAAGTCCTACATAGACCAGAGATCAACCCCTGCACCTAACCAAAATAAACACAATATCTCCTAATCTTGGATAAACTTCAAACATATAACAAGACAACACGCAACAAGCTTAAAGAAAGTCAAAACAAGTCTATACCCAATGACTGATGACCGACCAAACAACTGACTAACACTACTTAATATCCATAGTAATCCAAATAAAACCTTTTAAACAAAGATCTAGAACCAGTCTTAGTCAAAATATATCTCTGACTCTAATAGATAACAATGAGAATAAAAAAATAATAATGTTAATGATAATGAAGGTAACTATTAACTCAAATCTAAGAATAAAATATGGTGAAATACGTAAGTCTTTCGGGGAATGGAAGCTTATGACAACACCACCAACCAACAAACCGAACCGACCAACCTAACTCTACGAAGAAAAAATAAAAGAAACTTTGGCGCCTACATCACGTAAGGATACAACATTTGAAGATAGTTATTGGGGTAAACACTAACATGTAACTCAGGGAAAAAGATAACATAATATCAGGATCAACAGTTCAAAATCATTCAAAACCAATGCACATAATCAAATGCATATACATACAGATATATCACATATCAGGATAGGAAATAAGGCTTAACATGCTCTTTAAAACTTTAGCTTGGATTGTGTAGCTCAATCATGATAACATATACCCACGGGCTCTATGCGTGTAGCCGTACGAACTGTAGAATAATCTCATATATATACTTGGGGGACTCAAACCTCCTAATCATATACTAAGGTACCTAAGCATTCGATCTTGTAGTGATGTGCGGAGGACTCGAACCTCTCTAATCATGTAATAATAATGAGGGAGGCTCGAACCTGACTAGTCAATTAGACTCCCGTATTGGTACATGCGGTTTCCAGTATCGCTCACTCGGACCTCCACTTTTATGACTCAGTTACACAACCCTCATTAAATCCCAATTAAAACATTTATCACACAATCCCACTCATTGAACTATAATACATATTTAGGCATACATTGTTGGTATCATTATACCAACTATATTTGTCACGTAACATCAATATATCAAAACAATTATCATCACTTGGGAAAATTCATAACCTCCTTGGTTTAATTTTTATAAATTTCCATATTTCTCATAATTAAAAACCAATTTCACAATATGGGGTTGGTGTCATAACCTCTTCAAAAGTCACAAGTTTGGGGGAAATTACAATTCCCTTGTTCATTCACCATACTCATGCACCCACAAGTTAAAAATCATAATTAAAGCATGAATAATCAAACGTAAACTATGGAAAAACATTCTTCAACAACAAGCATTAAAAACCCTCAACCCTTGATTTCAAACCAACATAAATATGTCATGAACATTACTTCAAAACTTATGCTTTTAGAAAATTTATAATGAGTGAAGAGTAACATACCTGAAATAACAAGTTCTACGAAAGGAATTCAACCCTTAAGCCTTTGGATGACCTACTTCTTAGAAACCTTAAGTATTGCTGCTTGAGAGAATTGAAGAGAGTTTTTTGAAAGTGTTTTAGTGAGTTAACAATGCTAATAGGATCCTCAATAGGATTTTAAGTCGTGGGTTACAATTAGGGTAGAGGGAAAATGTCCAAAGTGCCCTTAATAAAAAGACTAAAAAATTATCACAAGTGACTATAGGTCACTATGCAAGTCGTATAGGCACATTACGACTTGGAACCCTGATTCATAACCAAGACAATTTCCAGGACACCCACATACTATTGACCTTATGACTCAATTGGTACCACTCGTTATGGGACCCTACGACTCATAGGGTCAAGTCGTAGTCAACATATAACCCAATTGGATAAATACCGGATATCCTATAATTTGCACCCAATGACTCGTAACAAGTCCTTACAAATCCTAGGAAGCCATTCATACTCAAAGCAGAACTTTGTTAATAAATTTTTTATTTGATTACGATTCGATCCAAACGACTCGTCATGGGTCTTTGTAACTCGTGTCCCCAAGTAGTACCCAGGGCAGTAACTCAAACACCATTCACTGGAATCCTTACGACTAGGGTCACCTAACTCGTCAAGACACCCTACGACTCATATGGTGAGTCGTAGTCAGGACAGTGAGGAAAAATTACAGAAATTTTTAAGGACCAAAAATCCAGGGCGTTATAATAGATCTTTCCTTAGAAGCAAGATTTAACTCAAGAATTTTCAAACAACAAGTTATGTGTCACCAGTAAGACTTGAAACTACCACATTGCGTCTAATTTATGAGATATGTCTATAACTTAAGTCATAGAGGCAAGACTTATTCCAAAGGACTTCCAAATAACAAGTTACACCTTTAAATTTACTTTGATGTCAAAGAAAGAAAATACCTTTATGGATTATGCAACATTCTATTTATCAGCAAAATATAATAAAAATTGAGAAAAAAAAAAGAAAAAAGAGAAGAAACAAAAGAGAGAAAAACCAAAAAAAAAAAGTTAAGAAAAAAAGAAGAAAAAAATAAAGATTGAGAAAAAAATGAGAAGAAAAATTTAAAATAAATTTTGAGAAAAATAAAAAAATGATAAATGATAAAAAAAAGAAAAATAAAGGTTGACACAAATAATTTTTTTTTTTTTAAAAAGAGAAATAAATAGATAATTGTCTGAGAAAAAAAAAGTAAAAGAAAAATAAATATTGAGACAAATAAATTAAAACAAGAAAAAATAGAAATTACGAAAAAATGAAAAAGTAAGAAAAAAAAATAGAAGTTAAGAGAAAAATGAGCATGAAAAGTTTAAAAATATTTGAGGTGTAGAGTAACAAAAATGTCTTATTGTATACATAAAAAAAAAAAAAAGATTAGTCTTTAAGGATTTTTTTCATGGGGGACAAAAATTCAAAGTCACCCATTATGGGGTCATCCTATATAATTTCTTGAATCAAGACTCTTGGATGAACAACCCATATATTTTATATTTTTTTTCCAAAATATATTTGTATCTTTAACGAATCAGAAGCAGAAATAAATAGGAAAAAAAATACATAAAGTAGCATATTTAAGTATTACATTATTAAAAATAACAAAACTTTTATCAAATTACATTTTGTAGTGTATGTATTTGGTTGTATTTGTATTTTTGTAGCAACAGTTTGCAAAAATACAAAATACATATCGATCATAAGGGCAGTAAAAATCATATGTATTTGTAATTTTGTAGCAATAGTTTGTAAAAATATAAAATACAACTTGCCATATTATGTAATTATGAAACTGTTGCTATGAAACTCATAATTAAGGGGATAAGTATGTTATTTCTGAATTTTGCCCTAATAAATATGGCAAAGTTAAAATTGTTCCTTGAATATTACAATATTGTCAATCAGGCCACTTCCAACAAAAAGATGATCACATCAGCATTTGTGGTTTGTTTCTTAAGTTTAAATTCAGTGAGAAGAGAAAATGACAAAAATGGAGATAATTGATAAAGAGTCTGTTTGAATTAACTCATTTTTAGTGTTTTAAAGATGAAATCATTTTACAGTATTTAATTTATATTGTTTGGATAATTTTTTTTTAAATACTCATAAGTACTTGATTTAAGGCCAAAATCATAAATTAGGAATCTAACTTGTGAGTCCTCTGCCAAAAGGGCAAAATTTTTAATAAAATGCATCAAAATAGACACTAGTGATTGGCTCCAATCGAAAGGGACCATGTAGACCACGTATATTCAAGTCTTTCCATATGATAAACATGGATTACATTTCTTCCTAAAAACACACACCAAAAGGAAATGTTCGCCCAAACATTAGTTCGTCTAGAAACTATGGAACCCATTTCCATAAATATATTTCTTAAAGTTTGTTCATTTGCGGGTGAAATACATTTCAAAATTTATTCCTTTTGTAGTTTGCCCACACATGGCAAACCATGGAGATTATTTTATTTTTTCATTCATATTTATTCTTGCAATCCTTCATGGTAATAAACACATCCACAAAAAATAATCACATACACTATTTTTCTAAAATAATAAATTAAACAAGGAAAAAATAAATATATCGTTATTGTAATGCCTGAAAAATTGAGTCCCGAGACACCACACGGTGCTTAGGGTCACAAGTCACCCCAAGCTAACCCTTTCATAGGTATAACTCAAAAGCAGCTGATTTAAAACATAATTTTGAGAGAATAAAGCTGAAAATATCTCAATACAGAATCTGTTGAATACAATATTGGAATTACAAGATGACAATTCTACTAACACATATACATATACAAGAAGGAGACTGAATACATCAACCACTACTGTTGTCTATGAAGCATCTACTAGTATTGCCTGTACATAAATGGGCCATGACTCCGAACCATCCCACTCAATATGGCCGATAGAAGAAGATACAGTGTCTCTGAACTGAAACAACCAACACAAGACCTTGAACTATAAGGACTTGTTTACCTGCTGACCAGATGCTGCAACTGAATAGAATAGTAGATGAGAGTCAGCACAAAGAGAATGTACTGAGTATGTGGGGGTGCATGCAATACTTTAAATAACATCATCAATTTCATGAAAACATGCATACAAACAATGATGACTCACTTGGCTTGAGTTATATCAAATCATACTCTTCATACTTTCTTAATAAATAGTTCAAATGGTAAAATCTCATAATCCATGTAAATCATCAAAAATCATAAATTATGATAAATCATCATAAATCATAATAAATTATCATATCGTCAAAATTCATCATAGATAATCATAATTCATCATAATATCTCAACTCTTTGACTCAAATCTCGAAGTAACTCGGTAATTCAAGAAACATGATTTTTATGGACAGGGGAGTTTCCTATAACCTACAATCCCACTTGAGCTACGTGGAATACCAACGTTTGAAACCTCCGTTGACGGGAGCGTCATATTCTTTGCCAGGGAGTACGACCTTAAAATTTCAATAATCACAATCGGGCTCTCTGGCCAATAATATCATCATCAAACAACCCTACGGTGGCACATAAGTTTGGGAAAATACCAAGTTTCTCTCTCAGTGCTAAGTACTACTCCCCGACAAGATCAAAACGCGTTAGGAAATCCACCATCATCATCACAAGGGTCTATCATAAAGACCCAAACAAATATCTCAATTTATAATTCATCAACAATTTGTGGATTCCTAACCCCAACTTCGACTTAAAACATTTCAATCTTTTCCAACATCAACAAGGTATCAATGCATTAAATCATAACCGACTCGATATTTGGACAAGGATATGAAGACTCAATACATAATATTTTCAATAATTCAACTCATCAAAATCATCGGAAAAAAAAATACCAAAATTCATCTCAACATCTATATCAAAATCAATCTTTCTCATAGTCAAAATCATCTCGACTCTGCGAATTCAAGGTCAATGTACTCAAATGATTATTATTTCAACTTAACAATTAAATCATGAAAACAGCTTTTGAAAAACACTTGAGACCTTCAATTCATAATAAGAATACATATCCCGTAGTACAACTCAAATCACGACTTTTATCTCGAAAGCCTTTAGAAATATCAATTCATTGTAGTAGTATGCAATTCATAGTATAAATTCTCAATTTAAGAAGTAGAGTAATGAAGTAATCATGTATATCCATATTGGAAAAAAAATTCAAAGTCTTATAAATCCTTCATAAAGTAATTTGAGTGTATACTCATTTTTAAATATCATGAAATTTCAATAATAGAACTCAAGCTTTTTAAATGTCAAAATGTAATAATTTATCAAGTCATGACAACATCAATATTTTTGAAAAAATATCAAGACTCATGGTAACATCTCAAACGTTATATCTCAATATGCTCAATGATTCAATTTTGTCATAAAGAAGCTTTAAGCTTATCATAAATCTCAAAATCATTCCAAAATACTATTTCAACATATATCTCGAAATCATTCAAAATAAAATATGAAATATACAATTATAGATATCAAGACATCTCATGTCTCAAATATATATTCAATAATTCAAATCGTCATTGGGAAGCATAAAGCTTGACACATATCTCAAAATATTATTCTAAAATACCATCTCGACATACGTCCCAAAATCATTCAAAATACCACCTCGTGGTAAAAGTGTGTAATTCACAATGATAATTATTAAATCATATCATAAAAACATTGAGATAATCATATAAATCAAAGTTTATTCATTCAACCATCATAATCTCATAATCGAATTATTTAGACATAATTTCACTTGCAAAATCGTGTAAAACCATAATAAAATTAAAGCTTTGGGCACAAGAACGGAAGATTGCTCTTGTTCAAAATCCCATATACCTTGAAATTAACTTCTTGATTACGGAATCCTGTTCGGAAAAATAATGGGTGCTCCTCGAAGGTCTTAAAATGAGGAGTTCGTTTATTAAATTAATTTTGGATTTCTACGGTGAAATTGAAAGATATTTGAAGGTGAAATTTGGCTAGGGTTTCATTATCCCAAATGTTTCATGGAGAAAATAAATTTTGAAGGTTCAATTATAGATTAAATGGATAAATTTTCGTCCAAGAGGGGTGTGTGAGAAATGACTAAATTGCCCTTAAAAAATAAATAATGTCAAATCTGTCTTTTGTGGACTGTTTTGATAGGCTGAAGTAGATCGACCATAACGTTTTACTCCGACAGCCACATTGGATGAAACCAATTTCATTAGAAAGAGGACTCTTAGGGCTTTCCGTTGATATATAGTAGCTCACCCATAACATTATGTACAAGGAGTTATGGTCGTTTGAAGTTGACCCTAAAATTCGCCTGGCTGCAGTAATTTTTAATTTTCTGTATGTTTTACTGTTCACAGTTGGATCGGAATGGTCGTAGTTCGATTGGAATGGTCGTAACTCATCGCTCGAGTGTCCGTTTTTATGATCTACATATCGTTGGAAAGATTATTGATACTCTACGCAATGGTAGATCAACGTCTTAGAAATACTACACAGAAAATTTATGGATCGCTCTAAATCGTAGAACTCGATACGTTTCTCACGAAATCTTTACGAAGAAAATTTTTTGGGGTATTACAGTTATTTTCAAATAGGAAAACTACATTTCAAAATTTATTCTTTTTACAGTTTACCCACACCATGGAAATTCTTTTTTATTTTTTGATTCCTATTTATTTTTGTAATTCTTCACGTGAATAATCACATCCATCGAAAATAATTACATACATTATTTTCTTAATCAGAGGCGAATCTAGAATTTAATGTTTGTGGATTCCTTGAGAAAAATAAAAATTGAATATAGTGGGTGATGGGGCTAGAACCCACAACCAGCAAGACCTATAAAGCTTTAGCAAGCTCCGTCTTTATCACTAGACCAATAACACACTTTTTTTAAAGGCTCCCAACTTATAATTCTTATATATTTACTAGATTTTTTAATTTAATTACAAAAACTGCACGAAAGTTACTGGGTTCTCAAAAATCCCCCACCGTATCCACTAAATCCGCCCCTGTTCCTAATACAACAAATTAAGCACGAAAAAAGTGAATATACAGAGATTTTCAAGTGAACAACTTAAACTTTTCATCTTTGAATGTACCTAAACTCCAAAACTTATGACCGAAACTTCTTAGAGTCTTTAATATTTTATTTTACAATATTCTTGCCATTTACATACATCCGATTTAATTACATGACTATCAATTTTTTTTAGGAAAAAATTCACAAGTTGCAAATTTAAGCTTATAATTAGGACATTTCATAGCAACAATTTCATAATTACTCAAAATAGCAACTTGTATATGTATTTGATGCACAAGACACATTAAATATATATATAAATTCAGTTAATTATCATATTTTTAGGTAATAACTTGAGTTTAAAAAGGCAAAATAATTCAGCTTCTTTAGATCATGTTCACCCAATTAATTAAAGATTAATTAATGCTTTTATTTCTAAGAATAGAAAGCCCTTTTTAATGAGTTTCAAAACTAAAAATAAGTTTGAGTGATTAAAAATATATTTATATATTTCTCTCTCTCTTCTTTTTTAATTTTTTCCTTCATATTTTTTATTTTTTATTTTTTTTACTATTTCTTTTTCTCTTTGTATTTTTTTTTATTTCTTTTAGTTTTCTCCTTTGTTTTTACCTTTTTTTTCTTTGAACTTTTTTTTTTGTATTCTTTTCTTTATTTTTTCAGGGGGGTTCTCCTACTATTACTGTTTATTAATATACTAGTCAAAAATTGAAAGGCTCCTGTAACATAACGTACACTTAACGCTCCTTGTTTTCTTCGACTGGTCGGCCGGCGCCGGCGCTGCCAACAGGTAAGGTAACCCCTCTCTGGCCCTCTCGAGCTCTCTCTCTTTCTCTCACCCCAACTCTTTGAGCATTTTTTCTCTCCATTTTCCCTCCTTGACAACTAGCCACTGCTCGACACTGGCGACTACCAACAGAGCACGAATTCAGTAACGCACAGTAGACTCCCCAGTGACAGCGGCAGCCGATGATGCTCTGGTAACTGCTTTTTGGTGACAACTATTTCCAGTAACTATCTCTGAAGTCAAAATTGACGGTAACATCATCACGCATCAAGCAGGAGTACCCGGTGACATCTAAACTTATTATTTAGATAGCTTTATTAGTTATTAGTTTTATTGTGCCGTTTGTATTGTTTTGTGTTTGTTATATGTCTTGCGAGTATAGTGTGACTATCATGCCAAAACCAGCAAAACGCAGGATCACCGGAGACATCTAAACTTTGCTTTTTCAATCAATATATACAGTTTTGTTTCTTTATAATATACGTGGTTTTGTCAATCACTACTTACAGTTTTTAGTTTCTTTATACTATCCTGCTCTTCTGGTTATATTTCGTCCTTTGAGTGTGCCGTTTATTGTTAGTGGCTTATTGTTATTATTGTTTATTATTTTTATTATTGTTTTTGGTCTTCACTGTACTTTGGGTTGAGTAGTATCTTGGGTGGTTCATAGTGAAATAGCATCATATCCTGGGGTCATAGGGACGGGGGGTGGGGGCAGGATCTGGTGTTGAGTTAGGTTTGAGATGCAGTGTGCGAGGTATAAAGGGAAGGGTTAAACGAGTTGATAGATTGAGGGTAGGGTCGTGGAACATTGGGACCCTGCAGGGTAAGTCGATAGAACTGGTTAAGATTCTAAGGAAGAGAATTATTAATATTGCGTGTATCCAGGAGACCAAGTGGGTAGGTTTTAAGTCTAGGGATGTAGATGGATACAAGTTGTGGTATTCAGGTAGTGATAGGTGTAGAAATGACGTAGGTATCTTGGTGGACGAAGAACTTAGGGAGCAGGTAGTGGAGGTTAAAAGGGTTAGTAATAGGGTTATAACTATTAAGTTAATTATTGGGGGTTTACTTTGAACATCTGTAGTGTGTATGTGCCACAGGTGGGCCTAGACGAAGAAGAGAAGAAGAGTTTTTGGGAGATTTTGGACAAGGTGGTTAGAGGCGTGCCTAGTTCGGAGAATATTTTCATAGGTGGGGATTTCAATGGGCACATCAGGTCTTCGTCATTAGGGTATGATGATGTGCATGGGGGCTTTGAGTTTGGGGTTAGGAATGATAAGGGAATGGCTCTTTTGGATTTTGCGAGGGCCTTTGGGTTGGTGGTAATGAATTCTAATTTTTTGAAGAAGGAAGAGGACTTAGTTACCTTCCGCAGTAGGATAGTCAAGACTCAGATTGGCTTTTTGCTGCGTAGGAAGAGGGATAGAACATTATGTAAGGATTGTAAGGTAATCTCGAGTAAGAATTTTGTGACCCAGCATAGAATCCTAGTGATGGACTTGGTTATCAAGAAGGACAAGTTGAGGCAGGGTGGGAAAGGTTGACCTACGGTTAGGTGGGGCAGCCTGACCCCGACTAGTTATAATGCCCCAAAATTGGGTCTCGATATGTCACACGATTGTTAGGGGCATAAATGACCCTAAGCTAACCCTTCTACTGGCATAACTCATATGAAACTGAATAAAATGCTCAAGTCTACATGAGATCAGTGAAAACATAGAACTTATCTGAACTTGATCAATACAATTATGAACGTTACAAGGTTACAACTCTACTTTAACAAATGAAACTGAAACTGAATACATTAACTTCTACTGACTGTCTATGAAGCCTCTACTGGTACTGATTTCAGATAGATGGGTCATGACTCCCAACTACCCAATCTCAATACGACTAAAGTAAGAAAATACGATACTCCTCGAACTGTATAACTGACTTAAGCCTTAGAATCAAAAGGACTCATCACCTGCTAACTGGAAGCTGCAAACTGACTGAATATGGTATCTGCGCTATAACTTGTACCTATATTATAAGGTACTTTAGCATATAGAAATACATGGGGGTCAGTACTTTAAAGAATGTACTGAGTATGTGGGGGTGCAATGCAACATTATAAATAATATCATAAATGATTATGAAAATCATGCATGCTGACGATAACGACTTTCTTTGCTTGAATTAATTGAAATATATTCCTTGAAACTCATCATTAGTAATGCAAGCATTATATATCTCATAAATCATTATACTCAACTCAAACTCTTTAAATCATGACTTAGAGTGACTGGGTAACTCATGAAACTTAAACTCTTATGGACTTGGGAATTTCTTAAAATCGACATGATTACACTACGTGAGCTGCATAGAGTCCAACGTTTTGCCCTCTAAAAGAGAGAACCCCACATTGGCGTGGGTGTTGTAGAACCCCACATTGGCGTGGGTGTTGTACTCTTTCCAGGGAGTACAGCCTCAATCTCATTATCACAATCTTATACTCGGCTTCTGGCCCACAATTATCAACATCCATCCTATGGTGGCACGTAGTTTTAGAAAAATACTATATTTCTCGCTCGGTGCTAAATACTCCTCCTAGACTCAACTTAGAACGCGTTAGAAAATCCATCTTAATCAATATCAACTCATGGGTCTATTATAAAGACCAAAACATAAATATATATCTCATCTATAAATCGTAAACATCTTGTGGATTCCTAACTCGACTTAACTCAACACAATCTTTCTCAACATTAAGTACATTTGCTTTTCGAATTATTTTCAAATATCAAAAGCTTCAAGGAAACATCATAAGACTCATTCTTGACTTTCAATCTCAAATATCGATATATATTCAATAGTAAAATTTCTCATGGAAAGGCATAACTCATGACGCTTGTCTTAAATCGCTTAGAAATCATCGATACATAATGGCAATATATAACTTATGAAATGAATTCTCAATTTAAGAAACAAAATGATGAAATAGTCATGTGTATCAATCTTGATTTGCTCAAATATCATAAATCATTAATAAAGTAATTTGGGTGTAAACCCACTTTGTAAAATTATGGATTTCAATAGTAGAAATTAAATCTTTGGGCACAAGAACGAAAGAAGTGTTCTTGTTCAAACCCCACATACCTTGAATTATAAATTTGAGAATAAGAGACTTGATTAGAACTTCTTTATCTCACTTTTGAGCTAAGATTCTTGATGCCTTTGACTAGGAAAGCTTAATTCTTGAACTACTTGGAGAAATCTATGGGAGATTCTTGAATTTCTTAGAAGAAGATTGGATTTTTTTTTGGGTCTTGGAAGAAAACCCCAGCTTCTAGAGAATTCTTGGAGAGATTAGAGAGAAATAAGAGAAAATTATCTTCCCTTTACTACTTGGATATATTTATAATACCAAAATGGGAGGAAAATACAAAAATGCCTTTTTGAAAAAGCTGAAATTCACTGATCGGGGCCTGTGACGGTCGACCTGACGGTCTGTCAGAGGGACTGACGGTCCACTAAGTTATCCATCACTCAAGCACCAAAACTGGGATGTTCTGCCTCGGATTGATGGTCGAAGTGATGGTCCATCAGGAATCTGACGGTCCACTAGATCGTCCGTCACTCGGGGGCCAAAAATGAAACATTCTACCTCGACCGGACGGACCCCTTGACAGTCTGTCAACTTTTTGACGGTCCACCACTTTGGCCGTCACACGATGACCAAAAAAAAGGGGTCACTGCCTTGGATTGATGGGACATTTGATGGTCCACCAAGGACTTGGCAGTCTGTCAGGTCCACCGTCAGGCCTGGGTGATTCCGATATTGTTTAGTTAAATGGCCATAACTCCCCCATTCGATGCCGGATTTTGATGAAATTAGTATCGATAGAAAGCTTATTCAATACTCTACATGACAAAAAGTAGAAATTAGAGAAATTCTACACGATTCTATGATTATTCCCTATGGAAATCATTTTCATATACTTAGAAAATAAATTTAAACTCAAGAAAAAATCTATGGTATTACACTAGTGCTTTGGATATAGGGGCTAGGTTAGAATGGATGGGTTTCTGGGAGGGTAGAGGGGATGTGGATAGTATGTGGGATAGGGCAGCTGGTTGCATCGGAGAGTTTGCTAGAGAGGTGTTGGGTGTGTCGAGGGGCGGGTCTAGCTGGTATCGGGAGGATTAGTGGTAGAATAAAGATGTTAATAAGAAATTCGAGGCAAAGAAGGCAACATACATTAAGTTAGTTGAGAGGAAGGATGAATAAGAGAAGTGGGAGAGCATGGAAGAGTATAAGTTAGCAAAGAAGGAGGCTAAGTTAGCAGTCACGGCTGCTAAGACTATAGCTTTTGAGATTTTATATAAGGTATTAGAGAAGAAATGTAGGGAGAAGAGGATGTTTAGGCTTGCCAAGGCTAGGGAACAGAAGGGTCGTGATTCGGACCAGGTAAAGTGTATTAAGGGGAAGGATGGAAGAGTTTCGATGGAAGACGACCTCATTAAGAAGCGATGGCAGTCCTATTTCCATTGGCTCCTGAATGAGGAGGGGGATAGATGTGTTGAGTTAGTGGAGTTGGAGCATTCTTAGAAAGATCGCGAATTTAGATATTATAGGCGGTTTAAGGTAGATGAGGTCAATGAAGCTATTTGCAAGATACAAAGAGCCAGGGCGATGGGGCTAGATGAGATTCCGGTGAATTTTTAGAAGTTCTCTGGTGGGTCAAGGTTGAGGTGGCTAACCAACTTGTTTAACAATATTTTCAAGTCAGCTAAGATGCCTGAGGAATGGAGATGGAGCACGATGATTCCTTTATATAAGAACAAGGGTAACATTCAGAGTTGCAACAACTACCAAGGTATTAAGTTGTTAAGTCATACGATGAAAATTTAAGAGAGGGTGGTAAAGCGGAGGTTGAGGAAGATTGTGTCTATTTCAGAAAATCAATTTGGTTTTATGCTTGGCCGCTCCACAACTGAGGTAATTCACCTTGTGTGAAGACTGGTAGAGATGTACAGAGAGAGGAAGAGGGATCTTCACATGGTATTTATCGACTTGGAGAAGGCATATGACAAGGTCCCTAGGGAGGTTCTTTGGAGATGCTTGGAGGTGAGGGGGTCCTAATGGTGTATATTAGAGCAATTAAGGACATGTAGGAGGGAGCAAAGATTCGGGTAAGAATAGTGGGAGGAGATTCTAAGCATTTCCCAATCTTGACAGGGTTACACCAGGGATCAACTCTTAGTCCATTTTTATTTTCTTTGGTGATGGATGTGTTGATGCGGAGTATACAAGGCGAGGCTCCTTAGTGTTTTCTTTTCGCGGATGATATAGTTTTGATTGATGAGTCGCAACAAGGGTTAATGATAAGTTGGAGGTTTGGAGACAAACCCTGGAGTCTAAAGGTTTCAAGTTGAGTAGGACCAAGACGGAGTACTTAGAGTACAAGTTTAGTGACTCGAGGCAAGAAGAGGTGGTGGAAGTAAAGTTGGATTCTCAGGCGGTTTATAAGAGGGATAGTTTTAAGTATCTCAGGTCTACGATTCAGGGAAACGACGAGATTGACGAGTATGTCTCTCACCGTATAGGGGTAGGTTTGATAAAATGAAGGATCACTTCAAGAATTTTATGTGATAAAAAGGTGCCTCTCAAGCTGAAAGGTAAGTTTTATAAAGTTGCAGTCCAGCCTGCTAGGCTGTATGGAGTGGAGTGTTGGCCGGTTGAGAATTCTCATATCCAAAAACTGAAGGTGGTGAAAATGAGAATGTTGCTTTGGATGTGTAGAGTCACAAGGGATGACAGGGTTAGGAATGAAATTATTTGAGAAAAGGTTGGCGTGGCGTCAGTGGAGGATACAATGCGGAAAGTGAGGTTGAGATGGTTTGGTCATGTGATGAGGAGAGGCAAGAATGCACCAGTTTGTAGGTGTGAGAGGTTGACCTTGGAAGGTTTCAAGCGAGGTAAGGGTAGGTTGAAGAAATACTAAAGAGAAGTGATTAAACGTAACATGGAACAGTTACAGCTGACCGAGGACATGACCCTAGATAAAAAGTTATGGAGGAAAAGCATTAGGATAGAGGGCTAAGGGTGTGGATGAGTCGTAGTCAGTATTTAGGTGGACTTTATTGTCCTTCGTTTGGTAATGTACTATTCTTGTGGATGTCGTACCTATGTTATTTAATCGTTTCCTATGCTTTTGATGCTTTTGTTTACTGCCTTTTTATCTTGAGTCGAGGGTTTATCGAAAACAGCCTCTCTACCTCTCTAGAGGTAGTGGTATGGACTGCATACACTCTACCCTCACCAGACCCCACTATGTGGGAATAAACGGGGTTTGTTGTTGTTGTTATTGTTGTT
The DNA here is from genome assembly GCF_002878395.1 of Capsicum annuum. Lineage (NCBI taxonomy): Eukaryota > Viridiplantae > Streptophyta > Magnoliopsida > Solanales > Solanaceae > Capsicum > Capsicum annuum. The sequence goes on along the minus strand of NC_061122.1, from coordinate 128,651,957 downwards.
TCTTTATTGTTTCATTCTTTTTGTTTATTTTTCCTTTTTTCTTTTTATATAATTTTTTTTCATTCTCTTTTTGTTGTATTTTATATTGATATATTTTTTATATTTTATATTTATTTGTATCAAATTATATATTTTAAATAAATTTATTATTTATATTTGAATAGTTTACCTGTGAATATGCACAATTTATCATTTCCATTTGTGTTCAAACAAGTATATGTATTAATTGTATTTGCTTGAGTTTAAACTATACAAATATGCAATGAGTCTAAAATATACACATATGCAATGTACCATTTAATAGAAATATAGCGTTAGTATTTTTATGCCAAATTTATCATTGTATTTGTATATGTATAAACATGTATTATTTGTATATGTATGGTTCAAGTTGTATAAACATGTATCATTTGATAAAATATAAATAAATAGTATAAACATGATATGTATATGTAAAAATGATATGTATATGTATAAGTATAAATGATATATATATATATATATATATATATATATATATATGTATCATTTGTATATGGATGGTTCACGAATAAAATATAAACATGTACAAATCATTTATATATGTATGATTGTACAAATAAGTGTGAATTATATAAAAATATAAATGATAGTGTGAACTATAAAATACAAATACAAGTGTGAACTATAAAATAAAAAAAATAAAAATTATAAAACACAAATACAAGTGCAAACTATAAAATACATACAAATATAAGTGCGAATTATAAAATACGAATACAATTATATCAACGAATATAAAGTATAAAATAATGGTGCGAATAGATATACAATAAATACTTGTAGTATTTTCACTATCATCTATGACTTGTACTAGACGTAACTATATTTTTTAAAAATTCAAAAAAAAAAAATTAAACCCAAAAGAAAATGAGAAAAAAATAGAAAAAACAAAAAAATAAGAAAAAAAAAAAATGGAAGCTAGATATAAAAGAGTAAAAATAAAAAAATAAAAAAATAAATGAAAAATAAAAATAGAAAAAAAAGAAAAAGAAAAAATCCAAAAGAAAAGAAATGAAAAAGGAAAAAAAGAAGAAAGAGAAACAGAAGAGTAAAAATAAAAGCAAAAGGAATGAAATGAAACAAACAAAAATAGAAAAAAAAAAAGAAGAAAACACAAATAGAAAAAAAAAAAAAAAAAAAAAAAAAGGAAAAAAAAAAAAAAAAAAAAAAAAAAAAAAAAAAAAAGAGAAATAAAAGAGATAGAAAAAAAGAAGTGAAAAGACAAAAGTGGAATAGAAAAAAATCAAAAGTATAAAAAAGAAAGATGAAAAAATTAACAAAAAAAAAAGAAGAGAAAAAGGGGTAGAGATATAAGAGAGAGAAGTAAGAGAGGATAAGGAGTCACACTAATTGTTGCTATGTCAGTATTTTTTTTAATGTGTTGTTATTTAGCTTAGTTATGAATTTAAGTTTGTCATTTTTGTATTTTTTCCTTTTTAAATCCCAAAAAATTACTTTTTTCGTCCCATTTTATGTGACATACTTTGATCGGACATAAAATTTAAGAAATAATGAAAAATTTGGTGATGTTTACCAAATTATTCTTTAAAAAAAATGTACTGCTGCTCTTTTTAATTAAGTGAGACCTTATAAGTGAGATCAATAAGAATAAAAATAAAATTGCTTTTGTAAATAGTTATCAAATAAGGAAATATAATATTCTTTTTAAAACAGACCAAAATAAAAATGATGATACATAAAATGAGATGAGAGAAGTATTATTAGTAGAAGAATATAAAAGATGAATAAGAGAAAAGGCAACTCATATTTATTATCGAAAATAATTTATCACTTCTAATTGAATTATCAAATTAATGACTTGTGAAATAATAATTGATGATGTGACAAAACACTGAAAAATCATCATCCCGAAATAATCTATACCAATCTCTTCACTCAAAAAATATTTTACCATCCTTCATGTGAAGAGCATATGAATGAAAAAATAAAAAAATCTGCGTGGTTTGCTCATGCGTGGCAAACTAAAAAAAATTATAAAAAGAAAAAATTAAAATGTAATTTGCTCATAGGCAAACTATAATTTTTTATATATATAAATGGGATTCACTAGTTTTTGGGCGGACCCACAATTTTTGTTTTTATTATTTAGTAGACCGCTGATAAATGTTACAAACAATTCACCAATTTTTGGGTGAACTGTCCCTTTTGGTTGCACTTTTTAGGGAGTGTTCGTCTTGACCCTTTGTATTTAAAATTTTGCTCTTTTAACATGAGGTTCTTTAACTTATAATTTTTGGTTTATCAGTCAAAAGTCAAAAGCTAATTCAAATGGATTCACAAAGGCAAAGTTAGGCATCAAAACAGACACTTTTTTAATACAATACATCAACTCCTTTTTAACATCTATCAAAACGGACAATTCACTCATTTTTTAGTGAACTGTTTATTCATATCATTAACTCTATTTATTGGGGGAATTGCCCAATTTGATACATGTTTAAAGGGCGTATCCATTTTGATATGTTGTTCTAAAAAAATATTTGTTTTGATGTCGGGCTCATTCCAAATAAGTGAGGACTACCACGTAACGAAGCTGATGTCCCAGTCTACAGATCATCCATGAGCTAGATATTAATGTCCTTCATTAGTTCGTTCAGTTGCATCTTGACAAAACAAAAGAAAAAAAGGGAAAATTATGCTCTATGTCTATTGGGTTACGTTATATAATTCAATATAATATTATATTGGATTTGATATATATATATATATATGGGCGGATGTAGCATTATGAATGCGGGTTCCCATGAACTCCCAAGTATTTTCTTATATTTTGTAATTATATTAAAAATATATTAAATATATAAGAATTATAAGTGGGGAGCCCATAAACAAAGTTGTTAGTTGGCTTATTGGTTCAAAAAGGGCTTGAAGAAATGCCCCCACATGCTTATATACTATTCTATGCTTTTATTAAGACTAGGGAACATGAACGTGTTACGCTCGGTCTAGATATGAATTTAGAATGATGTTTTATAGATGAAGTGGGGATAGAAAGAAATTATCCTTTGCTTAGCATCTAGAAATTTTTCTCATTGAAAAATTGTATATTTTAAAAAAACTCACAATAAGTTGACGTTCTAATAATTGATCAAAAGTAAAAGTATTTATCCTTTATAATTAGAAATCAATAAAATTCAAGTACATGTTAGCATCAACTCATACACTACTGCCATTTATTCATTCATAAGAAATAAAATTAAATGGGCATTTATATCTTTTAGTTAAATACTATACTTGAAGAAATGCAGTTAATCTAAACTTCAATATTCGTATGGTCTTATTTATCTATACATAAATTCACAGTCAACAAATAAGTTTATGAAGGAAGATCCTAGTTTTTGAAGAGAATAAATTGAAGCTACCTTTTTGAAGAATGATACAATAAATGGAGCATCAATTAGATTTTACATCAAATAATATAAACTAAATCTATTTTCTTGCCTAAACAATTTAACTAATAAATACAAAAAATGAGAAAGGTTTAAATGTCATAGTCTCATATAGGAAACTTTAATACAATATGAAGTTTGTCGTTTATAGAGAAACCTGAAGGAGCAGAATTTATTGTCAATTTTCTTTAATTTATGAACAAAGAGCTCAATACTGTTATCGATATACTAGAATATGTAGCCACACAAGAAATTATAATTTCAAAATCGACGAGTAAACTAATAGAAGAAAGGGGGGGGGGGGGGGAATTGAAATCAATATCTAGCCTCATTGTATGTGGTTAGATAAAAGAAAGTGTGTATAATATTATATAGAACACTATTTTCCTTTGATTTGGAGAGAAAAACATAACGACATTGTCCAATTACACCATTCGATCAGTGTGCATTTTTTTCGATAATCTTAATAGAAGTGAAGATAATGATCCTGCTTGTTCAAACGTAGTAATTTCATTCTTATAAAGAGTAATGAACTGAACTTCTTCCTTAAGAGGTACTCAAACAAAAGAATAAGCAAGAGGAAGGGATGGGTTATCCATGGGATGGACAACGAATTGTATCTATCTTCCCCGACCTCTTCTATTTTTACTGATTGAGGAACCTGTAGTCCAGATGCACTTCTTAGAATTCTCAATATCTTTTTATGTATCACTAGTATTTTCTTCAAGTGATTCATCTATTGTATCTCTAATGTCATCATCAGTATCTCACACCTGTTTGGGTCATTCTCCAATTCTTTGATATCTAGACTGAGTTGATAGCTTTTTATCTCCCATTCCTAAATGTGGACTCTCAACAAATAAGCGGTATTTCCTTAGTCATTTGATTTGTTGTTTGATGCCAATTTCTCTTATTATGGAGATAAAAGCTAATCAAATCATAACTTCAACTAACCAATGTTATTTTTCCTGATATCAACGCTAGCATCTCTTGATTGGTGATTTACTCAATGTCAAACCTTCGTGCTCACTCCACCCAACATTTTTATTATTGAGTCCAACAGTTGATCACCTTAGCTCTTTTTATTTCTTATTATATCATGCTACAAATGTATACTGTTTTAAGGTGAAAAATGACAAAAGGAAGATCAGTTAGAAACTCATCAAGATAAAAGCCATTTTATTGACAAAAGTAGTAGTCAGAATGAAGCAACAATGTTTAACTAAGATTTTAACATATTATAATACGTAACTGAATTGGGAACATTCTACTATCCATAAGGCAAGGCCATATGAAGTAAGACATTTAAGAATTCATTTCACCAAAGGTATTATTTTCTAGATCCAAGAATAGCAATATGGAGTTGATGTCCCTGTGGAAGCTTTGTGATAAATGTGACCCAAAAGTCAATATCGAAAAGAGAAAAAAATTATGATTCACCAAGTTAGCGTGTTTTTTCTCAACCAATTTATTATTGCTTGTTTGGTGTTTCTCTACACATGAATCTAAGTATCGATCTATAATTGTTAGCCTTTTCTCTAGTGGTTTATCTAATTAGTATTAATAGGGATATCAAATATTCTGAGTAATAGGAAATTAGGAAAACAAAAGAGTAATAAGTTGATTTTGTTGGGGAACAATAATAATAACAGTTAATAAAATTAAATATTAAATAGATATTACTACGATATTATTTTAAGTTGTATATTAATTATACTTGAGTCGTGCTAGACACTGTCCTAAGAAACTATTTCAGCAGTGTGAAATATTTTCTCAGGATTAAAAAAGCGCTTCCCTAATTAATTAGAGAATACAGGAATCAACAAAATTATTAGTACAATTGTCAGCAAGTTAAACTATTATAACTGAATCATTAAGCAGGATTATAAGAGAGAAACTAAAGAGGAAATTTAGAATGTTTTTAAAATTTAAAGATTGCAGTAAGGATTGAGGGACTATTTACTGGTAAGATTTAGCTTCTCAAGTACACCTCTTGATGGCTTCCAAAGTAAACCTTCTTAAGTATATCTTTTAATGGCTTCTAGAGTAAGCCTTCTCAAGTATATCTCTTGATGGCTTCTAGAGTAAGCCTTCTCAAGTCCATCTCTTTATAGATTCTAAAATACATTTAAAGACATGACTTTTTCAATACACTTCAAATGTAAATTATTTTGAAATAACTAAATAATTTCCTCCAATCCTCACATTATTTTAAAATAATTTATAAAAAAAGAATTTTAACTTGCTGGATTTGCATGGACAAAATGCTGTAGGTTTGGTGTCTTCTGGACTATGAATCAAACTTAGATCAATAAAATTTAACTTACAGAGTTATCGGTGAAATATAATATTTTTATAAATTGAATAATTCTTGTTGTAAGTTAGAAATTTTATCAATCATATTTTGATGGTAATTTTGTTGTTCAACGCAATTTTGCGCCAATAGTCCATGTGCGTGCCTGGTATTCATGTGAGCTCTAGAGACTAATGCCAAAAGTCTCATAGGAACGGCCTCATTCCACTTCACATATAGGTGAATTCATCAAGTGTACACTTCTTTAAATACACCATCCGTAAGGACTATGAATTCATTAAGAGTTAACAACTCATCCGTCAATTTAATAGCAGTTCAAGCACTCTCAATAAGTGCGTAAAGTAAATGTCGACTTTTCATTACCCATATGAACCTATTTCATGGGATCTCCAATCACATAGGTTGGGTTACCATCTCTATTGACAATCATATTGGCCTTAACCCCATCTCTTTTGATGTTTGAAGAATTAATTTTCTTTCCACGGGTTTAGTCAGTGAATCGGCCGAATTCAGTTTTAACTTCATATAATTAACGAAAATTATTCCATCTCTTAGCAATTGCTTAATAACATCATATCTTAATTTCATATGTCTACTCTTACAACTTAAGATTTATTCTTCGCAATAACAATTACGGTTTGACAATAACTTTATGAGGAAAAAAGGAACTGGATAAACTTGAAGCATGCCAAATCAAAACATATTTACTTCAAGAAGAACTTGATGATGTAAAAATATAGTTAAACAACATTAGGAAATCACCAAGTCATAGTTCCACTAGATCAAATTCATTTAAAACTAAATCTATCCCCTCATCAAGTTTGTTTAAATCAACAAAAATCTCTTTCTCTTATCAAGGACCAGTCTACTACACCTGTGGCAAAAAGAGATAAAGCACACAACTATAGACAATAGTCTAAAGATGTGTGGGTTTGGCAGCCCAAATGAGGCACATCTAACCCTCAAGGACCCAAGACCACTTGGGTACCCAAAAAAAATTAACGTTACTATTTTGCAGGAACACATATAAAAATTCTAAAAGAAAGAGATATGCTTCATTGATAGCGGGTTTTCTGGACACATGATCAAAAAGAAAGGAAAATTTTTCTCTCTAAGAAAATTGATGGAGGGTCATTAAGATTTCAGGATAATACCAAAGGTGAGATTGCAGGGGTAGGCTTAGTGAAGCTCAAATACTTCTATGAACTCATTAAAGTATATCTCACGGATGGACTCAAACACATAACCTACTGAGTAATAGTCAACTATGTGATACAGGATTTGGAGTATCCTTCAAAGTTAAGAGTTGCTTCATCAAGCATGAAAAAAGAGACATTTCTCTTATCGATGAACGTGTTGAAAAAATTTACATTTTAAATAATCTTGATTTTACTACCCTGACATGTCTCACAGTGCAAACTAATGACACATGGTTGTGGTACGGAAAACCTAAACATGCCAGTATGCACGCCATCAAGAAACTGTTCAGACTTAAATTAGTAAAAGGTCTGCCAAAGTTAATAATTGAGAAAGATCACAGTTGTTATGCTTGTCAACTTGGTAAAAAGATTCGAACTTTATTTGAAGTCAAAGATATGGTCACTACCACCAAACTCCTTCAAAGAATCCATATGGATTTATTTTTCCCCACCAAGACTGCAAGTATTGGTGAAAAAAGATATGTTTTCATTATTGGTGATGATTATTCTTGTTTCATTTGGGTAATGTTTCTCGCTCACAAGTATGAAAAATTTACTAAATTTGAGATCTTTGGTAGAATAGTGCCAAGAGAAGCAGGATATTTAATCACCTATGTTCAAAGCGATCTTGGAAGAGAATTCAAAAATAAAGCATTTGAAGAATATTATGCTAAAAAAGGCTACTCTCAGAACATCTCATCTTCTCAATCTCCTCAGCAAAATGGTGTGGTAGAATAAAATAACAGATCTCTTCAAGAGATGTTACATTCTCAACAAATATCTCATCAGTCTAATTCTTAAAAAGACTCCTTATGAGATGTGGAGAGGGAAAAGCCTAATATAAATTATTTTCATTCTTTTAGATGCAAATTCTTCATCCACAATAATGGTAAGAATAACATATAGAAGTGTGACCAATGAAGTGATAAAGATATTTTTCTTGGGTACTCTCCCACCAATCACGTTTATAGAGCTTATAATAAATGGGCTCTATGTGTTGAAGAATCTATGCATATTGTATTTGATGAAACTAATCACTCTCCTATGAGCTTGAGTTTTGATGAAGACCAGGTATAAAATCTACAGTCAGGAGCCAAATTAGGTATAACTCCTGAACCATCAACCATTGAGGCGACTACTGTCCATCTAGAGTCATCTCCCATTAATAAAATAATGAAAGCAAAAGTTTCAAGAGAATGGAGACACAATGTTATATTCCAAATGGATTTATCATTGGAAACCAGATGACTAGAGGCAGACAAGAGCTTTATTAAGAAAATAGCCATTTGTTGCTCTTATATCTCAAATCAAGCCTAAGAAGGTTGATGAGGCCCTCAAAGACGAGTCTTGGATCAAGCCCATGAAGGAAAAATTAGAATAGTTTGAACGAAATAAATTCTGGAACCTTGTTGAAAGACCCAAGAACAATTTGATTGTTTGAACCATATAGATCTACAGGAATAAATTGAATGAAGAAGGTAAGGTTATCAGGAATAAGGCCAGACTTGTAGCTCAAGGATACTCCCAATGGGAAGGTATTGATTACGATGAAACCTTTGATCCTATATTGAGGTTACTATCAATTCAAATTTTGTTAGTATTTGCTGCCTTCAAATGCTTTAAATCAAATCAATTGGACATTAAGGGTGCTTATCTAAATGGTTTTATTCAGGAGGACGTTCATGTAAAACAACCATCTGGTTTTGAAAATTCATACTATCCAAACCATGTTTTCAAATTATCAAAAACACTCTATGGTCTCAAACAAGATCCAAAATCCTTGTATGAGAGGTTGAGTACTTTCTTTTTAAATAATAATTTTTAAAGAGGTAAAATTGGTACTACTCTTATCGCTCAGAAGCTAGACTCTAATCTACTCTTTGTGCAAATTTATATTGATGATATTATCTTTGGTAGTCCTAACACTTCCTTATGTGAGAATTTCGCAAATTTGATAAAAGGAGAATTTTAAATAAGTCTCATCGGAGAACTCACATTCTTCTTGGGATTACAAATCAAGCAAACTTCCTAAGGTACATTTATCAGTCAAGCCAAATATACCAAGGAACTCATCAAAAAGTTTTGTATGGAATAAGGAAAGGCTTATGGAACTGCAATGAGTCCCTCCACAAATCTTAACTCAGACACATCCTGCAAGGATGTTAATGAAAAGACATACAAACTAATGATTGGATCGCTCCTCTACTTGACTGTAAGCCGACCAGATATTATGTTCAACATGTGTGATAAGAATGATAGAAAAAGCACTAGTGGAATATTCAAACTTTTTGTCTATGCCCTTATTTCATGGAATAGCAAGAAACAAACTTCAGTTGCTTTATAAACTATTGAAGCTGAATACATAGCCATTGGGAGTTGCGATACTCAAATTTTATGGATTCTGCATTAGTTACTTGATTTTAATTTATCCTTTGAATCTATGCCTATAATGTGTGACAACACTAGTGTAATTAGTATATCTAAGAATATTATGCATCATGCAGTCGATAAGAATATTGATATTTAGCATCATTTTATTTGAGATCATGTATAAGATGGAGATTTTTCCCTAAAATTTGTTGATTCTGAAAATCAGTTGACTAATATATTTACAAAACCCTTGTTAGAAGAAAAATTTGGTTCCTTAAGAAAAAGACTTGGTATTACTTTCATTAATGATATTTGATTGTACCATTTTTACTTATTTTTATATTTGGTAAATTTATTTTCTGAATCTGCATCATCATCTCTTTTTTAACCATCCCATCATGCCTTTTTTTTTCTCTCTTTCCTTAATTACTGCCATTTTACCCTTTTTTTCCCAACAAGACTTTTATCTTTTCACATCACCATTCACCTCCATTAACTTACCCCTTTTCATTTTCCCTTTTTTTTACCTCATCCAATTTTATTTTTCCACCCTTTCATCTCCATCTCTACCTTTTTAAACCTTCTCCAAGCCCTTCACTCACAAATGACTAGAACCCAATCAACGGTTATTCTTACTAAAACTCCTAGAGATTGCCACTCTGACAAACATGATCATGTTCTTATCTTTGGCTCCTTTAAGGAATCCCCTTCACATTTATTGCACTCATCTACTCTTAAAAACGCTCAGCCCCGAGCCCAACTTTGTCTATCAAGAGAACTCGTCTTTCCTCTTCTAAATCCGCTCCACTATAGGACATGCATAAATTTTGGACTTTCTCACAAAGGGAGAAGTTTGTTGGCTTCAAAAATTATTCTGTTATAACCAATCAAATATTCATCTTTCTTAGTTGAAGGAATCTCACTGCAATTTAATTTTCTTTCTAAAATCTCAAGATTTATCTTTCGTGTTTCGTCTTTGTGGGATGGAATTTTATGAGGACCCTGTGCATATGGTTTTTGAAAATCTTCATCTCTCTCAAGATAGAAATAAATTACAAACTCTTATTCTTTGAACAAGAATCATTCTAAACGATTTCTTATTTGAAAAGATCTTTGACACAAAGTTCCTCGAGGTAATTCCCTTCATGAGTGGTACATGGCCTGAGAATTTATGACGCCCAAGCTACGCCTTCTCTCAGAAAATGATATGGTCATTACCAAATATAGTAAATTTACAAAGGTTAGGATTGAATCCAAATGGAATACGTGGAATCGTGGCTCTCAGCTGTTGTAATCAATGGGCAGAACTAGAAAAGTAAATGTGGGGTTTTGAGTTGTAATATTGAAAAAGTAATGAGTATCAACTTTTTGTTATAATCAGTCGTATCTGAAAACAAGGATTGTGTTCCCCCTAGATTCTTAACTCTGTAGGCTTATCATGATTTATTGAATGAACCTAATACCTTTCATGCAGAGTCAATAAGTTATGTACCACAGTCCTTTGCATGAGTAGAAGGATTTCACTATTTACCTTTTAAGCTTAAGATGTCTCCTTACTAACACTTATCTCAATCCTAATTAACTATTACCATTTGAGTCTCTAGCTATTAGATGAAATATAACCATCTTATGTAGATAAAACCTAGAAGCATGGATCGATAACTAAACACCAAATTACTGTTGTCTTTATCTTTTCCTAATCACTAGTCCTCTTTAGGAGTAAGTATCAATAATATAGTTGGGATCCTAACATGTGCACCCGTTAATAAAACTATTATATTAAAGATAAAGCAATACATACATGTGTATCGGTTCACAACAACGATAGCCCTTTCCCTACTTTGTCAATCGCTAAGGTTTCCACTAGCCTAGCTATGGGTTTTAGCCTCTCATGCTTATGACGTAATCAACAAAATTCATCATTAAAAGCATATATGAAATCACAATAATAAGAAGTAGAAAACCCACAACCATAACCGACTTAATAAATTGAAGTTAATACAAGAGAATCCCTAGATCAAAATCTAATCTTGAAATAAAAATATGTTTGTGAATATCAAAAGTGTGTCTCATCCACTAAAAACACATAAAGGGTATTTATAGTACATGAGAAAAACCTACAGTCAAATCCTGAATGAAATAGGAGAAAACAGGGTTGATGGCCATTTATGATCTCTACATACGCCCTCACCTTGGGTGCAGGTAGCACTTGTGGCCTATAGGGTGAGCATAAGTAGCAACTGTAAGTGCCAGAATAAAAAAACTATAGGTCAACTCTTGATATTTTAGACTTCTGGAACTTGCTTTGCCTACATGCAGTCCACATGTTCTACTTTTGATCCACATGTTGACTTAACAAGTGTCGGGGGTCATCTTTTAAGCTCTTTTTAAATTTCCAAACATATTTTAATCACAAACAAGTCGAAAAGTGTTCCAAACATTCATAATTGCTCCAATAAGTATCCAAAATACCTTTCATCATTTTCACAAACTTAGCATCCAAACATGATTTCCTGCAAAACATACCCAAAATTCATCATATCTAACAAAACAACCTTAGAAACTTGCATATTTTCCTTGTTTTTAGCATTAAAATTACTATATTTCTATAGCATATCAACACCTTCAACTTAGAAGGTTTGCATTTCTACAGGTGACAAAGCACAACAAAATAAAAATGATGCTTAAATAGGAGAATCTAAGCTATTCAAGGCAGTCAATCAACACTTTAAGATCAAATCACAATGCCTTTTCCGAATTAATTTCAAAACTAACCATGTATAAACATGAAGCACAACAATGTGACATAATGTGATCAAAGCATGGCATTACCTTAGAAACAGAAAACCATGCATACGTATGAGTTACACTTACTCAAAATAAGCAAATAGATAGCAATATGACTCAAGTTCCCTCACAACAAAGATGTCCCACTCACTCATATGATATAATGCATATCAATGCAGGGATAGTTAAGAGACACTCACACTCAGAAGAGTAGTTCCAATCAATGTGCATCAAATACCATAGGCTTGTTGTTATTTTCTTTACCTTAGTTTTGAAACAGTCATGTTAGGATCACTATAGATTTTTCACGGCTTATAATGTAGGCTTGGGGGCTAGTATAGTACATATGACCATATCAAGTGACTAAGCCTCCTTGGCACTACACTAACCTTGGGGCGTCACTTACTAGCCAATTTTTTTTTATTCTACCCTTATTTCTCCCTTTTTAGTTTAATGCACAGTCAGGTTGGTTGTTGTCTTTTATTCTTTATTTTTCACTTTTGTCACAATTTTTATTCTCTTTTTCATTTTATCTTCTTTTTTTTCTTTTATTTTTCCGCACACCTATTTCTACTAACTTTTTTTCTTATTGTACCCTTCTTCATACCTACCTTACACTATGCACCCTCAACTTGCACATTTTGCCTGAGTCGAGCTGCACAATGTCTAAGGAACACCAAGGACAAAAAAGGTTCATTGTAACACAAATGGAAAGATGAATAGTGAAACAATAAAAATAGGCTATAAGGCTCAAAACAAGGATTAAGAGATACTATTTCATACATGGAAGGTCATTTAGGCTAAAAGTGGACTAAACTCAAAAAACAACCTATCATCCTTTCCAAACCAACTATCCTACAACGTAATCAAGATTAACCGAATATGTTTTGGATTCAACACACAAAAGAAACTGAGTATCACCTGACACACACTTGGCACAGAGTCAATATTACAAACTACTACTTATCCGGTTCATGCAATTGTTAGCAAGTAATTATCATGCCCCTCATCCTAGTGAAATAGCAAGATCCACAAAGTTCACACATATATACATTCACACAGTTCTAAATCACAAATTTTGGAAGGGTATTATTTTTCTCAAAAATCCATAAAAACATGATAATTGCCCTAAATACTAAAAAATCTCCTAATTATAAAAAAACAAAACACAATACTGCACAAATGATCCTAGACATGCCAGTTCTACAACTATACCATGGCTGACAAGAAAGGAAGAACGACAACAAAAACTCACGGTGGCATGGTATGCCTACCCCCAACTAAAAACTGTGCATTGTCATCAATACACTAAAATAAAGTAAAATAAACGGAAGTGAAAACATACCTAGGATGCACTAGGCATCTGTGTACCTTGGGTTTTCTCCCAAGCAGCGACTGATTTACTATTGCTGCATGACTCAGCTCCCTTGGGTACTTAGACTTTGTCAAGGTCCATCGCAATACATACTCTAACTTCCTCTAGGTTTCTCATGTAGTGCTTCACTCGCTGCCCATTTACCTTGAACGTGATGTCATCATCACACTTTATTTCAATAGAACCATGTAGGAATACCTTAACCATAGTGAATGGTCCAATCCACCTAGATTTTAGCTTTCCAGGAAACAAACGTAGTCTTGAATTATATAACAAGGCCAAATCACCGTCTTTAAATATTCTTCTCTTAATTTTTTTGTCATGATACAACTTCATTCTTTGTTTATATATATCCAAGATCTCATAAGTACAGAGTCAAAATTTATCCAAATCATTCACCTTGCTCAATCTTAAGTTTACTGCATCACGCCTCTCAAAATTTAGCCTTTTCAATGCCTATAGTTCCTTATGCTCAAGCTCAACTGGTAAATAGAAACCATTACTAAATACAAGTTGATATGAAGAGTCACCTATGGGGGTCTTATAGGTTTTCCTGTAGTCTTATAATGAATCATCTAACTTTCTAGACCAGTTAGTCCTATAGGTATTCACAGTCTTCGCCAATATGGACTTTATCTCTCTATTAGAGACTTCCACTTTCCCACTTGTATGAGGATGGTATGGTGTCGCCACCTTATACCTTACACCATATCTGTCAAGTAGAGATTTGAACAAGAGATTGTAGGAGTAAGAACTACTATCGCTGATAATAGCACATGGAGTGCAAAATTAAGAAAAAAAATTCTTCGAAAAGGTGGTGGCTCCTCTACCTTCATTATCTGGAAGCGTAACTGCCTCCACCCATTTTGGCACATATTAAACCACTACTAGAACATATATCATGCCATAGAAGCTCACAAACATGCCCATGAAATTGATCCCCTACATATAAAAAAACTCTAACTCCAGAATAAGTGCCATAGGGAGTTCTTGGAACCATGAAATATTGCCTTAAGGCTGATATTGGTCACAGGATTTTACCAAATCATGATCATCCTTGTAAATTAAATTCTAGTAAGACCCACACTACAAAATTTTATGGGTTGTCTGTGTGCACTGAGGTGACCCCCAACTGGTGATGAATGACAAGCTTCCAGAATGCTCATCATCTCTACCTCTAGAATGTATCTCCAAATCACACCGTCAACATAGATCCTAAATAGATATAGCTCATACCAAAATAAATTCCTTACATCATGTATAAATCTTCTTCATTTTTCAAAGGATAGGTTTTCTGGGACAAGATCTTTTGACAAATAGTTGGCAAAATCAGCATACCAGGGAATTAGATCTTTAGAGATTGCCAACACTCGCTCATCAGGAAAAACATTTTCTATCTCAAGATCAGCCCTTAATATCTATATAATCTTATCCTCAAGTTAGGATAAGTGGTCTGCAACCTGGTTTTCTTTCCCTTTCTGGTCCTGTACTTCAAAATTAACAACTTGCAATAAGAGAACCCAATGGATAAATCTTGGTTCGACATCTTTCTTTGACATCAAGTATCTCAAGGCTGTATGGTTAGTGTGCAATATGACCTTAGTCCTAATCAAATAAGACTAATGTTTTTTGAAATAAAAAACTAGCATAAGTCACTCTTGTTTAATAGTTGTATAATTTTTCTATGCGAAGTTTAAAACTTTGCTAGCATAGTAGATGGGTCTAATATCTTTTCTCTCCTTTGGCCTAAGAAAGCACTCGAGGCTACTTCGTTCGCATCATACATTACCTTAAAAGGTGTAGACCAGTCAGGAGACACAATGATGGGCTCCACGATAAATCGCTACTTCAAGTATCTGAAAGCTTTGAGGAAAGCATCATTAAACACAAATTTCACCTCTTTCCCTAAAATCTTGCATATAGTATTTACAATTTTAGAGAATCCCTTAATGAACCTTCTATAAAATCCTACATGACCCAAAAAGCTTTGTATGCCTCTAATTGATACTGGCGGTGGAAATTTTTCGATTACCTTAATCTTTGCTTTTTCCATCTCAATACAATGTTTGGAGATATTATGCCCTAGCACGATACCTTATTTCACTATGAAGTTGTGTTTTTCCTATTTTAGTACCAAATTGCACTCTTCACATCTCTATAGTGTACTGGTCAAATAGTCTAAATAGTCATTGAATGAGTCCCCAACCATTGAAATGTCATCCACGAATAATTTGATTGTGTCTTCCAACATGTCAGAGAATATGGATATCACACATTTCTTAAAAATGGATGGCACATTGCTTACCCCGAATGACATCTTATTGAATTCATAGGTCTCATGGGGGCAAGTAAAAGTAATATTTTCTTGATCTTCGAGAGCAATCATGATTGACTGTAACCCAAATACCCATCAAGGAAACAATAATAACCCCTTTCTACTAGTCTATCCAATATCTGATCCATGAACGATATGGGGAAGTGGTCCTTTTTTGTCCACTTGTTCAACTTTCTATAATTCATGTAGACTCTCCAACCGTTCACTGGCTTCATTGGTACTAATTTATTCTTTTCATTTGAAACCACTGTGATTCCCCCTTTATTTTGCACACATTAAACCTAGCTCACCCACATGCTATCTACAATAGCAAAAACCACCCTAATATCTAACCACTTGATTATCTCTTTTTTACTACCTCTTGCATAGGAGGATTCACTCACCTCTAGTGCTCTATACTGGGAATGTTGTATGAATCAAGATGAATTTTGTGTGTGCATAAACCTGGTGGAATCCCCACAATATCTATAATGTTCTACCCAATCACTCTCTTGAATTTCTGCAATACTGATGTTAAAGCTTCCACTTTTGCTCCTACCAAATCTTCTACAATAATCACCGTTAAAGGTTTTTGTTTACCCCTAAGAATGTAAACTACAAATATGATTAGAGGGACTTCAATTCCAATGCCGGTGGCTCCTTAATAGATGGTTTTGTTGGAGGTACAGTTCTGTTCATCAAGTCAAGATCCAGCTTCTTTAGTCATATTTGTAAGAATCTATGCCATGTAGTGTATAAACCAACTCATCATATTCTTGTATACTATCACTCTCAAAGTTCATAATCACTGCTGCTAATGCTTCATCCTGTAATCTCACCTCGATAGGTATATTATGTACAACAATATCATTATCCACTACATCTATCACTACTACCACTCTCATATCATCAGGCTACTAAACTATCATACATATATTCAATACTACTTTCTCATTGTTCTATTTGAAGGTAATGTCCTCTAGGTCCATATAGATCAACACCCGGCCAGTGAATAAGAAGGATCTACCTAAGATAATCAGAGAGTGGACATCCACTTATTAGATATGTTAATAATGCCACCCTTACCTCTATATTGCATACAATACCCACTGACTCTTTAAAGATAAATCATATATCAACAACCTTGGAAATGTAGGGTTTAGTTCTCCTAACGCCAACACCTTATATATAGCTAATGACATTGCATTCATTCTTGCTCCCGAATCACATAGAGCTTGATTAATATCATAAGGCCCAATAAAATATGGGATGGTGACTACTCCTGGGTCCCTTTTCTTTTCTACTGATGGTGCATAGGAATTCATGCTAAACTATTACACTATATCTTTAAGCTCTTTTACAACCCAATTGTAATCATCATCACTCTCAAAATCATCATCACTATAAGTCAGCTTCTCAAATTCATCTCTAGGTGGCTCATTCACAATAATATACTCTTCTTTTGCCCATTAGTAGTAGGCAAAAAATGTTTATCAGGTGGGTAATCACTCCTAGTGTTAATAGCCAGACAATGTACAAGTGTTTAAGGATTTTTCCTAATGTCAATAGGAAAGGCACTTGTCTGTCATTGGGCTAAAGTGATAGAAATTTTTCCATACATCTGCTCTAACTTCTTGATAACAATTGAATGTAACTCAACTTTCTAGGTCAATCTTGAAATATCAGCCTTGAGTTTTTTAAGAAAAGTTCTGTATCTCTCTTGATCCTTTATTAGCTTAGTCAATATTTTTTCTATTCTTGATTTCATATCTCATCTTCCAGGCGGAATGTATTTGTCTCTATCATCATAATAGTTTTTTGACCTTGATTTCCTTGCCCTTGGGCTCTAAAACCCGCCAACTAACAATCCACATACTTTGCCTCCTTCTCTAACTCAGACTCATATAGCCTGGAGGCTGTACCTGATGCCCCTACTGCATCAACCTTTGCAGAATTTATTATTGTAAATTATTTGCCCAACTCATAAATATTTGTCCACAATAGTGAAATCTCTTGAGATACAATATCCTTATCTATTCTCCGCTCACTGGAAGCTTCATGGCATAAATGTTAGAACCTCTCTCAACCTTCTGAGTTTGCCATCCTCAGTTAAATAATAAGATCTGATCCATAATACTTAAAGCTACCTCCCATTGAAATCTTATAAATACTCCTCTAGATATTGTGTTTGTAATTGCTCCAGAATTGATCAATCAAGGCTCTATAAAATATCTCCAATAAGTTTGTCCCTAAAACACTGTGGCTGGTACTATGCTAAGCTTTTTCTTGAACCTGAACCATGCCTCATACATAGATTTTAATTGTAGGTGCCTAAAATTAAAAATATCATCCTTGAGCTGCAATAACCTAGATAGAGGAAAGAACCTATTCAAGAATTATCTTCATAACCCACTCTATGTAGTGATATATCCTCTTGGAAGTTCCTTTAGCCATAAAGATACTTCCCTAGTAAATGAGAATGGAAACAACCTAAGTCTCAATTCCTCCTGATCTACCCTTTGAATGGTGTATGAATTGCATATCCCCATAAAATTTGTCATATACATGTTTGCATCGTCTGTAGGAAACCCTACAAACACGCCCTTCAAGTGTAAGTGCTGAATAATAGCACTAAAGCTATTGTACTTGACATCAGGGGTCAAAATAGGAGAAATTATGGCTCCAGTATTACCAAATCAATGTATCCCAGATCTTCTTCATCATCTTCATACGTTTGAACATACTTATATGTTGGGATCACTTAAGGTCGGCCTCCTCTTACTCTATTCTGATTTCTACAGAGTATTGCTCAATGATCTGTTACCTATCTCTATTCACCTAACTCGGCCTCCTAAGCTACCCTTTAATCTTCTTTCACTTACTTCATCTTATTTGTATCTTAAGCTAAAAGCTCACCATTTTTTCAATCAACTATATCATGCACCCCTTCGATAGAAGGGAGGTAAAGCATCACAAACCCCTTTAAGATTATCATCTTTTTTCTATTCAACCATCCTACTAGGTGTTTGTAGGATTCTCTTTGGGTTTGGATTTACTAAGAGTAAGGGATTTCTTTTACTCCGTGTGCTAGGAATATATTAACATATACACAACTAAGAACAAAAACAAAACAAAAACCCAAAAACTTCAACAACTTTAAATAAAAAATCAACAGTGTAATCCCTAACAATGGCACTAATATTTGGTGATGTCCAAGCTGCACTTCCTCTCAGAAGATGATACAATCTCTACAAAATATAGTAATCCAACAAATATTGGGGTCGAATACAAGGGAATACATGGAATTATGGCTCTCAGCAGTTGTAATCAACGGGCAGAACTGGAAAACTAAATGGGGGTTTTGAGTTACAATATGGAATAAGTAATGATTATCAACTTTTGGTTGTATCAGTCGTAGGTGAACACTAGGATCGTATTCCCCTATCTTCTCAACTCTGTAGGCTTATCATGCTATGATGAATCAACCCGATACCTTGCATACAGAATCAATAACTTATGTACCTTCAATAGTATATTAGATGAATAAAAGGATTTTACCCTTTACCTTTTTAGTCTCAGGATGTCGCCTTATTAACCCTTATCTATATCCCAGTTAACTATTACCTTTTGAGCCTCTAGTTATTAGATTAAATCTAACCATCTTACGTAGATAAGACCTAGAAGCATAGATCGATAGCTAAACTCAAAATTACTATTGTCTTTATGTTTTCCTAGTCCCTACTTTTCTTTTGGAGTAAGGAGCAATAATCTAGGAAGAATCCTAATGTGTACACTCACTAAGAAAACTATTATATTAAATATAAATCAGTATATGCATAGGTATCAATTAAGAACAAAGATAGCACTTCCCCAACTTCGTCAATCTGCCAGTGTTTCCACAACCCTAGCTATGGGTTTTTAGCCGTTCATGCTTGTGACGTAATATACAATATTAATGATTGAATGCATATATGAAATCACAATAATAAGAAGTAAAAAACCCACAACCACAACTAAATTAATAGACTAAAGTTAATACAAGAGAATTCCAAAATCAAAATCTAATCTTATGATCAAAATATGTTTGTGCATATCAAAAGTGTATTTTCTCTACTAAAAATTTATAAAGGGTATTTATAGCACATGAGGAAATCATAAAATCAAATCTCAAACTAAATTGGAGAATATAGGTTCGGTGGCCACTTATGGAATTTACTTGCGCCTTGACCCTAGGTGCAGGTAGCACTTGCGGCCTGCAGGCTGGGTATAAGTAGAGATTGCAAGTGCCAAAACCAAATCTTATAAGTTATCTCTCAGGAATTTGGACTTCTGGAACTTTGTTTTCCCACATGCAGTCGACATGTACTACTTTTAGTCCACATATTGACTTAGCAAGTGTCGGGAGTCATCTTTTCAGCTCTTCTTTAATTCCCAAACATGCTCTTATCACAAACAAGATGAAAAATATCACAAATATCCATAATTGCTCCAATAAGTAGCCAAAATTACCTTTTTCATAAACTTAGCATCAAAATCATGATTTTCTACAAAACATACCCAAAACGCATCATATCTAACAAACAAGCTCAGAAACTTGTATATTTTCCTCATATTAAATATCCAAAGTGCTATATGTCTATAAAACTTCAAGAATCTTGAGGTTAGCTTCAAGGAATAAAAAAAGGTTGAGTCCAACCCAGATATAAATTTGATCTCCTTTGGTCCCCTATCTTTCTATTTCAAGTACTAAATCATGGTTTATATTATTGCCACCACACTTATTCCTCAAAAGGTCTCTCTTAGCAACGTGATATGCTGTGATGTGTTTTTTTTGTATTGCATGGTGAAGAAGTACAAAATAAATTAGGATATTTGGTTTTTAGAATATATACTGGAAAGTGTTGCAGATGCACATGCCACCACTAGCCTACCTTATGGACTACTAATCACCGGAATCCTTATTTACTATTTCATTAATCTATTTGTATATCTTGTCGTGGAAGTCTTAGTAACCTATGATTCCAAGACCTTTGCCAGCATGGGCTACTTCTTATTGCACAATGAATGGTGCAAGAAAAATTCTTCAAAAGAAAAATTGGATCTTACTAAGGTAAGCAAGTCTATTTTTAACCCTGTGCTTTCGATGTTGTAAGAATTAAAGAAGCTCAAGGATTTGCTTAAGGCAATCCACGAAGGGATAATTCTTCTTCAGGAGTCTACTACAAAACTATTATGGTTTGGTAAGGATAGTAGTTCTGATGTAGGCAAGGTGCGACTGACTATGGATAAATTCAAGTAGGAATGTAATAACCCTACAGTTCATTTTCCATATTTATGCTTATGTTCATCATTTGAGATTCTCCAAAGCCACCCCAAGTTAATTTTGACTTGCTAGGATCAACGGTTCATCACTTGGCAATTGAATTAGTTTTTTAGTACTAATTCCCTATTTAGAGTCTTCACTGGTTTCAAATGGCCATCGAGTGAAAACTTTATTGAAGTGATCTTAGATGAGAATTTTGACAGCGCTAGTAGATTTGGAATATTGATTTTATTCTTGGTATACCTTTGGTTTGGGTCACAATGCACCCAATCTCATTTTGACCTATTGATCGAAAAGTTAAAAATTAAAAAAAATAGGTGTGGGACCCAAATATGGTCAAAACAAGCTTAAATTTAAAACTCGACATTGTTATTGAGTTTAAAATATTGATTTTATGCTAGGAGGTCCCTTGGTTAAGCTTCCAAGGCTCCCAAACTTAATTTGGGCTATTGAGCAAATTTTATGAAAAATAATAACACTATAGGTATGGGTCCTACTTTTAGCTGAAACGCTCATGGATGAAAGTTCTAATGATTCCAATGGATTTAGAATGTGGTTTAAACTCATAATTCATTATTGGCTCATGTTTTTTTGATTTTGAAGAAGTTTTTAGGGTCAAAAACTTGTTTTTAATTTTGCTGTTATTTGGTGCAACCGTGATCGCAAAAAATAGTATAACAGTCATGGCAGTGCAATCTCGTCCTGTAGGACCGCTATAGCAAAATTCCCTTACCTATAAGGGCTATATAAAGACCCCAAGATGCGTTTGGGGCATTTGTGCTTTATTATTTAGACCTAGAAACCCCAAAATAAGTGTAATAACTAAAAATTAGTCATGGTGGTTGACTTGGGAGCTTGAGTATCGACTTTTATCTCTATTATCTTTAAAATTATGGTAAGAATCCTTTGAATTCATGTTTGAATTTCCTAGTTTAGACCCAAAACCTCAATTTAGCATAAGGCTTAAATTTAGCCCAAAGTATGCTTAATTTTCACCCATTTGTTAAGGGTTATGATTCCTTTTACATCAGTGAACATTGATAGGCCTCAAAAACTCATCTGCCATATGTAGGACCCACTTGGGTTTTGGTGTCGTGTTTGGACCTAAGGAACAATAGTGTAATATAGGTGTCATTAGACTCATCTTGATGAGTAGATTATGTTTTTGATAGTGTAATGGCATTTTGAGAATTGTAAAATGAAGAAGATCAGGTGTTGCATGAAGTGACGTTTTGCAATTTTTACTTAAGGTAGACTTCTATCTACTTTTCTCCGTAGATAATATATGATACATATTGCGTATGGATATGTATGTTAGGCTTGATTATGAGTAGGATGACTTGGCCTTGATTGTTGCTGTTTAGATTTTAGTTATATCGTGATTATAAGTAAACCTATGTTTGGGATGTGGTTTTAGCATTTGAAGCATGATTTGCATATTTGACCTCATTGGGCTAGTGTGGTAGTGTTGAAACCGTAAGTTGGATAGATTTAACTTGAGTACCCTTGTTTCTAGTTGAAGTTGCTATCTTAGGCTTGAATGTAGAGTATTTGACATCTAGAAGTTCGACTAGATAGCTTAGACTAGTTTGGTGAATGGTGTACCTAATTATGGAAATTGAGGATTAGAAGTGGGATCATTCGGCCCACTTAGGCCTAAACTTGTATTAAGCCTTATGGACTTAGTTGTGGATGTTAAACGTAGATATGGCCAGTAAACCTTAGCATAAGGTTACTTCATGACTTGGTAACTTATATTGATGCTCCCAGATTGTGGCTTTTGAGTTATAGTTATGATACTTCTTGTGAAAGTGATATTGAGAATTCAGAGATGATATTCTTCTTAGATACGTTATATGGCCTATAGAGATGCTATTTCCTCTGAGACTTGATGATCTGCCTATAAAGATGCTATTTCCCCTTAGACTTGATGATTGGCCTATAGAGATGCTATTTCTTCTTAGACTTGATGATAGGCCTATAGAGATGCCATTTCCTCTTAGTCTTGATGATTGGTCTATAGAGGTGCTATTTACTCTTAGGCTTGACAATTGGAATATAGAGGTGATATTTACTCTTAGTATTAATGATTAGCATATAGAGTTGCTATTTCCTTTAGTCATGATTGTTTTACCTATAAAGATAAGGTTTTTTTAGATAAGGTAATTAGCCTAGAGAGGTGATATTCATCAAAGCCATGATGTTTGACCTTTTGATATAATATATCCTATAGATGATTACATGTTAATCTATATTATGCCTCCTAGATATGAGATGACTCTGTTTGAGAGAATGATTACATGCTTATTAATATTATGCTTCCTATATATGAGATGTTTCCTATGTGTGAGATGGTTAGAGATATTCTATGTCTTATAAATATAATTATTGATATAAGTTCTGAATATGTATATAGGCCTAAGGCAGTATTATAATGTTACAATTATTCCGAATATGTCATTAGGCCAAGGCCGTGTCATGGTAATGATTCGATTTTTAAGAAGTACTTTTTATTGTAAAAGATACAATTATAGTTTATGGATTCATATATATGTTTGTATACACACCTCTCTAATATGGGATAGAAGAAGATATGCTATGTGTCTTATGACTTGATTGATTGGATACTAGAGATAGCATGCATAGATTTAGTACATCCATGATTATTATATCTGTAACTTATATGATGCTAGATAAAGTATGATCTTATGATTGTTATTCTAAATAATGTTAAGCTATGAGGTAGCTAGTTATCCATTAGCTGACAAACATGTGGTGGGTTTAATCTAAGTATTAGTTAATGAATCTTGCTTAGTATAAATATGTGGTAGCTAGCGATGGTTAATGCGTGACTTATCGTAAGATCAATTCTCTCATAGATGTTGATTAGTTGATATTGATCACTAAGTTAGCGACGTCAATTAGTTAGTAGCTGGGGAGATATGTATTAATAAGAGATATTAGTAATAAGTGGTGACTAGTTAATAATGATGAATAGTTTCTAAATGGTTAATAAATGAATAGTTAATCAAGGATTAGTGGTAAATGATGATAAGTTAAGGAATGGTGTTTGTTAATAAAAGATAGATAGGTGACAAGTAGTAATGTGTTGTCTAATAGTGATTAACAGGTATATAATAATTTGTTGATAACGATGAATAACTGATAAATAGTGATTCGGTCTAGTGATGAACCTTGACTAGATGTTAGATGTTGACTATTTTGTAAATAGTGGTTAGTTTCTATCCCATGAATATGGATAATGTTTTGGCTAATAACCAGATGTCTTGTGATGATTAGTGAACTATTAGTTTCCTTATAATAAGTGTTGGTTAACTAATAACGAGTAGTTGAGAAATATTGGCTAGATAGATATTCTTTGGTGATATGATTATGCTTAAGAGTATTTTTAATGTATGTTATTCGATAGTGATTGTTGTGATTATATTGATCCCTGACAAGGCCGGAGGATACTATTATGATGATATAAATACTCGGCAAGGTCGGTGCATACTATTGTGATGATGTTGATACCAAGAAAGGACGAAGGATACTATTATGATGATATTGATACCCAATAGGGCTGGAGGATATATTAATGATATGTTGATGCCCGACAAGGACAAAGGTTGATGACGATGATGATGATCCTGATAAGGACAATTATGATGAGTTATAATATTGATTATGCACTTTGCATTCATTCCTGCATGCACATCGCCTATCGCTAGTATGTACCTATATTTATTATCCAGTATGGGACGGTTGCACAGATATAGGTGAAGAATATGCCTTATGTTGTTGTATGATGATTGGACCTTTTGAATATGGGGCAGTGATGGTACGCATAGTCTCGGCTAGGGAATTGGTTGTTTTGAATAGTCAGTTATTTATAATATTATTGATATAGTTATTATCATTGTTATGATCATTATTATATCTAGCCTATGATATATTTGTCATTGATCTGGTATCAGGATTGAGGTATGTCTTCGGCCTCTTCTACCTTATGATCGTATTACTATGCATAATTATTCATGTATAGCTGTGTGGTTTAGAAACCCTGAGCATTATAGTATTTAAATCCTGATAGTATTATGATGAGGTCTTAGAATGAAGATATGGTGATATAGGTTATGATATGAGAGGACCTTACGTTTATATATGTATGTATATATATATATATATATATATATATACATATCTAGCTATATGAAACTATGGTACTATCATATATCCCTCCCTTTGCTGTTTATATTTTATAGTTGTTTCTTCACTTTGTATATTTATATATATCTTTCTTTCGCCCTTTACTCGTATGTTGGCATGGGATGCATAGTATAGTATTGTTATAGATTAAATTCAGCTGGAATAAAATAGTTCACCTTTATACTTCCATAGTCTTGGTATGTTAGACTTTTTAACATGAATAAGATAGTTTTCCTTTATTATTCCTATTGACTTGTTGTATGATTTCTAAACTCTTGGGTATAGCTTTCATTCATTTTATATGTTTTGAATATCTGCTTTATCTTTGGAGCTCGCTTGGCAGATGCCTACTGAGTACCATGAGTTTGGAGATTTTACTACACTTCTTAGCCTGCAGATCACAGTACGGGTTATCATCATTGATGTGTGCATCATGCGGAGCAGCACTAGTTTAGAGACTTAGAGTGAGCTCTTGATGTTTGGAGTATTACTTATCTCTCTCCTATGTATTAGGCTAGTCTTAAAGCTTTATTCAGAGATAAGTTGTATTATCTTATTTCTCCTTGATAAATAACTTTCATACTCTTATTATGTTTAGAAGCTCGTGTACTATACCACCAGGTTTTGGGATTCATCTATGTATTGTTCTTTATTTCATATATTCTACATTTTTTCTTTATATTATTGAGTAGTCCATTACTAGCCATTCTGGACTACGGGTTAGCTTACCTACTGGTGGGTTATGGTAGACTCCATCATGACCTAAGATGTTGGGTCATTATAAATTGGTATTAGTGCCTAGGTTTTATTAATGTGTTAGTACAAGAGCTAAGTGTTAGTAGAGTCCTGTAGATTAATGCAAAGACTTCTATAACCTATCTTCGGGAGGCTATAGTGACATTATAGAAAATTTACTCCTTGACTCCTTATCACATGTTCGTATTTCAATGAACCTCAAACACATTCTTTGACTCCATTCTATCCCCGAAGGATAATACAACATTGTCGATAGATATAAAAGAGACTTCAATACAATTTGTAGAGTTGTAGTGCAGCATCAGACTAGAGAGTTAGAGATGAACATCAAAGATCTTCAGCGGCAGCCAAAAAGAATTTAGGTCTATTGGTGTTCATTAGGGTTCTTTACCACTTTTAAGTACGAGATTGGATTTCTTATATGGTCTATATATTTTTCTATGCGACATCTTTTTGAGCCGAACAATGGTGTATGGATGTGTTAGAGGGTTATTATTGCCACTCCATTTGGCATTAAAGCATTGGATAGCAGCTGAATCTTTCTTCCATCAGGATGTTGATTATGAGAGGACCATAGAGAGCAAAAGTATTGAGACTTATGTAAATGGTGGAAAGACGCCTGCCATCAGTATAATGCTATTTGTATTTTATCCGAGAGTGAGGATTCTTACGGTAGAGTTCATCTTAAACTACAACCCATCAACTCTACATAGACATTCTATACTATGAGTAGTTCTCAGAAATGTCGTGATGATCATAGTGGGAAGAGTTCCCATTAGACTTATGGAGTGTGGCATGGTTCTTCTGGACATGACGATGATTTTGGATATTGAGGGGTAGTAATTTAAAGTATTCTAAAATCTTGGTTTGGTTATGTTGTGATGAGACACTGCTTTAGAGAATGCCCTAGGCATGAGATAGATGATCAACTAGATTTAGCATGTATTTTCCTTACCGCCTATGGTTCTTAAAAAAACATATGATTTTGGAAGTATGGACATAATTTTGCGGATTTCTATTAGCATCAGTTGGCTAGCCATTTGAACTAAATTTATGTCTCTCCATATTAGTGCTTCAGAAGTTTGCTTTGACTATAGAGAGACCAACTACTAGTCTAGGGAGTATCTTTGACCTGAGATTGTTTGTCCTTTAGCTTATTTAGATCATCTCATGATGTTGTGACATATTCAGTTAGATATGGTATGCTTGGAGCTTCAATTGATGCTTCAGTCGATCGGTAGAAATTGGACCCAGTCAGATGTATTTTCCCTATGCCCATCAAGAATGTGATTATGGATATTTCCATAATTGGTGTCTTTTTATTTCCTGCCTTTATCTCATATTATGTGTATTAGGGTTTTAAAAACCATTGATCATTGTATGCCTTAATGAATTTATATCAATCATTATGTGCCTTATTATTGGATTCATGATTTGTGTTATTACTCCATAGTTTATTTCTTTTAGTAGTGCATGGAGTAGATCTATGTTGATGTTTTCCCTACGGGTGTAGTTTTTGTGTTCAAGTCTCGTTTATCTTGGAATATTAGCCCTATTATATCCCTTGAGTGGTACTTGATATGGATATTCATTTTGGTACCACCAGTTCAGTATGTTGATATTGATATTGCTTTGCTATTGCTACCACTGCGTGAGATTATTGATATTACTTGATATTATTACATGATAAATTTGATCCTCATCGTATAGCAGCGTAGACTTGTGTTATCGAGTTAGAATTTTATTTTCTTATGATCTTACTTGGTGGCTTGAGTAGATATAGCCCAATTTGATGATTTCCTTCCCCTAACACAACGAAGTTGACTGTGTTCCCTCTTGGTTAGTTGTATTATAATTGATTCGAACATATGTTGTGGTTTCAAAGGTAAGTTAACCTTCCATATTTCTTTGTGGTTTTTGAGTTGGAAATTTAGTTATGTTGCCTGTTTTTGAGTTTGAAATACTTAGACTTTCCTCTCGGGTTGTGAATGATTTTTTTTGGCTATCTCTTCTTTTATAACTCATTTGTGAGATTTACCAGTTTGAGGTTCATTCTTCGTTTGTGGCTATTTTATCCTATGATAGCGATTTTGATGTTAATATTAAGATGTCGTGAATTCATCTCATAGCTATGTTCAGTTTGTTCCTTTTGGATGGTTTTCCCTGTTGTTATTATAGAAAGTGGATACTCCTTTGTTGTTGTGATCTGGTTTCCCTGTACTAGAGGCAGGTGGCCTTTCCTGTGATCGCTTCTTAAGTTGGTAAATTAGAAATTCTTTATCTTGAATATTGGACTTTTTGGTTATGGTTGTGACTTTGACCTTGGTTCTGAGAATTGATGTATTTTTCGTTGATGTAATTCTTAGGTGGATTTGGAAAATCCCTATTTCAGAGTATGTTCGGCCTAGTAAGGCTTAGTAAAGTGTTTCTCCTTGGTGATATGTACCTGTTGCTATTTCTTTGTCGAGATAGAGTACTGGATTGGTTAGTTCCTGGCTTAAGTTACAATTTTCTTGAGTTGCTATATCTTTTACCATTTTTGGGGTGGTTTTCATCCTTGGGAAGTTTTTGAGTATGTTTGGATAGTTTATGCCCTCCAACAAATATGTAGTGGTTTATATATATTTTTAGCTAGTGGTTCATTCTTTTGTATAATTTTTATTTGGCATCCATATTTTATTCCTTCCAGCCGATACAGAGTTAGTTGCTTGTGTTATTAGTCAGTGGTTATCCTTATAGTAATTATTCTCTCTGGATATGTCTTGATTGTGGCTTGGTATGATTTATCTCGGATATGTCAGATTTGGATACTAGAGTAGATTTGAGATAATTAACATTGATTTAGCTTTATTGGTTTAGTTTTGGATTTGACTTCTTGTAATAACTATTTAGAAGTATGATAGATATAGCGCATTAATGCCTACCTTTTTTTAGTTTTGGTTTGGATATTTTTGATCGATCGATTCAGCCTTGGTATTGAGATTTCAGCTTAGTATTGTACATGTACCTTTTATTTTAGACTTGTGCTTGTTCAGATTTTATTTATAGGTTGGTTGATCCTACTCTGTGGTTTCCTATCTGGTCTTGTAGACATCGGTTGGACCATAGTTGATGAGTGATAAGATGATAGCCCATAGGCCCTGTATTAGGTACTTTAGTTTTGACCTTGAGTTTCAGTTTTCTTTGGAAATTTTAGATGATTTACTTAGTGGGAATGATATTCTCAATTTGGTTTTAGTATGGCTTTATTCTCAATGGATAATATATCCTAGAGTAGAATATTCAGCGATGAGTAGTTATACCTAGGATTTTGAGATGTCAGTTTTATATTCATTCAGACTGGTTGCAGTATTAGCATGGATTGCATTCCTTAATTATCTCTATTTGTATGCCTAGACAATGCCTTATGAGCTTATTCTTATGTTTGCCTTATGGACTTTAATTGGGTTAACTTCAGTCTTTGAGTTCTCCGTGATGAGACTGCATGGATGAGACTCAAGTGATTTTCCTCCTAGCTTGGAGTAGATAGAATGTGCAATATAGCAAAGGAAGGTTATTTTTGGATTTGGAGTCAGTTTTATCACTCATGTCTTGCTTTTTTTGGCTTGGATGAACCCTGGTTGATTTATATGGATATGGAGATGGTATAAGTATGTTGTGATTCATACGTGCGTGCATCAGCCTTTGCGGTTCAGTTTGAGGCCAACTAGCGGTTAAGTTATGTTTTAGCTATTTTGGAAGCAGAATGAGAGTGCTGGTTAAAAAAGGGATACTTTTGGTAAAATCCCTTAGAAGTGTTTTCTCTCTATTGAGGTTACCTGGGAAGTCATGCTTGGAGTATGTGGGCCCAGTACCTTATCCTTTTGAGCTTTTAGGATTCTTTCTATCCACTGACTTTCAGGGATGAAAGTCCTTTTAGTAGTGAATATTGTAATGACCTTTCAGGTCATTGTGCATATTTATGCTTATCTTTACCATTTGAGCTTTTCCATTGTTTCCCCAAGTCATTTATGACTTACTAGGACCGAAGGTTTGGTTACCGAACAGTTCGTATGGTTTTTAGAACTAATTTCCTATTTAGAAGTCTTTGCTGGTTTAAAATGGCCACCAGGTAAAAAATTTAGTAAAACGATCTCGAATGCAAATTCTGACTGAGCCAACAGATTTGGAATATCGATTTTAGTCTAGGTAGACCTTTGTTCAGGTCCCAATGAACCTAAGCTTATTTTGACCTATTAGTCAAAAAGTTGAAAAATCAAAAAAATAGTTATGGGACCCACATTTGATCAAAATGACCTCTGATTGAAAATTCAACTTTGCCATCGCATTTGGAATATCTATTCAAACCTAAGGGGACCCTTGGTTCAGGTCCCAAGACTCCTAGACTGATTTTGGGCCGTTGAGTAAATTTTATAAAAAAAGTTAAAATTATAGGTGTGGGCCCCACTTTTTTCCAAAACGTTCTTGGATGAATATTTTGATAATTCTAATAGATTTAGAATATGGTTTAAACTGAAAATTCACTATTGGATCGTGTTCTTTGGATTCTGAATGAGTTTTGAGGTTCAAACACTTGTTTTTTATTTTGTTGTCATCTGGAACAACTGTGATCACGACAAATGGTGTAGCAATTATGGTAGCGAGATTGTAGCCCATAGAATCGTGATAATGACATCTTTTTACCTATAGGGGCTAAATAAAGACCCTAAGAAGTGTTTGGGGTATTTCCCCTTCACCATTTAGACTTAGAAACCCCAAAATGAGTGTAATAACTGAAAATTAGTCATGGTGGATGACTTGGGAGCTTGACTAGCATCTTTTATCGTGATTATCTTCCAATTTAAGGTAAGAATCCTTTGAATTCATCATTGAATTTCCTAGTTTAGACCCAAAACCCCAATTTAGCTTAGGGCTTGTTTTAGCCCAAAGTATGCTTAATTTTCACCCATTTCTTGAGGGTTATGATTCCTTGCTCATGTTTGAACATTGGGTTGGCCTCGAAAACTTATTTTCCGTATGTGGGACTCACTTGAGGTTTTGGTGTCCTTTTTGGGCCCGAGGCACAATAGTGCAATATGGGTGTCATTAGACTCATATTGATGATCAGATTATTGTTTTGATAGTGTGATGGCATTTTGAAGATTGTAAAGTGAAGACGAGTATGTGGTGCATGAAGCAATGTTTTATGGTTTATCCTTGAGGTAGGCTTCTTTCTACTTTTCTCCATAGATTATATGTGATATATGTTGCGTGTGGATATAGATGTTAGGCTTGATTATCATTAGGATGAATCAGCCTCAATTGTTGATGTTTGGAGTTTAGATGAGGGCTTGGGACACATAAAATGGCATGTTTATACCCTTTTTGATCCTATTCATTTCCCTCTTTAGTTTAGGTTAGTTGTATCATGGTTATGATGTAAGCCTATCTTTGGGATGCGGTTTTGTCATTTGAAGAATGATTTGTATATTTGACCTTATTTTCTAGTGTGGTAGTGTTTCAACCGTAAGTTGGGTAGAGTTGACTTGAGTACCCTTGTTTCTAGCTGAAGTTGCTATCTTAGGCTTGAATGTGGCTTATTTGACATCTAAAAGTGGACTAGATACCTTAGCCTAGTTTGTGGCATGGTGTGCCTAATTATGGTAATTGAGGATTAGAAGAGGGATCGTCTGGCCCACATAGTCCTATACATGTGTTAAGCCTCGTGGTCTTAGTTGCGGATGTTAGACTTAGATGAGGTTGGTAAACCTCAGAATAAAGTTACTTCATGACTTGGTATCTTGTATTTATGTTCCCGGATTGTGGCTTTTGAGTTATAGTTCTGATACTTCTTGTGGAAGTGATATTGGACATTTAGAGATGATATTCTTCTTATATACGTTATGTGGGCTATAGAGATGCTATTTCCTCTTAGACTTGATGATTGACCTATAGAGATGCTATTTCCTCTTAGACTTGATGATTGGCCAATAGAGACGTTATTTTCTCTTAGACTTGATTATTGGCCAATAGAGATGCTATTTTCTTTTACGCTTGATGATTGGCCTATAGAGGTGTTGTTTACTCTTAGGCTTGATGATTGGATTATAGAGGTGATATTTACTTTTAGACTTGATGATTGGCATATAGAGTTGCTATTTTCTTTAGTCATGATTGTTTGACCTATAAAGACGAGGTTTTTTTTAGATAAGGTAATTAGCCTAGAGAGGTGATATTCATCATAGCCATGATATTTGACCTTTTGATATAAGATATCCTCTAGATAATTACATGTCTATCTATATTGTGCCTCTTGGATATGAGATGCCTCTTATTTGAGAGAATGATTACATGCTTATTAATATACTACGTCTTATAAATATAATTATCGGTATGAGTTCCAAATATATATATATGAACCTAAGGCAGTGATTATGATGCTACAATTATTCCGGATATGTCATTAGGCCAATGGCCGTGTCATGGTAATGATTGGATATCCAAGAAGTGCTTGTCATTGTGAGGGATACAAATACAGTTTAAGGATTTATATATATATATATATATATATATATATATATATATATTTGTATATACATCTCTCGTATGGGATGGAGGAAGAAGCAGTATGTTGCTTATGATTTGATTGTTTGGATACTAATGATAGCATGGATAGATTTTGTACATCCGTTAATCATTATATCATTAACTTATGTAATTCTAGCTGAAGTATGATCGTATGATTATTTTGCATAATTAACGATTAAGTTATCAGTTGGCTAGTTGTCCATTAGCTTACTATTGCACTTGATGGCTAGTTAATCAACATATTAGTTAATAAATCTGGCTTAGTATAAATATGTGGTAGCCAGTGATGGTTAATACGTGACTTATGGTGAGGTTGGGTCTAGCATAGGTGAAGATTAGTTGATAGTGATCACTAAGTTCGTGACGTCAATTAGTCAATAGTCGAGGAGTTGTGTATTAATGAGGCTAGATAATAAGAGATGTCTGTAATAAGAGGTACCTAGTTAATAACGATGAATAGTTGCTAAATTGTTAATAAATGAATAGTTAATCAAGGATTTGTGGTAAATGATGGTTAGTTAATAAATGGTGTCAGTTAATACAAGATACTTTGGTTACAAGTAGTAATGTGTTGTCTAATCGTGATTAACGGGTATAAGATGATCTGTTGATAATGATGAATAGTGGATAAATAGTGATTCGGTCTAGTGATGAACATTGACTAGATGTTAAATGTTGACTATTTAGTAAATAGTGGTTAGTTTCTATCCCATGAATATGGATAATATTTAGACTAATAACTAGAAGTTGTGTGACGCCGAGTGAACTATTGATTTCATTATAGTAAGCGTTGTTTACCTAATAGCGAGTAGTTAGGAAATATTGGCTAGATATATATTCTATTGTGATATGACTATGTTTATGAGTATTTTTAGTGTATGTTATTCGATAATGATTGTTGTGACTATATTGATACCCGTCAAGTCCAGAGGTTACTATTATGATGATATTGATACTCAGCAAGGTTGAAGGATACAATTGTGTTGATGTTGATACCAGGCAAGGCGGATGATACTATTATAAGGTAGGGCTGGAGGATATATTCATGATATGTTGATGCCCGGAAAGGCCAGAGGTTGGTGACGATGATGATGGTCCTGATAAGAAAATTTATAATGAGTTGTAATATTGATTGTACTTTGCATTCATTCCTGCATGCACATCGCATATCACTAGTATGCACCTATATTTATCTGCCGCTATGGGATGATTGCATAGATTTGGGTAAAGAATATGCCTTCTATTGTTGTATACTGATTTAACCGTCCGAGTCTAGGCCAGTGAGGGTACGCATAGGCTCAATAAGGTATTTGGTTATCTAGAGTAGTTGGTTATTTATGATGTTATTGATATTGTTCTTATCATTGTTATGATCATTATTATAGATATCCTATGACAGATTTGTCATTGATCTGTTACCGGGATTGAGGTATGTCTTTGTCCTCTTCTATCTTATAATTGCATTACTATGCAAGATTATTCATATCTAGCCAAGTGGATTAGAAACCCTTAGTATGATAGTATTTAAATCCTGATAGTGTTATAATGAGGTCTTAGTATAAAGATATCATGATAATGGTTATTCTTTGATATGACCTCATATTTATATGTGTATATCTATCTCTCTCTCTATATAGTTATTTAAAGCTATGGTACTATCGTATATCCCTCTCTTCATTGTTCATATTGTATAGTTGTTTCTTCATCTTGTATATTTCTATATATATATATATCTTTCTTTCACCCTTTATTCATATGTTGTCCTGGGATATACGGTGTAGTATTGTCGTAGACTGAATGCTACTGGAATAAGATAGTTCACCTTGATACTTAGTTAGTATTGTTATTTAGGATTTTGGACATGAATAGTAGAATTGTCCCTTATTATTCTCATTGACATGTTATATGATTTCTGGACTCTTGGGTGTAGATTTCATTCTATTTATATGTTGTGTATATATGTTTTATCGTTGGAGCTCAGTTAGCAAATGCCTACTGTGTACCATCGTTTGGTACTCATACTATACTTCTGCAGCCTACAGATCATAGTAAGGGTTATCATCATTAATGTGTGCATCGTGTGGAGCAACCCCCTAGTTTGGAGACTTAGAGTGAACTCCTGACTTTTGGATTATTACTTATCTCTCTCCTAAGTATTATACTAGTATCTAAATTATATTTAGAGATAAGTTGTATCAGTGTATTTCTCCTTCATATATCTCTTTTGTACCCTTATTATGTTTAGAAGCTCTTGTACTGATACCATTTTTCTATTTATCGATTTTTATTTCATATATTCCGCATTCTTTTCCTTATATTATTGAGTAGTCCGTTACTAGTCGTTCCAGACTACGGGTTGGCTTACCTACTGGTGGATTATGGTAGGCGTCATCATGATCTAAGAAGTTGGGTCATGATAAGGAAGGTGTCAACCTATTCAACAAAATGTTTTCACACATGGATCCATCAAGTCTGAAGCCAACTCCTCCAATAACGAACTTGCCATATCAGTCTAGAACTCCTATTCAAGCTTCTCCAAAAATTTCAAAAAATCCTATGAGCATTTCCATCACAACATGCACAATACTCTTACCTACTTTTTAGCCAAATATTGAGAAGATGACTGCTATTCTAAAAGGGGTCTTGTTCCCTTTTTTGGGTTGTAACTAATATTTTAACTCGTCCTGCCATTTTTTTTAACTTTCTGCTTAATACATTGACTTCTTATCTACTGTGTACCTATTCTTTCTGCTTATATGTGTGTTGTTTTATTTTGGATTTGTAAAAAGGGGAAGAAGATAAAATATTAGATAGGCCTTCAAGTCAGGGGGTGCAAGCCAATAGCAACTAAGGCAACATCGTCAGCAAATTGAGGGAGAGCAAGTCGACTACAAGAACAGGAAAGTTATCTGATGTTTATTATTTTTCATTATCAAAAATAGGGAGGTTGTTAGCCCCCCATTTACATGATATACTTTAATAACGACAGACAAATAAACAGATATATATAGGATACATGGAAAATATGGTCACATCAAGGAAGATCTTCAGGAGCCATATATGGAGGCGTATTTCGGGTGATCCACACTTACAAGTAAGTCGATCCCTATCTTCAAGAAGCAGACACCAAATTTAGAATCACATCAATCAAGGATCTAATTATATCCCAAAGTATAAGGAAGGTGATTTATAATCAATCACAATAGCCTCTCAAATATAAGGGCAAAAGGAAGGAAGATCACACTCTCTACATGGACATTTCTGATATGGACATGTATAGTTGTGAGTCTATGTTTGAGAAAAGAAGGTTGTACCACATGTTTGGACATATCTGATTGGACATACCATATGGTGAAATTCCTCAATCAATGAATCAGTTCAAATCCTTGATTGAGAATAAATCCCTTGGGTTTTCCTAATAGAGTAAAGAAGCCGAATCAGCTGAAGGCTATAAAAGAAAAGATTAAAGACCAAAGATGACACGTGAATTCACAGGAAATTCTTAGTGTGCCTCAATCAATGTCTCAATAAAGCTTTGTATCTTTTAGTTTACAGTCATACTAGTTGAAGCTGTGTCACAAAATCAAAATAGAAAAATAAGATTCAGAACTCGTCTACTACATCTGTACTCCGACTCTACTTTGAAAGATCTAAGGAAACAGTTGTAGCCCAAGGGGACTTGAAGTAGGAACCAGATTGGTGTTTCGAACTATTATAAATCTCTGTATTATTATCTTACTTATCTATTTATTTGTTTATGCATTTGAGGTCGAATATATTTTATTTAGTATATCTACTTGCAGGTGTATCAACTATCATGACTGATCAGTCGACTCAAGAAAAGTTCTTCAATTCACCCCCTCTTCTTGCATTTCACAAAGGTGATCATAGTCATAGTGCTATTATTTTGGGCAAAGTGTAGTAGCAAAGGGAAATATTTTTCATCTATAATATGCTTCTCTTTTTCTACACTTATTGATTCGCTCGTGATAAGAGTACCCCTCATGAAACAAATGTATGGTGACAAAGTTGTGCACTTAGTTGTCCAAGGATCGGTTAGACAGTCCATTGTATGGCTAACTATACTGTTGTTGGTGTTGGAGGTGAGAAGAACATTTTAGCTTAGACTCTACTGTTGGAGACAAAAACAATATTGCAGTTGAAGAGAATAATGGGAGTGAATTGGAAGGAAATAATACAATGGTGGTGGAAAGTATCACTAGGCCTTCCTTTCGGTGTTTGACAAGAAAAATGTTCTCACTTGGGCATTTGTATCGAACTGGTTTGTAATCTTTTTACATTATTTGTGCAGTCCAACATATTATAGCAGCTTATTTACGTTATTATTATGAATCTAACATCTATATAGCAGTCTAAAGTGTTACAACAGCTTTAATATATGTAGCACAATTTAACTAGGCAAAAAGTTTAAGGTTTTTTTTAGCAAAGGGCCTAATATCCCCATCAACTATGTAAAATGGTGCAAAAATATCCTTTGTCTACCTATTGGGCCTAAAATGTGCTTTTTGATTACCTATTGAGCCTAAAATGCGCTTCTCACCTACCTAGTGCGCCTAAAATGCTCTTCTCGTCTACCTATTGGGTCTAGTTTGCCCTTTTATTTAGGCTTACATGGAAAGGTCATCCTCAAAACTTAATTACATAAATTATAGTACTTTTTCAATATTATAAAAATAAAAGTTTTCTTACATATATTGGCATTTAAAAAATCAAAAAAGATAATTATAATTCCTAGTTTAATGCTATTACTAATTATCAATTCACCTTAATTTAAAAGAAATATTTTCAATCTTCAAATTAAAAGTGGAAAAGATAACTCTTGCTTTCAAATCTTTCTCTCTCTTATGTTCAAAATTCAATTACTTTTAAATAAACTAAGTATTTCTTTATGTGCTCGTGTATTTTTCATTTTGTTTACATGTAGGTTAATCATCTAGTATTATTTTGTTATAGTGTATTTTTAATTCTAATGTAATGGATTAATCATAATTTTTTATGGATAAAATTATGGTATAAAATCATTATGTTGAAAGTATAGATGTATTAGGTTTTTATGATGTACAAATATTATTTATGTCAAAGATAGATTATTATTATCTTTTTGATATAATTTATGAGATAAATATTCATGGTATGTCTCATTATGTCGGAATTACTTTTCTTGTTAAAGTATTAATTATTAAATACAAATATATATTTTAAATATTACATGGTATAAGCTTTTTATATCTAAAATATACCATGTATGTTTGTAGTATAAATATACTTTATATGGTATAAATGTAATTTGTATGGTATAAATATATCATGTATTTGTATAATACATAAATATATCATGAATTTTTATGGTATAAATATACCATATATTTTTATGGAGGCATTGTGAAAGCAGGCAATGAAAAAAACATAAAAGATATAGTATATAAAAAATGAATGAACAAAAACTTTCATAAAAATAGGCAATAAATAAGAAATATGGAAATTTAATATATAATTATTTTTTTATATATTAGAATTTGTTATGAAATTAAATATTTTATATGCTACGTCTAACAACCAACTAATATGGCCATGTATATGTAATTTTCTTTTTAAATTTCTATTTATGTTGTTTTTCATTTTATTTATTAGATCAATTTAGAATGATAAAAATTGATATTGTGCACTATTTATTTGGTTAATATTAATAAAAATGATAGAGATTTTACGTAGCTTAATAAAGATAAGTTGTTGTATTATATAATTTTATTTTGGCCCCAATAGGTAGACGAATGATATTTTTGTACCATTTTACGTAGTTGAAGTGAATTTTAGACCCTTTTCCATTTTTTTTTGAAAATTGTGTTCTAAAACAAACTTTAGGTATTTATGTGACTATAAATTATTTCATCGAGACTAAAAAGAAAATTTTAAATTGAAGTTGTTTTTAATTATAAAAGACATTCTTTTTGCGACAAACTGAAAAGAAAATTGCCACATAAATATAAAGAAAATATATCTTTTACCCAATATAAACTTGACTTTTCTTCTAGTATATATTAAGATGAGAGTGGAGAGAGATGTTGCCCCTGATTTTCATTATAGTTTAAATTTTATACACTACCATCACACATATATATACACCTATAAAAGAAAGTTATATTTTGATAAATTATAAAGCTAAGACATTGTTAAGATATTTCGGTAATTGGCTTATTAAGGTATTTCAGTAATTGGCTTATTGAAAGTTGGAATATTTTGAATAGTTAAGTGGCATATTCAAATGCCAAGCATCATGGAAGACTCTATACTGATGCTGTCAAAGGCTGGCACAGGCACTGCCATGCTTAGCATGGGTGAGGAAATATTCTTTTTTTAGTGAAAACAATAATAATTTCATTGATCATTAATGAGGGGGTGGGGGTTAGTACTCCTACTAGATGCACGAGACAAAAATGAATAGTTCAAGGCCACATGCTGACCTTGTAGGTTAATCCTCGAATGCTTGATAGTTCGCATGAAGGTTTTTCCAATATAATTATCTCTAAATAGATTGACATAAAAAATGGTACATTAGTGATAACAGTAGGTCTTGACTAAAACTCCATCCTGGTCCCTTCCTTTGCAAGGTAATTAGATACTGCATTTTGTTTCCTGAAGATTTGCATTGGTATGGATGCTCCCAGTTCCCCTAGTAATGTCTTACACTCAGATACAATGTTAGAGTAAAGAGGGTGGTCATGAGTTAAGATATTAATGGCCACAGATGTGTCCATCTCAATATCGAAGGATCTAACATTATATTCTTTTGCAACCATTAATCCACATCTGAGGGCAAGAAGCTCGGCCATTAGTGGAGAGTATGTGGAATATGATGGTAGTACCCCAAGATCAAATTACCATTGTTGTTCAAAAATACATCCCCCTCAGTCCCTTAGGTTTAGGGTTCGCTTTGACTGAACTATTAGTATTAAGTTTAATCCCCCGTGTAGTGGGGGGATTCCACTTGGTACTGATGGTTTCAGTGATGTGATTACTATTGGTATCATAGTTTTTACAAATGACTGTGTATTCTATGACAGCAGTAATGACCACTTCTATCCATATAGGATTGTATTTGTTGTTGAAGAAGTTGTTAGTCCTAGTTAGCCAAATTACCCATAAGCAGTAGGGTAGAATGGTGCCCTAGGTAAGCTAAGTGTTGAATTGTTTCCCTCTTAGTTTGTCACACATTACATGCAAGTTTGAGGCATTAAGGGTGTGCCAATTTAGATGAGACTTATACTGGATTTTGGTGTTCAACGTATCCTAGAATTGAAGTGCATACTGGACTAAAAGAAGATATGGGTGACATCCTTACAATTACTAATACAAAAATGATAATGTGAGGGGATGTTTATGCCAATATAGTTGAGATAATTGTTAGTAGACAGCCTCCTATGTGTGAGAAGCTAGAGAAAAGTCTTGATTTTTTAAGGGTGTTTTCTTTCTAAACCATTTGAAAGTCAGTGTTATGAGAATCACTATGTTTGACATTTATGAGACATGAGTACATACTGCTATTCATAAATTTAGCATCGGGTGTGCAGTTCTAGATGGAAGTATCAGTCTTACTTTGACTGAGGTTTATAGGTATGCTAATAATACTATTCCTAATGGCATTGGAGATTTCAAAGAGGATCCTTGTGAAATACCAGTTACCATCACTATAGATATCCTTGACAGTGAGGTCTGGAGTTTGGTTCTCAGGAGGTCCTTGGATGGTGCTCCTAAGGCTACCTAGGTAGAGGATTCAAGTGTCTCCCCCAAAACTAACTTTATCCCCTTTACCTGTCCCCTATCTAGTACCTAAAGAGCAGTCCTTCCACAATTTCTTTATGTTCTACAAAGTTCTTGAGGTGATATTTTTAGTAGGGGTGGGTCCATGACAGGTATAGTATTTAGTAAGGATGACTTGGGCTCCATAGGGTGGTGAGATTGTCGAAGAGTCTCCATGTTAGGCTAGCATGGAGTGCTCTGTTCCTTAGCTCACTTTTATGGAGGACAAGTACACCATCCTTCTTATGGGTAGTGAGCACATCCCAACTTAATAAGTGCATTTTTTTTATCATTATAGGTAACCAGACAAAATCCCTTTGGATTTTATTGAAAGACTCAGTGACATTACTAAGGATTCTTATGTACTACATAACATGAGTGAGCATTCCACTGAGAGTGGATTTGGCAAGGAAAGTTCTCCCAGTCATATTTAGGAACTAAGTCTTCCAGCCTTTTAGGTTGGAGTTCATGTTATCAATTATGAACTACAAGTCACAATTTTTTTAGCTTCCTATTAAAGTTAGGGAACCCAAGGTACTTCCTAAAGTTAGAACTAGATTAGATGCTAAGGATCTGGGAGCACATGATGGAATAAGAGTTGTCTCACAATTTTTTTAGAGAAAAGGACTTTGGACTTGTTGTGATTGATGGTTTGTCTAGACAACATACTGAAAATTATGAGAATGTTGACAATTATGTGACAGTTTTGGGCATTGGCTCTAGTAAGGAGTGTCAGATAATCAACAAAAAAGAGATGGGAAAGTTTAGGGCCACCAGTGGAGATACTAATAGGGTTCCAGTTTTTAACTCTTACTTCTACCTCAGTTCCCCTAGACAACCTCTTTATGAGTAGAATAAAGATATAGGGGGATATAGGGTCCTCATGTCTTATGCCCCTAGAAGGGTAAAAGAAGGTTGTTTTCCTACCATTCACTAAGATGGCTATGGATGAAGAGCCAATGCAGGACATGATAAGCTTAGTCAAATTGGGAGGAAAGCCAAATAATTTTAGTGTGTCCTTAATAAATGACCATTCAATCTTGTCAAAAGCTTTTTCAAGGTCAATTTTAAGGATTATGTTATCATGCTTTCCTTTCATCTTTCCAAAGTGAGTGATGTACTCTTTGATGATGATGGATTGATTAGAAGCTCTTCTGTTGGCTAGAAAACTAGCCTGATTTTGTCCAATAATGGATTAAAGAAAAGGCTTGATTCTGTTCACTATAATCTTCGTGAAAATTTTATAACTGGTGTTGCATAGCCTAATTTTTCTGTAACTCTTCAGACTAGAGGCATTTTTGCATTTAGGGATGAGGCATGGTAGGGTGCTGTTATGATCTGCAGGCATTTTACAGGTGAAGAACACTTCTTTGTAAAATAAAGTTATCTTGGGGCCAATATCAGGCCAAAATTTTTGGTAGAACACTGGATGTAGGCCATCAGGCCCAGGGGCTTGAAGGTTTTGATGGCTGTGAGTATTTTAGTTTCACTTTATGAGGCATCCAAGATATCTCTCATCTTAGTACTTATCACATTACTAGCCAAAATATGGGTGAAGTGATTATTAGGGCTCTGAGTATGGCTAGTTGCGTATAAGGTTGTGAAATGATGAAGTATATGGTGTGATGGTGTCCTCCCCTATTACTGCATTGCCTATATTATCTAAAAGCTCAGATATCCTATTTCTCTATCTTCTATTGATGATGGATGCATGGAAAAAAGCAGTGTTAGCATCCCCCTCTATTAGCCAATTAATCCTAGACTTTGTTTTCCAAAAGTCTTTCTCGTATTTCAATAAGGCTTAATATTCATAGAGAAGTTCATTTTCTAGGTTATGTAACAAGGTGTTTGTGTGATAATGGCTAGACTTTGGAATGTCATCTAGCCTAATAGTAATGTTTTTAAGTCTTTTAAAAAAGTTACCAAACACCCTGTAGTTCTATTAGGAAGCCTTTATTTGGAAGGTATGAGTGACATGGTGAAGATTAATAGCTTGGGAGAAGCATCTATGGACCAGGTTTCTTTAGGTGTGATGATTACACCACATGGGCTTAAACCTGAGGGTTTAGGGTTGGTTTCATGACTATTTTTTGTAAGAGTAACAAGCAGAGGGCAGTGATCTTACTTGGTTATTGGTAGATGAGTGACCATTGATTCTAGGAAGTGATTTATTCAAGAGTCATTAGCCATGCATCTATCAGGTCTTTCTTGAATGAGAATAGTCTTATTTTGATATCTCTTATTAGTCCAGATGTATTTGCATCCTCTAAAGACTAGGTCCACCATATTGCAGTGATTCAGACAATCCCATAGCCTGCTGACCCTAGCATTATTGATGGGAGCCTCTCCTAATTTTTCATTGGCTATCATGACTTCATTAAAGTCGCCACCAATCAGCCATTCCATTTTTAAGATAGATGAGATTTGATAAAGCTCATCCCAAAGAGTGGTACGTATGTTGTGGTCATGACTAAAATAATTAGCAGAGAATAACCAAGTAGTAGAGTCAGTGTTTACTGTTACAATTGTATGGATACCTTGAGGGGAGATGGAGAAGTTCTAAAGCTTAACCATATTCTCTTTCCACATAATAACAATGCCTCCTTTCCTACCAACAACACTTGATTCTAGGTGAGAATCAAACTTAAAAAGTCTCAACCAGGTTCTTGTGATCAACCATCTTGTTTCCGGCAGAACTACTAGAGTGGGGTTGTGAGTTTTGACCAGTAGTGCATCACATTGATGCCTAAAGCTTGCACTTTTTTCTCCCCTGGTATTTTAGATAATAAAATTTATATTGTTACCTAAATTGGGTAGGTGATTGAGTATTGGGGTATTGCCCTTGCCTTTCTGGGGAGTCTGGCCTTGTTCTACATAGGGGCTTAGAAAGGCTACTGCATTTACTCAATTTGTCATGCTCCTTAGGGAGAGTTTGTAGGTCTTCATCTCCCTCAGAAAGAGTACTATAGTAGTTGTGCTGAAGGGCTCCGCATATACTTTTCGAAGGGTTTTTTCCAGAATAAAGTAGT
Organism: Capsicum annuum; assembly: GCF_002878395.1. Taxonomy (NCBI): domain Eukaryota; kingdom Viridiplantae; phylum Streptophyta; class Magnoliopsida; order Solanales; family Solanaceae; genus Capsicum; species Capsicum annuum. The sequence continues at coordinate 128,608,444 of NC_061122.1, read as the reverse complement.
ATAGGTTAGATTTAGTAAGGTTACCAAGAATTATTTCATTTCGGTATTTACTTGTTGGAGCTCCTCTAAGATAGTTGGTTTGCTTTTCCTTGGGTTTCTCCCTCTATTGTCCTTTTTGAGATTATGTGTATGGTTTGGCTAGTTTGAAGTAGTGTAGCTTGCGGATTCCATGGCACAAAGTTTCGTGTTTCCAACTCCGAGAGGTAGGGAGTGTTAGAATAGCATGGTAAACTCTTGAACATGTGGATCATGAGGGAGTTGAGCTCGTTGGAGTTCATTATGTTCAAGGTTCCTATCATTTGTGCTTGCAGCATGGTTTGAGTCCAAATTTGGTGGCCCAACCCTTGTGTTATCTGTTTTGCCCCCTCTTTGATGATTTGGGATACCGTATTGAGTCCTCAATAACCAGTACTATTGGTTGGTCCCTTATTATGATGCAGTGGGTTATGGAATTTCTCCTAAGTACAAGTTTTTCCTAGGACATTGGTGATCGATTGGGAGGGTGAGGAGCTGACACAAATATCAATAGTTCTTTTAGGTTCATTGTTTATGACAAAGACGAGTTCGCCATTGTTATTTTGAGCAATTTTTGTCATTCCTAGTGGATTGTAAATGGGATTACTACTTTGATTATAGATTTAAAAAGGGGAAGGGGATTTAATTAACATGACTGTGTTGGTCATGTCACCGTCTCAGGGTGATCACTAGCCCTAGTACCAGCTTTGGTTAACTCCTAAAAAGATGTAAAGGTGGAGGCCTCTATTGAAACATTATTAGTATTAGTGAGGTGTGGGGCCCGAGTTGAGCCGTCCACATTAATTGAGGGTGGGTTAGTATATTTAACAAGGGGGTTGGGCTGGGTGATGTCATTAATTCTATGTCTTAAAAGGAGTTCAGAGTTGACAAAACAAATACTGCTAATGTTAGTAGTCTTGTGGATATGCTGGCTCTTTGGGTTTGCCTCCATTTTGTTTTTTTCTTTCTCCATTTTCATTGGTTTTTATTCTCTTGGGGGATTTTCTTACTCAGAGGTGAGTTCACTGTAGTGGGTTTGTGAATTCTAGCATTCGGAGCATTATATTGGGGAGTTAGATTCATGCCTTATGTAGTCATATGTGATTTTACCTGGGATTGGTCCTCCTACTGCATAGATTTTCATCCTTGATTTGGTGAAGTATTTTTTGGGGTAGATTTTCTCCAGGGAAAGGAGGCAATTTTCCACTCATCCATATCATTAGCATTCAATTTGGCATTTGACGTAGATGGTTCAGGCTCCATGGTGCTTCTTGAACCGGCATGGTTATAGTTCTTAACTATATGGCCAAGCGTTCCATAACTGGTACAATTGAATCCATTAACTTCATAAACTACCTGTTATTGATGGTAGCCAATTTTCACCTGGTTTTTAGAGGGACGTCTAGTGGGACTTTAATACATATACTGGCATACCTCCCTCTGAATATGGAAGAGGTGCATGTATCAATTTTGAGGAGTACTCTCAATTTTGACCCTTTTCGTTCCAAAATTATTAAGTCATAGAATTCAGTTGGCAATTGTGGTATCTTGATCCAGATAGTAGTGTGAGTTTGTGTAGCTTCTTGTGGTATGAAATTTAGTTCCCACTTCCTAACGGATAGGAAATGGCTGGTTACAAACCATGGACCACCTTGAAGGGCCTTCGTCATGTTTTCTAGCTTATGGAATTTAGCAGCATAATAGTCACCCCCTAAATTGATTAAATTTAGAGGCTCAGTTGGCTTTCATAAATTTGCTAATATCATATTTAGGTAATTGTGTGCTAAACGTTTGTTGAATAGCTATACAATTACCGAGTATTGCCATGGCTGATAAATTTTTGATAAGTGCATTATGTCTTCGTTATCAGGTGTGTCAATTGGGAATTTGTCCAATTTGTGGTTGTAGTTTCTATTGATGGAGCAGTTGTTATTCAATAGCTTATAATTGAAGCTATCTTTTGCTTCTTCTCCTGTAGTTGTGGCAGTGATGACAATTGGGGATTCGATGGCTATCATGTCTGGCAGCTTAGGTGGATCTGGTCGTTAAAGCGGTGGTATCTCCAACGGTTGGGGTATTGAGAGCATTTTTGAGTTAAACGAATATCTTCGGGTGAGAAAACATTTTATTTGTTCCTTTCGTACTTATAAAAGAGTGGTTTAGTGCATTAAAAAATCATTATGCATGAAGATGATAAAATGACTGGACCAAGTATTCTTCAAACAAAATAGTAAATTTGAAGTATGATTTATTTAAAGGAATAATTATATTATTTGGGCCTCTCTCTCTCTCTCTCTTTATATATACATATATATATATATATACATATATATATATACATATATATATATATACATATATATATATATTAAGTATAAAATATTTATATAATATATGGTTTGGTCCTTCTCTAAATCCCCCGCATAGCGAGAACAATAGCTTACCAGATTGCCCTTTTTATGCATATATTATAAGTTGGTGTAATATACCAAAAATAAAATAATTACAGTTTAAATAATAAAATGAACAAAAAATGAATAATGTAAGATCATCATCTCCTTGGCTGAGGCACGGATATCTCGCTTTCTTTAAGAAAATTCAAGCTCACTGCGGCATATTCTACATTGATCCAGTATTATATCTCTTGATGTATCCCCTTCAGGATAGAACACCACGTTAACAATATACAACTCAAGCGAATCTGAATTAGTTGAAGAGTTCAAAGCTCCACCACAAGAAACACCTTCCTTCAACATATTAAAACTCTCTTTTGTATAGTAAATATAGTTAAAGACTTAGAATATTTTCTTTGTCTCAGCTCTCTCTTTCACTAATATAATTTTTTTCTTTTGTATAGTGAATATAGTTGAAGACTTAGAATATTTTATATGTCTCAACTCTCTCTTTAAATACTATATTTCCCCACACTTATCATCTTTTCCTTACCTCTACTATGTTATTTTTCTCTGGTTTAGTAAAATTTGTATTCAACAAAACTTCAAACAAATGTTCAAATAATCATATGAACAATGATATGAAGTTTACACTCTATTTACAAATTTGAAGTTTTAACAATAAGTTCAACCCTACTTATGAACACCAACAAAATAAAGTTAAACTATTTACTGAAAAATAGAAAAAACAAATGTTGAGAACTTCAACACAAGTTCAACCAACCTATGAACTGTCAAAATGAAGTATCAAGAACTCAAAACACAAGTTCAACTAGTTGAAGAATTATCAACATGAAGTTCAATCTATTTTCTGAAAAATAAAACCAACTTTAAGAAAAAGAAATGAAAAAAGAAAGATTCAAGTCCACAAAATTCACTATGTGTCCTAAAGAAAATTATTCCGCTCAATTACCATAGGTTATGGAATAGATCCTCACAGGACAAAATAAATCACTTCAAAATAATTGAGATACCTCAAATTTTATTGAACTACAAATACACTCAATGAAAATGAAGCACACTAGAGTTGTAACAAGAAAGAGGAGTATTTTTCTTTCAAATTTCATGTCTATACCTGAGGGAAATTTTAGGTACTTATAACCATCAAGGTGTTTCTTTATGAAGAGAAGAAATGGTTCAGAAAGGTGCACTCCTTCATAAAGGTAAAACTCTTTGGAAAATTCACAATCCTTTGGAATGGTCTTAACCATCCAATCCGAAAAGTTGCCTATTCAAATTGCATCTTTTCTCTTGGTGTCTTTTTGGAAAAAAACACCTATGCATGTTTTATTTACATCTCTTAAAAATGCAAAAATACCCCATATGAATGGAGAATAGCTATTTTATAAAAAATTTATGGACGAGTGTATGATTTACAAGCAAAGACTAGTTGCATCTAGATAAGTGGATTTTTTTTTGAATTTTTCATAGTGAACATGCATCTAATGCACTCGGTCAATCTGTAGATTTGATATCTTTGAACCGTCGAACTTTAATGTACACCTAGATAATATAAGTCAGACAACCATCCTTTATTATTTATGGTTCTCATAATTTTTTTCTTTTAGCCATGAATATGTCCTAGTTTCTTGAGAGCGTAGAGAATAGGCCTGTACTAACATTCTCCTTGAAGCGGCTTCAACTTCACCCTCACATAGGTAATTCCTAAGTGTTTAATCCTATCGATCAAACTATTTGGTAAAACCTGCTAAACTTAAAAACCTTTAAAAAGATTCAAACCATATGCCTTATCCTTGTTCTCTGAACATTTTCTTCATCATAAGAATGGGTTGAGTATATTGACAATGTTGAACCATCAGTCAAACCTTTGTTTGATCTCCTTAAACCTAGCTCTTGGGATCTCTAGCCTTCTAGGTAGATTTACCACCATGATAACTTATCCTAGTCCATAAACTATCACGGCGCAAACCAGCGCTTGGCCATGAAGGGTATCTCAATTCCAACGAGGACCAGAGACTACCCCCTGCACCTAACAAATAGAACACAATACCCCAATGTTGGATGAATTTCGAACATATAACAAGATAGTAAATATAAACTCAAAGTTTTCATGATATTTCAATAGCTGACAACCGGCTAAAATAACAAAGAAACATCAGAACCCAAGTCCACAATCGAACACAGCCTGCTAAACAAAACCAAAATCAATATTGTGTCGGGATATGCTCCCAAACCTAAACATGACAATGACAATATTAATGATAATGTAAAATCTCAATTCTAGTCAATGATAAGAACTAATGAAATGTCTAAATCTTTCAAAGAATGGAAGCTCACCACTTCACCACAACAAACCAATGAACCAAGCCAATCCACCTAACTTTGCACAGGAAAAGCAGAAGTATCAATGGTGCCTGCATTGCGTGAGGATACATTGTCCGAAGATGGTTAGCATATTGAGCACTAGTATGTAACTCAGGGATAGGGTGAAGTAATGTTAAGGATAACAATTCAAAACCAGTATAAAATCCAATACACATAATCAAATGCAAGTACATATATATCATATCACGGTGTAGGGAACAAGACTTATCAAGCCATTTAAAACTTTAACCTATATTGTGTAGCTTAAGTCATAACATAATAAGGCACCCATAGGCTATATGGGCCCAACTCTCCCCTATCAGGAAAAACCCCATTACGTGTAGTCGTACAACCTAGAGGGTATACATATACACTATGAGGGACTCAAAAATTCTAACATATCATGGTGACACAAAAATCTAATCATGTAATGTAATATGAGGGACTTGAACCTCCCAATCATATGATAATTATAAGGGGGACTCACACAACTCAGTCATATAGACCCCTGCATAGGAAATTGCAATTTCAAGTATTGGTTCATCGGGACCTCCATGCTAGATAATATTTCAATGAACAATCGAGGTTGGAATACTAGAGATTATGAGTGTGGGGAAAATACATATGTTATTGGATCAACAAATAATTATAAATTTGGTCATGATTTGGTAGAACAAGAGGCTGCACAACTTTGGACTGACATTGGGCTTCTTACAAAATAATTCATAATAATGAATTCTGAGAAAGTAAATGAGGTAGGGGTACAAAATTCTACTTCTAGAACTTATGAGACCTACTCAGAAGATGAAGAGAAGTATCTTGGACGTTAGTTGGTATATTTTCGAGCTCAAGTGCAAGGTAATAAATGTCGAAACTATTATAATAATAGATATAGAGAGAGGACAAGAGACCAAGACAGTGATTAGATATGCAAAGATGACTACAAAGTGAAGAGTGACTGATACATCCCACCAGGTTACCAAGATATTGAGTCTAGAGTAGAGGAAATATTGTCAAAATTAGTCAAAGGCCAAGAAAGTCAAGAGAGCTTTTTTAAGGAGATTAAGGCAGACTTGTCAAGGCTGAATTAGAAAGTTGAGTCACATGCTACCGGAATCAAACAACTGGATCTATAGTATGGCTATATGTCGGCCATATTGAATCAAAGGCAAGCTAACACTTTTCCTAGAAATATAGTGCAAAATATAAAGAATGACAGTTCTTTTCATGCTATTACCACTTAGTGCGGTAAAACCAACAAGGATCTGCCTGAACCTACCTTGACTGATCCAATAAATAAAGATGATCATATAGATGTTGATAATTATAGTGAGTAAAACAAAGGTAAGGATAAGGCCAAGGAGCATGTTTTGAAGACTATCCCTAGACCTCGCACTTTATTTCCTCAAAGATTGAAAAAAAAACAAGAAGAGGGTAAATATCAAAGGTTTTTTCTGTTATAATGGAGCTGTATGTTAACATTCCACTTGTAGAGGCATTGGAACAAATGTTTGGCTATACAAAGTTCATGAAAGATTTAGTTACCAAGAAGTGGACAGTCAGTTATAAGCCAACTGACAATATTTATCGCTACAGTGCTGTTGCTATAAGATTTTTTGTAGAGAAGAAGGAGGATCCAAGTGAGTTCACCATTCTTTGCATCATTGAGTCTTTTAACTTTGCTTGGGCACTATGTGATCTAAGATCTAGTATCAACCTTATACCACTGGCGGTGTTTAAGCAATTGGGGTTGGGGGTACCCAACCCATATCAATGAGACTAGTGATGGAAGAATAAACAGTGAAAAACCTATTGTTATTCTATGTGATGTAATTTTGAAGGTGTCTTCTTTTATCCTTCCTACTGATTTTGTGATACTTGATTGTTAAATAGACTTTAAAGTACTGATTATTTTTGGAAAGTCATTCCTAGCTATCGGAAGGACTTTGATTTATATAGAGTTAGAACATTTGATGTCTAAACTCAACAATGAGAATGTGATATTAAATGTATGCCAATCTATGCAACAACCAGTTGAGTTGAGGGTCATATCTGTGATTAATATTTCTGAAGAGGAGATGATCTCATACCATGATCTTGATGTGGTAACTAATTATGATAATAGTTCTAAGGTGATTCCAATTAAAGAAATATTGGGTTTTGAAGCTTTAGTAGCAGTGATTATGAATGTAAACAACGATGGTATTGAAGACTATGATGATATGGTATGTAAACTTTATGGGAGTGATTCTTATAGTTTTGCACCAAAGAAACTTGATTTGGATTTGAAAAATAGAACCACTCCACCTGCTCACCCGTCTTTTGAAGAGCCACCCATCTTAGAGTTAAAGGACCTTTCTCCTTATCTACTATATATATTTTTAGGGTCCAACAACATTTTACCAATAATCACTGCAACTGACTTGATGTACATAGAAGTGGAAGATTTATTATCTATGCTATAGAAATTCAAGAGGGCCATTGGTTGGTCCATTGCATATATTGTTAGTATCCTGCCTGGTCTTTGTAGTAATAAAATCCAACTTGAACTGGATTCTGTTCCAAGTATAGAACATTAGTGGTGTCTTAATCCTCCTATTTAGGAGGTGGTGAAAAAAAGATAATCAAGTGGCTAGATGCTGGCGTAGTGTATCCCATTCCTAATAGAAAGTGGGTCAGTCTGGTATAATGTGTTTCGAATAAGGGCAGTATTATTGTTGTGCCAATTAGAAGAACTAGATAGTGGCAATGAGGCCAGTCACAGGATAGAGAGTGTGCATGGATTACAGGAAACTAAATGCATAGACCTAGAAGGACCACTTCCTCATGCTCTTTATAGACAAGATGCTTGATAGAATTATAGGTAGAGGGTGATATTATTTTCTAGACGGGTATTCTGGCTATAATAAAATCATTATTATGCTTGAAGACTAAGATAAGACAACCTTCACTTGTCCTTATGGGACCTTTGCATTCAAATGTATGTCATTCAGGTTATGTAACACTTTAGCCATATTTAAGAGGTGTATGATGTCAATCTTCTCTTACATGGTAGAAGACACCATCGAAGTATTCATGGAAGATTTTTCTATAGTTGGTGATTATTTTGATGACTTCTTGGTCAACTTGGCAAACGCTCTTTGTAGAAGTGAGGAATGCAAATTGGTACTTAATTAGGAAAAATATCATTTCATGGTTAAAAAAGGTATTTTGCTTCGGCACAGGATTTTGAAAAGGTTTATAGAGGTAGATAGAGCTAATGTAAGTGATCAATAAATTACCTCTATAAATTTTTGTGAAGGGTATTCATAGCTTTCTAGGACTTGCTGGGTTCTACAGGCGATTCATTAAAGATTTGTCAAAGATTGCCAATCCTCTCTATATGATTCTTGAGAAAAGGTGAAGTTTGATTTTGATGAAGTGTGTTATAAGGCTTTTGAATGTTTAAAAGAGAAGTTGATGACAACTCCTATCATTGTGTCTCCTTCTAGGTCCTTACCATTTGAGATTATGTGTAACGCAAGTAAAGTGTCCTTAGGTGCTGGCCTAGGAAAACAAAAAAAAAGATCCTCATCCCATCTAATATGCCAACAAGGAACTAAAACCTTCTCAAAATAACTACATAGTTACGGAACAAGAGTTGTTTGCAGTGGTTTTGTCCTTTGAGAAATTTTGGTCTTATTTGATTGGGACAAAAGTAGTTGTACACGCTGATCATGCAAAATTGAGGTACTTAATGCTTAAAAAAGATGCAAAGCCTAGTCTAATTAGGTGTGTTCTCTTGGTAAAAGAGTTTTATTTTGAGGTCAACGATAGAAAAGGCACTAAGAATCAAGTTGTAAATCATTTGTCTAGACTAGAGAAATAAGCTATGCATAAAGTTGAAGATGAACTCGATATTGATGATAGTTTTCCAGATGAATAGATATTGGCCACTTCTCAAGATCTAATTCCATGGTTTGTTGTCTATGCAAATTATCTAGCAAGTGATCTAGTCCCTGAAGATCTTTCCTTCCAGCAGAAAATGAAGTTTATGCATGAGGTAAGGAAATTTTGCTGGGATAAACCTTACTTATTTAGAATCAGTGCAAATGGGGTTATTTGTAGATGTATCCCTGAAGTGGAGATGATGAGAATCATTGAGGCTTGTCATGCTTCACTAGTAGGGGTCACCATGGAAGAACCTGCACAACCAACAAGATTTTGAAATTCGAGTAATATTGTCCTACAATATATAAGGACGCTCGTGACTTTAATTCAACCTATGACCAATGCCAGTGGAAAGGTAATATATCTAGATGTCATGAACATCCTATGACCCCTAATCTAGAATTAGAATTATTTGACGTTTGGGGTGTGGACTTCATGGGACATTTTGTGAGCTCCTTTGCTATGAAGTTTATTCTTGTATTAGTGGATTATGTGTCAAAGTGGTTGGAAGCAGTTTCAATCCCCAACAATGAGGGAAGAAATGTCATTGCCTTTTTGAATAAATATATCTTCTCGCCACATGTAATCATTAGAGGTGGTGGGTTATATTTTTGTAATCATCTATTCAAGAGTTTGCTTGAGAAGTATGGAGTGAAGAACAAAGTGGCAACACCTTATCATCCATAGAATAGTGGCCAGGTTAAGGTGTCTAATAAAGAAATCAAGTACATTTTTGCAAAGACAATTAATGCTAATAGGACTGATTGGTCAAGAAAGCTAGACGGTGTATTATAGGCTGACCACACTTCTTTCAAGACTCCCATAGGTGCTTCTACTTATCAGTTGATGCATGAAAAAACATATCTCTTACCTGTTGAACTTGAGCACAAAGCACCATGGGTATTGAAGAAGCTAAATTTAGAGTTGCAGGATGCAGTAAAGTCAAGGATGAACAAGATGAATGAATTGCGACTCTAGGCTTATGAACGTTCTGCAATTTACAAAGAGAGCATAAAATTGCATCATGATCACAAAATTGAGAAAAGGATATTTTAGAAAGGTGACCAGGTATTGCTCTATAACTCAAGAGTAGAACTATCCAAGGTTCTAGGCTATAGTCAAGCATCAGATTTTACAAGTTTAATAGCTTACGAGGATGAACTAATCCCAAGTATCTTCATTCACCATTTTATTATCTAAAAACCCACCCAATCTCACAAGATATTATAATTATAATACAACTAAGCTCAATCTAAATACAAGTAAGCCTAACCTACCTTGAGTCCAAATCTCTCATGAACCAACGAGCTTTGACTTTCCTTTTATTAAAGCTTCTTCCACGAGCCAAGCTATCAACAATATAATCTAAGATCATTACAAGATTAACAACACCCATTATGGCACCATTATGCCATGGGTCCAAAATGACACCAAACCTCCAAGTGGGTTCCACACTCAAAAAATGTGTTTTCGAGACCAACCCATTGCTCATCTATCATTAGGAAGCTATAACCCTTAATAAATTTGAGTAAATTAATCACATTAATGACTACAATTGAGCTTCTAAGACTTAGGGGTTTTGGATCTAGGAACCAAGAAATTAGCACCAAACTAGAAGGAATCTTACCTTAGATGTGTAGAAAAATGGATTACACAAGTTATTCAAGATCTTATTTAATTTACAAGACTTACTTTGGATATTTTTCACTTTATTAGGGTTTTGGAGATAAAAAAGGAGGCACAAATGGAAATAATTTTAGGCAAGACAACCTTTAAATAGGCTTTGCCTAAGCCTCGGGTAGTGCATTCACGGACCCTACTTGGCCACAGTCGTGGCACCATGTTCGCACCTCACCAACTACAGTTGTATTATCTCTTTCTATGCTAGGCAATGGCTGAAGCTTGGAACTTGGTTTTGAGATTCGGCCAATATCTCGAGATGCATTCGTAGTCTATTTTGAGTAAATGATATATGTAACCACCTAGATTTTGACTTTCCAGATGCATCGACAAAGTCGGATTTTGTTTTTAGGTCATTTTACTAAAGTGTTTACTCAGTGATCAATTTGAACTAATGAAGACTTTAAATTGGGAAAGTTGTTCTAATTACCAAATCAACCGCTATGTAATTGAAAAATCGGTACTATCAAGTCACTAATGACTTAGGGAAGCTATGGAGAAACTCTATCGATGAAAATAATTAAGAACGCAGAAAATGACATAAAGGGTTATTACATCTCTATTGCTTTTTCTTCAAGATCTGCCTTACGCAATTCATTAGAGACATTCCCTCATTGTTGTCTTCATCTAGGATTTCTTCTTCTCCAGTTGTTACGATATTGAAAGCCACTATTTGTTTTCCTTTTTGATATACGTATTAAAATGATTTTATTCATAGGGAATGATGTTACCTCTTCATTTGTCGTATGTCATATTGTGGAGATCCCAATCTTATAGAATGACAAATTTAGTAACCCATGTATTTGGGAGAATTCATATAAGCTTTTGGACTTGAAGAATCTTTGGATAGATCATTTTTAAGGACTTTAGGTCGCATACAATTTTCCTAAATTGAGCAAACATTGATTCCACACTTCGATTATCTTCCATATTGAGGAGCTCATACTCATTAACTGGAGCAACGATTCTCGCATTTTTGACTTTGGTGGTTCCTTCGTAGGTACTTCTAAATTGTCCCACATTTTCTTTCCAATTTTATAGGTTGACATCTTGTCATATTCTACTCTATTAAGTGCATAATAGGGTAAACTTATATCTCTTGTGAATTACCTCTTATTGTTCTATGATGACTTCGAAGTTTTCAAAATTGTCCAAGTTAATACTGCTTGATTCCTTGTCTGTCTAATTTTCTATTATTCCTAAAATCGGATTTGGTCCCTTCTTAATGACAACCCAGGCTTGGAAGTCATTTGACTGTATAAAGATTTTGAATCTATTCTTCTAATGAGAGTAGTGTTGTCTATTAAATTATGGCGGTCTTGTGGATGAATGATCATTTTGAAGGAAGAATATTGGAATATGATATTTTTCTGTTGGATCTTTTCTTACATGTAGTTAAGCAACACTATTAGTGAGACCTGCTTTGATACCAATTGAAATTCAAGAGGGGGTGAAATGAAAAATTTTTCTTGAGTCGATTGATCAGTCATAACAGTTAATTCACCTGCAAGTTAATATACTGAATGAAATAGATTTAACATTAAATTCATAAATAGATAAATAAATAAGTAAGATAATGACACAAAGACTTATACTGGTTTAAAACACCGATATGGTTCATACTTCTAGTCCCGTTAGGTAACAAGGGTTTCCTTAAAACTTTTAAAGTAGAGTCGGAGTACAGATGTAGTGGACAAGTAATAAAACAAATATTTATCCTTGTTTGAATAATCGGTATTGTGTCTACTCCAGTACACGTGGGTTACAAAGACTTTCTTTAGGGTTTTCAATGAGATAATTAGATTAAAAAGGGGTTGAACAATTTTGAAATTTTATTTTATTATTCAGATCTTGTGAAACAACCTCGACTAGTATAACTAAGTTGACTCAATCTTTCTCTTTTTATAAATATTGTAAATATAAAATTACAAAGCTTTATGAAGACTAAAGACCAAGACACACAAAGATTTTCCTATGAAGTTGCGTGAGTTGTCTTCTTTTATCATCTTTTATAGTCTTCAGCTTTAGAAACTTTTTTTCCCTAAAAGAAAACCCAAGGGATTTCATCTCTAACAAGGATTTGAATTATTTCCTTGATTGTTGGAATATACTGATAGCACGGTCATGTCAAATATGTCCTTGTATTGAGGCATGTGATTTTCTTTAGTGAACCGAGAATTCATATCTCTATATATGCATACCGGATATGTCCATATATTTGATACAATCCTTCACCTTTTTTGAAAGCCCTAATATCCCACTGTAATGCTGATTTATGCTCCATGATTTGATTGATAGATATATATCTTCTAGTTTCATTCTTTGATTTTATTCCTTTCATATGTGCTATTTTCCATGCTTTTGTTTTATTCCTTTTAAATGCAGCCATGATTTACATGGATTTATTTGGATTCTTTCTATATGTGCTTTTCTCCAAGCTTTGATTTGATTCGTTCTATATGCAACCAAGGTTTCCGCGGATTGCTTATGACCTTGAGATCTCCCTATATGTTTATATTGTTAGTGCATCATTATTAAAACAATAAGAAATTATTAGGAGGCTAACAATTGGGATCTATATAGGATTCTACACTTATAATAACTTAAAAGGTGACATAGATTAGTATTTTTATTTACTTTTCTTATGGTGAGTTAATGAAAGGTCATATACTTTGAAAAGGTGTTCTATTTTTTTTTGCCTTTGCAGTTGCAATTTAAAGAATATGAATATGATTCAGCAGTTTATTCCACCTACCTTTCTCAATAAGGTTTTTGATGTTTTGTCTATGTATGCGGGTATATTGGGGTTATTTTTAATAAAGCATGAAAATGAAGTAATTAAAGAGTAAGAATATCGAATTTTCTTTAATTTAATTGGGAAGAATATCGAATTTTCTTTAATTTCATTGGGAAACATACACAAATAGAATTGTATGGTGAAAATTATGATCTCATGTATAACAAACTTTAAATTGTTTGTTAATGGCTTTGCTAAGCTTATTTTCTGATTCATCTTATGTTCAAATGGTTTGTTAGGTGATGAATGGTACATGTACCATATTTAATATTAATGGGCAGGGTTATGACTTGTTGACAATCAAATCATACTCCATGTTTTGCCAATTGACTGTGTCATACAAATATAGAGGAAAAAGAATTAAAAACGAGTTTAACTAATATGTGTTGATGTTGTAAAGATTTTTTTATACTATTCACCTTTACGTGTTGTGTAGTAATAGTTAACATACCTTAATATTAAGATACAATTTATAAATCCCATTTTTTTCCGAAAGGGCTTCTAACTTTGACCCTTACCCTATTTATTATTGCCGAACCATACCAGAAGGTGAGAGTGGACCAAAAATGTCAAAAGAACACCAAAAGCGCATATTAAACAAAAGATTCCAGCATATTGCCGTACCTTTTATTGAAGTTCAGAATAATTTAGAAAATCAAATCTCCAAAATTGATACTTGATGGTGACAAGTGGATTAGATGTCAAACATGAGTTTTTTTACCAAACGTATGTTGACGTTCCCAAACTTATGAATTCGTTGAATTTTATTGGTCCACAGGTAGGATTTACATGAGAAGAATTAGAAAAAGAACATTCTCAACATTTTTTTTATTTCAAATAGCCATTTAATTTTTTTTACTTTAATTTTTTGGATTAGGTCCAGTAAAATGAAAAGTCAAGGCCGGATGTGGGGCAATGGGTCTTTTCAACATTTTTAAAACATAGAAAATTAAAAAAATACACCTAACTCTCTCATCTTTTCAAAGAAAATACTAAACCACCTATGTCTCTCCTTGATGCATCATGTAAATACGGTACATTTGATGCCTAAAAATGAAAAATTTATGCTTGCACTTAGGTTTTTTGGTGGATATGAGGTGCTAGTTTCTAGATTGTAGTACGAAGTACCTTGCAATGAAAATTGAAAAAAAAAGCTCTGAAAAAGATAAAGTCTGCTCATCTTACGAGTCAGCTTACAAGTCGTCAATACATCATACAACTCATAGGCATACTCGTGAACAAACTAGTAATGAAGGTTAAACTAAAGAAACTAAGTGAAGCATGATCACAACTCGTTAGGAGTCACTATAGGTCGTGTCAATCAATCATAAAGAAAACAAAAACTCAAGTGTCAATCAGAGGTGAAATTTGTGAAGGAGATGAGTCGTAAAGTCTGATGACGACTCATAGTGACCAGTCGTGAGCTGACCAGTGTACAAAAGCCATTAAGAACAATGCCCAAGTTGTGACGAGTAAAGACCATGAGTAGTAAGTTATGGGTACGAATCATGAGGATTATCGTAAGGAAATAGAATCCTGAAGTCCTGAAAGATCAGTTACTGGAGTACTTACAACTAGCACTGTACGACTTGTAATAATACCTTACGAGTGGACTACACGAGTCATAGCTTGTGCCAAAATACTTTTCATGTTCCATTTTAATTAGGATTGCTAGATTATTTTGAGATACTCTAAATACCTTAGGGTTATTCCTTTATTAGGTTACACACTCTTACATTACTTTTACTTCTTTTAACATACTCTTATCATTGAGTCTTTTGTTCTTGAGATTTTGGGTTCTTATTCAATTGAAGACTTTAGATTTTCTTTCTCTTATTATTATGAAATTGATTATATGTATTTTGTTAGCATCCAAAGTCTATATTTTAATACTGACAAACTAACAAGTGGATCCTTGCAAGATATTGAAAACTACTAATTGTAACACCCCGAGATCCCATCCTGAGATGTCACACGGTGCTTGTGACCCCAAAGTACCACAAGCTAACCCTTTACTGATATCTGTACCTGTATACTGCATAATATCTGGAATAAATGTAGAAACTAGCCATAAGGTTCAACACATCTATAAATACTCAAAATATAAAACTAAATACTATACAATACATCCGTCTGAAAAGCCTTTAATTTGATTGAACTGTGGAGTTGATGGGACAGGTCCCCAACTAACTGCGTCAACTAAAAGTAAATAAATTTTTGATTACATAATAGAAAAATGAAACTTATCCTCGAAAGAAGAGGACTCACTGCTACTGTTGCTGATTTGGACTGATCTGCTGATGATACTCTGGGTCCTGTGCCTCTAAACGTATGGTGTCAAATGAGACACCATAGCACAAATGTGTCAGCACAAAATATACTGAGTATGTAGATAGGTTAAGGCTAAATGCAACGGCTCGTGCATTTAAAATATGTATAACCTAAATGATCATGAGAATACCGCACGAAAATAAGCTCACATACAAGAATACATAAATCATACTCATAATCATCACAACTCTAGAGACTTGACCTTAGATACTGCTTTACTTCGACGTAAACTCACTACCATCAGTGAGATACTAAAGCACTGACTCATCTGCTACTGATAACTAAGGATCTGAGTATACTTAATCAAATATTGAGTTCTGAGCTTACCGCTTTCCATCGACAGAATTAGAGATTCAACTTTTTTAACAGATAACTTTGGAAGCTTTATCAATGATAATAAAATAGGATTATATCCGAATTCGACAACAAGAATACTTAATAAATTCTGAGAAGGAGACCAAGCCTATCTGACGGGAGATCTTTAAATATGATAATAAGAATATTCAACATGATATGAGACTGAGATCAAGCCTCTCTGATAAGAGATCTTTAAATATGATAGTAAGCATCTGTATGTGAGACCAAGCCTATCTGATGGGATGGTCCATGAATCAATGAAACTATCTGAGTTCCTTACTGAGAAAGACGACTGTACCACACGTTCTTGACTTCTGAAGATTGATACTAAAACTGCAACTATAGGAAGTAGTCACTTAATCGACATGCCCCGACCTACCACAAGTAGGGTCCACCCTGTAACCCTAGATAGAAGGGTGTCATTACCGTGCCATGGGTAAAGACTCACTCTCGGGTCAATCCTCTCTGATGGGATGACCCTCGCATAAAGTCGACCTGAGGAAATATAATAGTCAATCTCTATGACGGTGATATCCTCTACTAACGGGGACTCCTATATCCTGCGCTGGCTATATAATTTTAGAGTTCAGGGATTTCTACTAAAGACTTCGGCCTCTCTCTAACGCGAGAAATTGCCATCCCTTCCCTCGCTCGGCGCTAGTTTCTACTCCCAACTGAAAGACTCTCATTGAATCCTTAGAATGAACACAATAAAGCCGAATATGTTAACATGATCATGTTTCTCAAATGATCTGGCTGAAGTACGTTGAGATCACTTTGTTCCGTATCTGACAGAAATAATATCAAATCATGGTATCTGACTGATGATACATAGCTTGATTATATTATTTGAATCATTTACGAGATTAGAATTGAATAACTTGAGTTCCATTAGGACTGGGCTGAGTACAAGTCTGAGGCTAGATTACTAGCGATACAGAGATTATAGAGATAACTAAGATTACTGAGCTTTATTAAGATTCGCACTTGTCTGAGGATATAGAGTTCTATAGTTCACTGAGTTCTGAAAATCATGGCTTGATTGGAATTATCAAGAAACTGACATAAGCTCTAGACAACAACTCTATTTTTGGGTATAAATACCCCCAGGACTCGATAACAAAGAAGTAAAACATCATCATTCATTCAAGCATCACAAGCATTCATGCATCATTACCATCATTCAGGCATATTCATAAGAAACTCAAAAATTATGCCATATATTTAATTTCGCAATCATTAGAACATCACCTCAAGCCTCAAAGGATTCAGAAACGTCTACTCATCATCACAACTACCAAGGGGTCACTCTAAGCATTTCAGAATCATAATATACTTTCCTGCTCACAAACCTTACGGCATCGCATCTATCATTTAGGAAATATAAACCTCTATTCATCATCATAATTACTAAAGGATCGCTCCCAACATTTAGGGGGGTCATTAATATTGATTCATCATCACAAACTACCTTAAAGAAGACATGCTAGTAAATTATACCCCTTTCAATGAAGTCTTACATCAAGTACTTCAGACCTTTATCGGTCTCAACATATATCTAGATATCATGAGATTTCAGGAAAACTTCACACTATCATGTCATTACGCTCTTGATAACCACTTAGCATGTATCAAAACTTAAAATAAATCAAAGAGCACTCACTTAGGAGATTTACCGCTATTTCAACTCAACTTACTCATTACGGTCTTTCGACAACCACTAGACATGTCCGATTCTACACCTACTCGGGGATTCCATATTATTATTATGGCTCATTCCGCTCACTAAGGCATTTTATCAAACACTAGGTGTGCATAGACTAGCCCACAACTTAAGGTTTACCCTTTAACAAACTAAAATGCCCCTTTATGCTTCACCTCAGCCTTTTATCCAACCTATGGGGTGCATACTCCGCTTATTCTGCTATTTCTACACCCTAATATCATGAACACCTCACATAGACACCAACTACAAAAGGGATTATCACAACATCACATAAATTCCATATACTAGGGTCAAAGACCATAAATCTTGCAAACAATCATGAACCCAAACTCAACAACACAAGTAACATCAAATTCAACTCATACAAATCATGGAATATCAAAAACATAAAATCCTTACGTTTAAAAAAAAAAAGGGTACTTGAGCTTCTTGGATGAAAGGGACCCAAGAATCAACATCTACATACCTAGGAATTTCTTTTCTTGAAGACTTTTGAAAGGATTTCTTGATTTCTCTAGATCCTTCTTGATCTCTCTTGAATTTTATGAAAGGAGAATGGAGTATTTTGATTTTTGAAACCCTAATTTTTGGGTGAAAGAGAGAAAAATGATGTTGAAGGCCCTTGGCTCGATATTTATAGAGCTGGGGGAGGATATGGAAAAGAACAAAATTCCCCTTTAAAATTTGTGTTCCGATTGGGGTCTGTGACGATTGACCTGACAGTCCGTCAGAGGGACTGACGATCTACCAATTCATTCGTTACTCAAGTGCCAAAACTGGGATGTTCTTCCCCGGAGTGATGGTCGAAGTGATGGTCCATCAAAAATCTGAAGGTCCATAGATCATCCGTCACTTGGGGTCCAGGAATGGGACATTCTGCCTCGGTCTGACGGCCCCTTGACGGTCCATCAACTTTCTGATGGGCCACCACTTTGGCCATCACATGATTACCAAAAAAGAAAGACAATACCTTGGTTTGATGGGACACTTGATGGTCCACCAAGGACTTGGCGTTCCATCAGATCGACCATCAAACCTGCGATTCCAACAACGCTCAGTAAAATGGCCATAACTTCTTCGTTCGATGTCGGATTTTTATGAAATTAGTATCGATGGAAATATTGTTCAATGATCTACATGACTAAAAGTAGAAATTAGGGAAATTACAAATGATTCAAAGTATTTCATACTTGGGAAGATACTTCTGAAACTTTTAGACTCAGATTTTCTACTTTGCTAGATACGCTCTAAGGCTCAGACTAGAAGAGAACTTTTTGGGGTATTACACTAATAAAGGAAGTCAGCTCTAGGAATGGAAGGAGATCCAATCATAAGAAAATCACGACACTCAAATAAGCATGGCAAAAAAATTAATCAAACATCTTTGAAATAGAAGGAGAATCACCATCCCCGAATCACGACAAACTTGATCAATCAGAAAATCAATTAGGATCTAAAAAAAAGAAAGAAAGGCCATAACCATCACATGGATATCAATCTATACAAGAATAAAAGGAAACATAGATCATAGAAAAATCTAATATGGACGTGATCCAAATCTATATATGGACATCTCAGATATAGACATATCAAAAAACTGTATTTCATAATCAAGGAATCAATTTAAATACTTGATTTAGAAGAAATCTCTTGGGTTTTCTTGTGAAGAGTAGTAATCGAAGATTACAAATGGTAAAGACTAAAGATAGACACAGGGTATGCAACTTCAAAGATAAAATCAAAGTATGTTATTCTTAGTCTTACAAGGCTTTGTAACTTTTACCATAGTTTTACAAAAAGTAGGATCGAGTTAACTTTGTAACATCTACTGAAGCTATGTCAGAAGATCTTATGAGCAAAATAAGTCTTCAAAACCTGTTTACTATCATTGTAATCGAACCCAACATTCAATGATCTAAGAAAACTTTGAAACCTAAGGGTACTGGAAGTAGACAACACATTGGTGTTTTGAAAAAGGATAAATCTTTATATTCTTATTTTACATTCTATTATTTACCTGCTTAATTATTTAAATCTAATTTATTTGTGAAGTGCATTGGTCTGTACGCAAGTCGATTGTGAGGAGTCAGTAATCGACTCACTAAATAAAATTTCAATTCACTTCCATCTTGAATTTCATACTTTTTATCGATTATCTTGGATTGTTGCGTAAGCATAAGTAGCTAATATTCCTAGCTAGGGTTGCAGGAACCTTAGTAGATTAACTACATTGAGGAAGAGGGATATTTATCTGTTCTATTGTTTATTTCATGTATCTTAATCTTCTTCATATTAATTGACCTTAGAGCTACTGTAGAAGTTCAATGATTTTTTGTAATCTAGAATGTCCTCATAAGGGAGTTTGAGATTAGGAAAATGTGATTAAGATAGAAATTTGAGATTCATGTCCATATTAGAATTTTTCCATCTCATCTAATCAAATTGAGACTCAAAAGGTGAAATTTGAATTGAGGTTATAGGTAAGGAGCAATAAGGCAATGCCTTGAGACTCATAAGGTAAAGAGTGAGATTTACCAACACGTTTATTAGATAGTTGATAATACATACGTTGTTGACTTTGCATGTAGAGAAAGAGAATAGTTGAGATGAACATAAGAAGTTTATGGAGTTGAGAAGCCTTAGGGAATACAGTCCTAGTATTCTTCTTTTACTGTTGACAAACCAAAGCATTCAAATTCTATTACTACGTACTGTTGACTTCAAATTCCTCATTTACTTTTATGCATTGCTCGTGTATTTCGTCTAGTTTGAGATACTGTTCAATGTTTTCCTGTGGTTTTGAACCCAACATAGTTTGGGTTACTATATTTGACATCAACCGCATCATACTTCTTTGGATGTTAGTTTTGGGCGACATTAAATTTTGGTGTCGTTGTCGTGGAGGTAGTGAGAATTCTTATTTTAAGTTGGTGAAGTTCGTGGTTTTATTTTTTATTTTTATTTCTTATATGCCAATGTATGCCAAACACTAGGAGTAAAGGTAATACCTTACTATTATTGAGCCTGAAAGAATTCTTCAAACACCATGAAAGATGCTAGAGCAAGTTCATGATAGTGTTCCTACTGGGGTTTGAGACGCTTAGTTGTACCACCTTCTACACCTAATAATTCATAAAATGTTGCATACAAATATACTAAGAATTTTTAGATAAAATAACTGAAGAGGCGAGCTTATCCGTTACGGCTTGATTAGATGAAGAGGCTACGCTAGCTCAGCAAGCAGAACTAGTCACACCAAGACAAATGGCCAAATGTCAATATAAAATTCAAAAAGGCAGAACACCAATGATTCCTCCATATCAGTATCTTCAGCCATATAATGAAGATGAGGACATGGGATATGTTGAACCTACCAAGATAGGAGCCATCATTCCCCTAACTCTACCGCTCAATGTTAAAGTTAACATTACTAGTGCAATAATCCAATTGATAAACTTGAAGGGCGCATTTTTTAGATCAGCAACAGATGATGCAAACATGCATCTTGCTAATTTTACAATGATTCCAGAGGTTCAATCAATACTTGGCATGGGTTATGTATATAATTTTTGAATAGATTCTCCCCTCCTGTAAGAATGTTACTGTTGAAAGATGAAATCTATAATTTTAGACAACTACCTACAGAATCCATGTATGAGGTATGGTTTAGGTTCAAAAAAAAGCTAAGCATGGTACCTAATTATAGAATCACAGGATCCAATCAGTTGTAAATCTTTTATAGATCACTGAATGTCAGTTCCAGAGTAATGACATATACAATTTTGGGATATGCATTTATGCCTCTTCAGTGGGATACTGCACAAGAGATACTAGATGATATTTTGGTAACCAATCAAGGTTGGCATACTAGAGATGCTGAGTATGGTGTAGGTACATATATTATTAGATCAGCTAATGATTATAAAGCTAGTCATAATTTGGTAGCATAAGAGGTTGCACAACATTGCATTAACATTGGGATTTCTTATAAAATAATTCACAACAATAAATTCTGAGAAAGTGAATGCAGTAGGGGCACAGAGTTCTACTTCTAGAACTTATGAGACTGACTCAAAAGATGAATAAAAGTATCTTAGTCGTCAGTTGGTGGATTTTAGATCCCAAGGAAAATGGAATCAAGGTCAAAACTATTATAATTATAGATACAAAGACAAGAGCAGAGACCGAGATGATGATTAGAGATGCAAAGATGATTACAAAGAGAAGAGTGATAGATACATCCTACCAAGTTACCAGGATACTGAGTCTAGAATAGAGGCAATATTTTTGAAACTTGTCAAAGGCCAAAAATGTCAAGAGAGCTGTCTTAAGGAGATTGAGGCAGACATGTTAGGGTTGAATAAAAAAGTTGAGTCACAGGCTACCACAATCAAATAAATGGAGCAATAGTATGGCCAGATGTCGACCATATTGAATCAAAGGAAACCTTATACTTTTTTTTGTAATACAGTGTAGAGCATAAAAAATGACAGTCATTGCCATGCTATTACCTCTCGGAGTGGTAAAAACACCATGGATCTGCCCTCGCCTACCTTGATTGATCCAATGAACAAAGATGATCATGTTGATGTTGAT
This sequence comes from Capsicum annuum, assembly GCF_002878395.1. Taxonomy (NCBI): domain Eukaryota; kingdom Viridiplantae; phylum Streptophyta; class Magnoliopsida; order Solanales; family Solanaceae; genus Capsicum; species Capsicum annuum. The sequence continues at coordinate 128,586,234 of NC_061122.1, read as the reverse complement.
AATTGTAGTGTGTAAATCAAAGGTAAGGATATGGCCGATGAGCCTGTTTTGAGGACTATCCCTAGACCTCACCCTTCATTTCTTCAGATATTGAAAAAAATCAAGAATAGGGTAAATATCAAAAGTTTCTATCTATGTTAAAGGAGATATCTATTAATATTCAACTTGTAGTGGCATTGGAACAATTGCATGGCTATTCAAAGTTCATGAATGATTTAGTCACCAAGAAGCCGATAGTTAGTTATGAGCCAGCTGATAATGTTTATCGTTGCAGTGCTATTCTTACTAGATTTTTGGTAGAGAATAAGGAGGATCTAGGTGCGTTCACCATTCCTTGAACCATTAGATATTTTAACTTTGCTCGGTCACCATGTGATCTAAGAGCTAGTATCAACCTTATGCCACTAGTGGTGTTTTAGCAATTGGGGTTGGGGGCTCCCAAACCCATATTAATGAGACAAGTGATGGAAGAATGGATAGTTAAAAAACTAGTTGTTATTCTATGTGATGTATTTTTAAAGGTTTCTTCTTTTATCTTTCCTGTTGATTTTGTGATACTGGATTGTGAAATAAACTTTTAAGTTTTGATTATTTTAGGCAGGTCATTCCTAGGTACAAAAAGGACTGATTTATATTGAATTAGGACATATGATGTTTAAACTCAATGATGAGAAGGTGATATTCAATGTATGCAAGTCTTTGCAATAACTAGATGAGGTGAGGGTCGTATCTATGATTGATTTTTCTGAACAGGAGATGATCTCATTCTATGATCTTGATGCAGTAACTAATTGCGATGATAGTTCTGAGGTGGTTACCATCTAATAAATATTGGATGTTGAATCTTTAGAAATAGTAATTATGAACATCAATAATGATGGTATTGAAGACTATGATTAGATGGTATGTGCACTTTTTGGGAGTGGTTCTTATAATTTTTCACAAAAGAAACTTGATTTGGATCAGAAAAATAGAACCACTCTACCTGCTCTCCCATTTATTGAGGAGACACCCATCTTAGAGTTAAAGGACCTCCCTCTTTATTTGTGATATGCATTTTTAAGGGCTAACAATACATTGCCAGTAATTAATACAGCTGATTGATGTAGATAGAAATGGAAGCTTTATTATTTGTGCTACAGAGATTCAAGAGGCCATTGGTTGGTCTATTGCAGATATTATGGGTATCCTGCCTAGTCTTTGTTGTCTTAAAATCCTACTTGATCTGGATTGTGTTCTAAGTATAAATCATCAACATCATTTTAATCCTTCTATTTTGGAAGTAGGGTAAAAAAGATAATCAAGTGGCTAGATGCCGGTGTAGTGTATCCCATTCCTAATAGCAAGTGGGTCAGTACGATTTAATGTGTTCCTATGAAGGGAGGTATTTCTCTTGTGCCTAATTAGAAGAATGTATCATCCTAGAAAGACCACTTCCTCATGCTCTTTATGGACAAAATGCTTGAAAGACTTACGGGTAGAGGGTGATATTATTTTTTTGATGGGTATTTGGGCTACAATAAAATCGCCATTATGCCCGAATACCAAGATAACACAACCTTCACTCGTCCTTATAGGACCTTTGCATTCAGACATATGCCATTCGGGTTATGTAGCACTACAGCCATATTTTAGAGGTGTATGATGTCAATCTTCTCTGACATGGTAGAAAATACCATCGAAGTATTCATGGAAGATTTTTCATTAGTTGGTGATTCTTTTGATGACTGCTTGGTGCAGTTAGCAATCGCTCTTTGTAGATGTGAGGAATGCAACTTGGTACTTAATTAGGAAAAGTGTCATTTCATGGTTAAAGAAGGTATTGTGCTTGGTCAAAAGATTTTGAAAAGAGTTATAGAGGTAGGTTGAGCTAAGATTGAAGCAATCGATAAATTGCCTCCACCAATTTTTATGAAGGGTATTCGGAGCTTTTTATGACATGTTGGGTTCTACAGGTGAATCATCAAGGATTTATCAAAGATTGCCAATCCTCTCTATATGATTTTTGAGAAAGAAGTGAAGTTTGATTTTTATGAAGTATGTTAGAAGGCTTTTGAATGTCTAAAGAAGAAGTTGATGATATCTCCTATCATGGTATCCCCTTATTGGTCATTTTCATTTAAGATTATGTGTGATGTAAGTGGAGTTGCCTTAGGTGTTGTACTAGGAAAAAAAAAGACCCATCATGAGAACTAAAACCTGATCAAGGCACTAAACCCTGCTCAAAAGAACTACACAGTTACAAAACAAGAGTTTTTAGCAGTGGTTTTGGCCTTTGAGAAATTTTGGTATTATTTGATTGGGTAAAAGGTAGTTGTACACACTAATCGTGCAGGCTTGAGGTACTTGATGGCAAAAAAAAAATGCAAAGCCTAGACTAATTAGGTGGGTTCTCTTGCCACAAGAGTATGATTTCGAGGTCAAGGACAGAAAAGGCACTGAGATTCAAGCTGTAGATCATTTGTCTAGACTAGAGAAAGAATGTAATGCCCCGTATCTCACACTCAAAATGTTACACGGTCCTCATGACTCTGAAGCACCACAAGATAACCCATACTGATATCTGTACCTGCAAACTACATACATATTGTATAATGCGAAAACATAAACTGAAAGGCCATAAGGTTTAAAACTGTAACATAAGATCTGATAAATTATAACATATGGATGGGGTATGAAATAGCCAAAACAAAACTGAAATAAGCTATTTGAACATACTTAGTCTGAAAATCCTCTAAACATAACTGTCTAACTAAGGAGTTAATGGGACATGTTCGCAACTAACTCCAACTAATAGATGAGTTAACAAGATAATAAAATGATGATCGTGTCCTCAAAAGATGAGGACTCACTTCTAACTCTGACTACTGAGATAGAAATCTACTAATGCTCTGAAAATCGTGTCTCTGAACCTGTGGTTTAAGACACCATAGCGCAAATGCATTAGTACTTTGAATGTACTGGTATGCATGTAAGGTAAGATGAATGCATGAGGTTCATATACATGAACAGTTTTGGCTAACTGACTAATATGAACATTAGAATACATGCATGCATACATAGTAACTATATGTAAAATCGTGATCATATGAATTTACTGATAACTAACATGACTAATGACTGAGTTCTGATAAATAATATAACTGATAACATGAGTGACTATATCTGATAGTCCTGAATCTGATGGAACTAACTGAGTTCCATACTGTATTTGAATTGACTGTATTTGACAGTCCTGAGATCTGAAGAACTATCTGAGTTCTATAACTGAGACTGATTGACTGTATCTAACAGTACTAATTTTGTAACATGAAACTGTAGGAAGTAGTCATCTAACCAACATGCCCCTAATATGCCATTATGACTGAGTTGGGGTCTAATTTGTAATCCCAATTGGAAGGGTGTCAATGTCGCACCACCAATAAGCACAAGCTGTGGGTAACCCTCATCTGATAGTATCCCCTAAAAGAAAATGATGGGACCCTTATCTGACAGTGTTTATACTCCTCATTAACCCTCATCGGATAGTGTTGATGTCTTAATATATGCTGGCTATATAGTTCTTGAATGCAAGGATGATTTTTAAGAATCACACCCTTATCTTACAGTGTGTGTCCCTATCCTTGGGTTTACTCGATGCTAATTCCTACTCCCATCTAATTAGACTCTAAACATGATTAAATGAACTGTACATTGAGTGGGTTTATTGAATTTCGTGACTGACAGAATACTACTAATATCTTATAACTAAGTTCATGGGATTACTGAGGTTACTGAATTACTGAGCTTTCTTGAGTCATATATATGACTGAGTTCTATGGATAATGGCTTGAATGAGGATATCATGAAAACATAACATGGATCTAAGCACACAACTAATTTTTTGGGTATAAGTACCCCCAAAACTTGATGGAAAGAAACTGACAAAGCATAACTTTCTTGAATACATGGCCAACATCAACAATCCATAATACAATAAGTTGGGGATTTCATGAAGTACATGGTTATCATAATCTTGTACATGAATGGGAATACACTATCAACATACCAATATTTCATCAACTAGTCCCCTAAGTGATCCTTCAAACATTTATAATGTGCAACAATATCATAGAAGTCATTTTGATAATAAAGGTAAAGCATACATTTATCATTTGGATCACAATTTAGCTATAAGGCATAATTTATACCCTTTTTGGCATTTTATCAAGCACCTTATATGTACGACTTAAAGCATAGGTGAAATCATCAAATTTCACATATCAGAATCCACTAAATTCATGGATTTCAATTTATATGCTAACGTAGTTTCATAATTTCACATAAAGATCTCAACTTGGGAATCAAACAACAACCATCACATAAACTTGAACAACCCACAACATAATAACATAATTCATAATTTAAATAGGGTTCTTGAGCTTTATGGATGAAAGGAATCCATAAATCAACTCAACGCATACCTTAGTTCGTGATCCTACAAAGATTGACGGAGAAACTTCTTAAATTTGAATCCCCCAATTGGAACCCTAGCTTGTTATTGAGAGGTTTTTGAGAAAAAAAAGTATATTTTGCTTCAATTGGGGATAAATCCCGTGTTTGGGAGCTTATATATGGGTGGAAAAGGACTATTTTGCCCTTAAAATGACCCAAAAATGGAGTATTTACGTCACTTGGACCATAGGATATGCGGCGCACACCTTATCGCGTAATCTAGGTTGTGCGGCACATACCTCATCACATACATTATGTTGTGTTTCGCACACCTTATGGCATAATTTATGTTAAGCATCACACACATTATGTTAGGCGATACACTCCACTTTGGAAAGCCATAACTTCTAGCTCGGGTGTTGGATTTTGGTAACATTTGTATTGTCGAAAAGATAATACAATTCTATACAATTTAGTGGGTATAAATCTTCTAAAATACCGTATATACAACAAGTTATGCTAGTTAAAATATGACCCTTGCGGAATCAAACACTAAAACTTAAGGGATTCAAAGACTCTTAACTTGCCTTACTATAAGTGACTCTTATGAACATGCTTAACACATAATGAGCTCTCTTATCACTAGGATACTCATTGTAAGTCTAGTAATCAAATATGAATCACAGGATAGGAAGTTTCATACCTAGGAACAATGATTTATTTTTCTAGCTTATAAATATGTAGGGTATTACAATATCTCCCCCAAGGGAACATTCGTCCTTGAATGAGACTGACTGAAAAGTGAGAGATGATAAATTAAAGTATGTACAAGACATACACTACTAAAAAATGATTTTATGAATGACATGACTGATAGGATTAACATAGAATACTGAATATGCATATCTGATGCATGGGTTACTGATTTATGAATGCATGGCTGAGATTTCTGATAAACTGGATTTCCTATAATAAGGATGCATATCTCATGCATGACTGATAAGCTAAATTTATGCATATATAATGAATGATTATATGACTGAACTGATACATAAATGCATGACTGAAGATGCAATGGTACTGAGTACCAAGTTTATAATGGAATTTTGAGCATGAAGCTGAATACCAAGTTGGTAACGAAACTGAACATAATAACTGATACCAAATTTGTAACTCAAATTTGGACACAGAACTAAGTAAACTTAAGGAAAGATACTACCTTGAGCTGAGTCTGAGTTAGAGAAAAAGAGGTGAGGATACTTGGTTCGCATGTCTACTCCTGCTTCCCAAGTAGCTCCCTCAACGGACTTGTTTTGAAAAAGAACTTCGACTAGAGGGACTTCTTTATTCCTCAATCTGTGAATCTGATAGTCTAGGATTTTGACTGGAATCTCTTCAAAAGAGAAGTTGTTCTGAATATCTATGCCCTCTACAGGGACTACAACTGATGAGTCACTTATTCACTTGTGAAGAAAGGAGACATAGAACACTGAACAAACTGAGGCTAGATCTGAAGGTAATTTGAGCTCATAAGCTACTTTGCTGAAGAAACTGAAAATTTTAAAAGGATCGATATATCGGGGACTGAGTTTTTGTTTCTTGCCAACTCTCTTCACTCCCTTCATAAGAGATATCTCTAGATACACATAGTCACCAATCTCAAACTCAAGATCCTTTACTAAACGTGCATGAATAGGAAATGAGAACATAGCTGAGTCTAAAACATGATGCATGAACTAAATATTATGAACTGAATATCGTGAATTGAATCGAGCCCCAAAATACATGGATCATAGCTGAGATTGAAGCCTGAGGGTCAACTTATGAGTACCCTTTACTCCAAATTAGATTTATTACATGAATAAAGAATGAGATGTTTATGTCATAAAAGTTCAAGGGTTCATAGTGTATCTCTCTCTTGGGATGCTATATCCCTTGAAGAATGCTGACTTGGCTAAGATATTGAGAAAAAGATGGGGCAATGCACAAGGCAACTATGAACTAATTCATGATTGATTATCTGAGATCTAAAACTGAGTCATGATACATGGACTAAGCTGATCTTGCTTCTATCTAGTTGGTTCATTTAAGAATAGTTACATTTATGAGACTTTGGATAGTACATCTAGATGGAAGGGATGGGAACCCAACCTATGCGTACTTATCCATCTGACTACTAAACTGAATTACTGGCTTTACAGATTAACTCATGCTGAAAACTTATAATCAATAGGAGCCTTTTTTTAAAACTCTTTCTATAGAGTTCTAGTGGCTTTAGGGTGTAAGGAAAACTTGGTCTGATCTGATTAAGGTAGCTAAATAAGAAAATCATCACTTGGCTAAATTTCGGTAAGATGAGTTGAGGTCTACGAACATGATTTAAGATGAGGCGACTAAGCCTTCTGTACTACAATTGAGACTACTCAAAAGATTCACGTGGGTGCTAAGCACGAGTGCCTAAATATTTTGACATATCTGATTAACTGGATAACTGATAGCTAAATACTAGTCACATAATAATGAACTATACTTAGTCTGAATAGCTGGACTGAGGCTGTAGAATATTATGCATAGGAGGTAAGAACTAACTGAGTAACATGAGGTAACTTGATCATGGATTCATAAGATTTGTATTATTTCTGAATACGGGACCAAGTGTACGACATAATTTGAAAACATTTTGTAAACTGAGGTACTGAAATACTAATAACTGAGTAACTAACAATTGTATGATAGGGTCAAGCAGACTGAAACTAAACTGAGTTTCTAATCTAATTAATGAATGAAAGATGACATTATAACTAAGGTTGTAAGTGGGACTCATAATGGAACTAAATACTGGGTCCTGATAATTGAATACTGATAACTGAGGTTTAGACTGGTACTGAAGTACTTAATTCTAAGACAAAACAATGATCACTGAGTACTGAATGTTGAAATTGTAACTGAGATGGAAATTAAGTTTTGATATTTATGTAATGAGGACTAACATAAGTCAAGGATCTGAATGTATACTCACACTCTGTACTTTCCCAACTTCTAAATACTACCTCTTTCTAGCCATTTACTTGCATACTAACATTACATTCAAGCCTATCTTCTTCACTACACCCCTGTGAACAATAAGCATGCAACAATATTATCTTAATATGTAACATCTACTCTCTCCCATCTATGCAACTGCTCATCACTACATAGTTTTCACAAAGAGAGCTCACTGAAGGGTTGAATAAGGAGGACCTAAAGTATAAATGGACTCTAATTGAACTTTGACACATGACTGAAGCCTGAGGAATATAATATAACTATCATGGATTCACCAAGAGATCTAAATTGAAGATATGCATAACATATTCTAAATTTAATTGATCAGTAGGGGCATAGCAGGAGTCACTGAAGCTGAGTATACTGTAGAGCATGATATGTGTACATTAGTCATGAGCTGCATGACCTGAGTTTGGATTTTTCTGTATTTGTGGGACATGATTTGTATTATCGAGGGGAATCAAACTAAAATCCTTATGCTGGGAACTGGAATCATACATGATTCTATAAAAAACGTGCAAATATAAGTTGGGTTCATGGAACTAAGATATGAAGCATGTGTAGGCATCATGCTGGCTGGAGTATGAAAGTTCACACTAAGATAAGAATAGGTCTGGAATTATTTTCCCCTTACTGCCTTTCTATACGTACTGGAACTACTACTGGAATTTAAGGGCCTGACTTTGTCAATTGGTCTATTATCTCCCCCCTTAGATTTAAGCCATCATCGTAAGTCTGCGAACACTTTACTAAAATCTGAACTGAACTTCAATTATCATTACATACTTATACTCTATTCGATACATGGTTTCCTTACTAAATACACCATCTACTTCTATTTCTTCATAGACTACTAATATCAGATCTCTGAACTCACATCCCTACCTCTATACTTAGTATCAAATCAATAAACTTAAATTCTTGCTAGCACTGTTCAAGCCTACTGGTTTACCTTGGTATAACTATACCCATGAATACATAATCTGTTCAATATGGATAATATTATCCCAACTCTACTACTACTAAACTCCTGGATTCATGCATCTAACTCTAGGTCATATGCTATCACAGGATTCTGAGAAGGGGTCTGATGGTATATCTAGATTCGGGTTTGTGGATGAGTTCTCATGATCATAAATGAAATCTGTACAACTTTGGAACATAATGGAACTAATGGGATACTTTTGATTTATGGACAATCCCATAACTCTCTGCGATGACTGCTTGAGAAAGCCCTATCTCTAAGATTTTGACCTTCACTATTTATGTTACCTTAAAAGTAAAGTGGAGTCGACATGAGTGAATCATGATGAGAATATCATAAGTTTCCTAAATAACCTTTCTATAGCATGATCTGAGACATGAAAGAAGGGAAACTGTTCCTAAAACATCTCATAGCCTCCTGCACCTAAGTATGGGGCACAACACACCCACGTACAAGACTCCACTAAATGCGACTTTTAAACTTCCTAGGACACTATTGAACCTGGCTCTGATACCAAGTTTGTAATGCCCCAAATATGGTACTCAGAATGTTACACGATCGTCATGACCCGAAGGACCACAAGCTAACCCATGCTAATATCTGTACCTGTATACTGCATATATACTATATATTATAGAAACATTAACTAAAAGGCCATAAGGTTCAAAATTGTAACATAAGATATGATAAATCATAACATATATATGGGGTATGAAATACACAAAAAGCTCTAAAAATAACTTTTTGAATAAGGAGTTGATGGAACATGTCCCTAACTAACTCTAACTAATAAATTAATTAATAAGATAATAAAATAATAATCGTGTCCTCGAAAGATGAGGACTCACTTCTAACTCTAACTGCTGAGACTAGAATCTACTGATGCTCTGAAACTCATGTCTCTGAACCTATGGTATAAGACACCATAGCACAAATACATCAGTACTTTAAATGTACTAGTATGCATATGAGGTAAGCTGAATGCATGGGGTTCATATGCATGAACAATACTAGCTAACTGACTAATATGAACGTGAGAATACATGCATTCATACATAGTAACTATATCTGAAATCGTGATCATATGAATTTATAGATAACTAACATGACTAATGACTAAGTTCTGATAATTGATAACATGAGTGACTATATCTAACAGTCCTGAATATGATGAAACTAACTGAGTTCCGCACTATATTTGAATTGACTTTATCTAAAAGTCTTAAGATTTGAAGAACTATCTGAGTTCTGTTACTAAGACTGATTGACTATATCTAACAGTCATAATTCTGTAACATAAAATTGTGGGAAGTAGTCATCTAACCGATATGCCCCTAATACAATATTATGGCTGAGTTAGGGTCCAATCTGTAACCCCAATTGGAAGGGTGTCAATGTCGTGCCACCGATAAGGACAAGCTATGGGTGACCCTCATCTGATAGTGTCCTCTAAAGAAGAACGGTAGGACCCTCATCTAACAGTGTTTATCCACCTCATCAACCCTCATCAGATAGTGTTGGTGTCTCAACTTATGCTGGCTACATAGTTCTAGAATGCAAGGATGATTTCTAAGAATCATACCCTCATCTGACAGTGTGTGTCCCCATCCTTGGGTTCACTCAGTGCTAATTCCTACATCCATCTATTTTGACTCTGAACATGATTAATTGAACTATACTTCGACTGCGTTTACTGAATTCCATGACTGATGGAATACTATTGATATCTAATAACTGACTGAGTTCATGGTATTACTGAGATTACTGAATTACTGAGCTTTTCTGAATGACATGATTAATTGAGTTCTATTGACCATGGCTTTACTGAGAGTATCGTGAAAACATGACACTGGCTCTAGGCACATAGCTAAGTTGTCGGGTATAAGTACCCCCAGGACTCGATAGTAGGAAACTGGCAAGGCATGACGTTCTTGAATACATGACCAACATCAACAATCCACAATATAATAAGCTGGGGATTTCATGAAGAACATGATTATCATAAACTTGTACATGGTAGGAATGCATTTAATAAGTATCATAATTTCATACTCTAACATCATCATGAGCATTCCAACAAATATCTATATTGCACATCAATAACATGGGAGTCATTTGAAAATAAGGGAAACACATGCATTTATCATATGGGTTACAATTGTGCTATAATATACAATTTTTATCCTCTTAGACATTTTATCAAACACCTTACATGCACAACTTAGGGCATAGGTGTAATCAACAAATTACACATTATGTACAACTCCATTCATAAATTTAAACTTTCATGCTAGCGTAGTTTCATGAAAAACAACTAAATATTCAAACTTAGGAATCGTACAATAAGATAAACATGGTTACAAAATAACCCACAACATAGACATCGTGATTTATAATTTGAAATAGGGTTCTTGAGCTTTATGGATGAAAGGAATCCATAAATCAACACTATGCATACCTTGGATGGAAGATTCTTGAAATTGGATCCTTAATTAGAAACTCTAATCTTGTTCTTGATGAATTTGAGAGAGAAACCACTATAATTTGGGTGAAATAGGGCTGAAGTATGTGTTTATGACTTATATAGGGGTAAAAAATTAACCCTTTTCCCCTTCAGGATGCGGTCATTTAATGATTAAAATAGGGGGACGACGCAACATGTTGATGGATATGATGCGATACTAGATGCATCTCACCATGATTGCATTGAGCCTTAGAAGTTTTGGCTTTAAAAGCCTACACAAATGTTGACTAATGCGATTGGCGATGCGGAGCATCGAGATCGCGTTGGTCCACTATTTTAAAACTCTGAACATGATCTAAACATATTCCAAGAAATCTAAAACTTATTCGGGAACACCTGCTGACCTATCCTGAATTAATAAAAATACAGGCCATTAAGGACATTAAGATGGCAAGATGAGATTTCCAACTTTCGTAGGCCAAAATAGGCTAAGTCTAGGAACTTGGTTAAAATTTTTAAGTCTGGGATTCCTTGACAAGCTTAAAGGACTGAATTAAGCTCAGAAGTTTCACAAGGTCTTACAATATCTCCCCCTTGAGAACATTTGTCCTCGAATGAGACTGACTGAGATGGGAGAAGAGATAAACTGATGTACATACTGAACATGAGCTACTGAAATATAATTCCATGACTGACATGCCTGATAACTGAATACACCATACTGACCATGCATATCTGATACATGTGTAATGAATCCATGAATGCATGACTGAGTGTTCTGATGAACTTAGTTTCTCACAATGAGAATGCATATCTGATGTATGATTATAAGACTGAACTGATACATGAATGCATATCTGATGCATGATTATATGACTGAGCAAATACATGAATGCATGACTGAATATGCAATGGTATTTAATACCAAGTTTATGTTGAAATTTTGAACATAAATTGGATACCAAGTTGTAACTAAAATCTGAACATGAAACTGAAAAGCTTAAGGAGAACTATTACTTAAGCTAGATCTGAGTTAGCAGAGAAGAGTTGAGGGTACTTGGTTCGCATGTCTGCTTCTGCTTCCCAAGTATCTCCCTCAATAGACTGGTTCCGCCAAAGAACTTTGACTAGAAGACTTCTTTGTTCCTCAGTCTATGATTCTGATAGTCAAGAATTTCAACTAGAATCTCTTCATAAGAGAGGTCATTCTGAACATCTATGCTTTGAATTGGGACTACACCTGCTAGGTCACCTATGCACTTCTTGAGGAAAGAGACATGGAAGACTTGATGAACTGAGGCTAGATTTAAAGGAAATTCAAGCTCATACGCTACCTTTCCAAAGCAACTAAGAATTTTGAAGGGACTGATATATCGTGGACTGAGATTTCCCTTCTTGCCAAACTGCTTCACTCCCTTCAAGAGAGATCTTTAGATAAATATAATCACCAATATCAAACTCGATATCCTTTCTATGCATATCTGCATAAGACTTTTGTCAGCTCTGGGTAGCCCAGAGTCTATCTCTAAGCAACTGGACTTTTTCTAAGGCATCAAATACTAAGGCACTAGGACTACGACCTCACTAACTTTGAACGAACCGATTGTAGATCTACATCTCCTACCATAGAGAGCTTTGAATGGAGCCATCCGAATAATAGAATGATAGCTGTTATTGTATTTAAACTCAATCAAAGGCAAGTGATCATCCCAAATACCCTTGAAATCAATTACACTCGCCCTAAGCATATCTTTTAAAGTTTGAATGGTCCTTTCTGGTTGACCATCTATCTGAGACTTAGAGCTTGACATCATATCTCTATTACCATCCCTGAACTTAGGAGCTATAGAATTTGCTAAAGAAGGATCTAGAACTAATGACTTAGGATGAAACTAAGAATGGTTTCCTCCCTCTGACTTAGGCTGAGTAAAGTTGAAACGATTTGTCCTTGCTTTCGTGTTCTGCTTCTCCCTCATCTTAATATTTTGCTCTTCTATCTGCTGATCATGGGTCATAAGCCTGGCTATGTTCATGTCATTATTCAACATTGCGGACCTGGACTCATTGACCACACTATCGTTCACCCCAAAAACAAACTTACTCATCTTGGCCCTGCTATCTGCAACCACATGAGGAGCATAACTGGATAATTGGGTTAACTTAAGAGAATACTCTTTCACCATCATACTTCCCTATCTAAGGTTGATAAATTACAACACCTTAGCTTTTCTAAGATCTAGGGGAAAGAATCTCTCTAAGAATATGGTGACAAATTCCTCTTATTCTATGGATCCTGCATCAGCTGACCTCTCTGACTTTCACTTCTTGAACCAAGTGTGAGCAACATCCTGCAACTGATATGCAGCTAGCTTAGCAATAGCTAACACCCCCAGTATATCTATAACCTTCTTAACCTTGTTAAGGAATTCCTAAGGATCCTCTTTTGACTTAGACCCAAAAAAGAATAGACGATTCATTCGAGTAATGTCCCAAATCCTAGTTGCAACTGAATTTGCTACTGGGTTGGCCAGAATGACAGCTGGTCATTTATTCTGAGTAGCAACTAAATAAGTAAGAGTAGTGAATCCTACTCTAAACTCTGTATGAGAGACATGCTCACCCAAAGGATATTCGAGCTGAGGAGCTGACTGATTCCCAGTTCTCTTCATAGGAGGCATGTTCTGTAAATGGAAGAGAAAGGGATTAAAATAAGAGATTAACTTGAGATTATTCTGACTGGCATGACATGAATACTAAAAACTAGGAACCTATTCCTAAACATCTTATAGCCTGCTGCACATAAGTGTGGCGCGCAACGCACCCATATACAAGACTCTACTAGATGTGGCTTTTAGACTTCCTAGGACACTATTGAACCTTAGGCTCTAAAACCAAGTTTGTAACACCCCGAATCTGGTACCCAAAATGCTACATGGTGCTCATGACCCCGAAGGACCATAAGCTAACCCATGACTGATATTTGTACCTGAATACTGTATAACATCTTGAAAAATATGGAAATAATAGACTGAAATATGCTAGAAGGTTTAAAATGGATAAAATATAATATATGAGAGTACAATATATCAATACAAAACATAAACTAAAATAAACTGTCTGAACATACTGTAGTCTAAAAAGTCTCTAACTGACTGAACTGTCTAAATAAGGAGTTGATAGGATATGTCCCCAACTAACTCCATATACTGAAAGATAAACTAAAATAATAAAATAATTAATAATATTATCCTTGAATAATGAGGAATCACTGCTAAATCCAGCTGCTCAAATTTAGAGTGATATTGATGCTCTAGAACTCGTGCTTCTGGACCTATGGTACAAAACACCATAGTGCAAATACATCAGTGTGATTGAATGTACTGGTATGCATGTGAGGTAGGTGGAATGCAAAAGGTTCAAATGCATGAAGAATACTAACTGACTTATAACATGAACTTGAGATGTATGAATAAATAACTGTAATTGAATTTATGATGATACTAACTACTAAGTCTGAATATTGATAACATGTGTTACTAATAACTGATACTGAGTGACTATATCTGACAGTTTAGGTTCTAATGGAACTAGTTGAGTTCCGTACTGTTCTGAGTTGACTGTATCTAACAATCCTGAATTCTATAAAAATTACCTGAGTTCTATTACTAAGACTGAGACTGAAACTATAACTGTGGGAAGTAGTCATTTAGCTGACATGCCCTAAAGAAAGAAATATAGTTGAGTTAGGGTGCAATCTATAACCCCAATTGGAAGCATGTCAATACTGCACCACTGGTAAAGGACAAGCTGTGGTGACCCTCAACTGGCAAGTACTCAAATGTGAATGCTCAGAACCCTCAACCTGCAGGTAAGCCACCTTATCAAACCTGATTTGGTAGGTTAGATTTCTCAATCTATGCTGGCTACATAGTTCTGGAACACAAGGATTGCTTCTAAGAATCACACCCTCTACTAGCAGGTGAGTTCCCATCCTTGGATTCACTTGGTGCTAAATCCTACTCCCATCAGAATAGACACGAAACTTGATTAACTGAGCTAAACTATTTTGAGTTAACTGATTCCCATTGACTGACGGAATACTACTGAGATTACTGAATTTCCAATCTTTCCTGAGTCACCTGACTGACTAATTTCTATTGACCTTGGCTTTACCAAGAGTATTATGAAAACATGACACTGGCTCTAGGCACACAACTAAGTTATCGGGTAGAAGTACCCCTAGGACTTGATAGAAGGAAATTGACAAGGCATGACGTGCTTGAATACATGACCAACATCAATAATCCACAATATAATAAGTTGAGGATTTCATGAAGCACATGGTTATCATAAACTTGTACATGGTAGGAATGCATATAACAAGTATCATAATTTTATACTCTAACATCATGAGCATTCCAACAGACATCTACATTGCACATCAATAACATAGGAGTCATTTGAACATAAGGATAAGACATGCATTTATCATATGGGTTACAATTGAGCTATAATACACAATTTCTATCCTCTTAGGTATTTTATCAAACTTACATGCACAACTTAGGGCATAGGTGTAATCATCACATCACACATTATGAACAACTTCATTCATGGATTTCAACTTGCATGCTAATGTAGTTTTATGAAAAACACGTAAAGATTCCAACTTGGGAGTCGTACAGCCAGATAAACATGGTTACAAAATAACCCGCAACATAAAAATCATGATTTAAAATTTGAAATAGGGTTCTTGAGCTTTATGGATGAAAGGAATCTGTAATTCAACAATATGCATACCTTTGATGGAAGATTCTTGAAAAAAATGGTGAAATTCTTGAAATTAGGCCCTCAATTGGAAACCCTAAGCTTGTTCTTGATGGATTTGAGAGAGAAACCACTATAATTTTGTTGAAATAAGGCTGAATTACGTGTTTGGTACTTATATAAAGGTGGGAAATTGACACTTTTTCCCTTGAGGATGCAGTCATTTAATGACTAAAATTGGGGGCCAACGCTATAAGTGATGCGACGTGTTGATGGATGCGATATGATGCTAGATGCGTCGTGCCATGATCGCATTGAGCCTCAGAATTTTTGGCTTTGGCAGCCTACACAAATATTGACCAATGCAATTGGCGATGTGGTGCATAAAGATCGCATTGGTCCACTATTTTGGGACTCCGAACATGATCTAAACGTGTTTTGAGAAATTCAAAACTTGTACGGGAACACCTATTCACCTTTCTAATCCTGAATTAATTAAAATATGGGCCATTAAAGGATATTAAGATGGTGAAATGAGATTTCCAACTTTCAAAGGCCAAAATAGGCTAAGTCTGGGAACTTGGTTAGAATTTTCTAAGTCTGGGACCCCTTGAAAAGCTTAACAGACTGAATTAAGCTCTGAATTTTAGCGGGGTCTTACACTAACCTATGTTGGTACCTGCTGTGAGCACTGCATAATGTAACATTGAATATATGCAAAATTTATTGGAATGCCATAAGGTTTTAAATTATAGTTATGATAATGTCTGTAAAACAATACTGATAATATTGATATAATGACTGATGATAACAACTGAAAAGTGATTATCTGTATTTACTAGTTTGAAAGACTCTAAAATGACTAAATATTGAGTTGATGGGACAAGTTCCCAACTAATTCCGACTGACTAAATAACTAAACTGCTGACATAACTGAATATAAGATAACTCATTCTCAAAAGATGAGGACTCACCCTTACTGCTGCTACTGATGCATTGGAAAGTCTAAGTACGGTTGGGAATTTGAGTTTCTAAACCTATTATATAAGACATCATAGTGCATGAAATGAGTATGCAATCAGTACTTTGAATGTACTAGCATGAGAGATGAGGTTAGGCTGTTATGGGTGGTTTATGTGCATGAATAATAATTGACTGAATGAATAGCATAGGATAACTGAACATGCACTAATAACTACTAAATAATATGAGATAACTGAGAAAACATACATGAAGGAAAGATCGACTGGCTAGCATGAGATTACTGACTATAAATACATGAAAGCTATAAAATCTGAGAATGCATGACTAAGCAAATAACATGATTTTGAAATAGTCTGTAAATTGAAATACTGATATACTGCTAACTAAATACCTAATATTTGTATACTATGGTCAAGAAAAACTAAAACTGAATTACTAAGCTAAATATTGGTCTGAAACTGTGGAAGCTATGCTTATGAGATAAGGACTAACTGAATAACATGAGATGACCGAACATAAATGTATGAAACTTTACTATCTGAGAATGCAAGACAAAGTGCATAGCCTGATTATAAAAAAGTCTGTAAACTAAAATACCGAAAATTGAATAACTGATAACTATATGCTATGGTCAATGGAAACCTGAGCTGAAGTATACTGATTGTTGACTGAGACTGTGGGAGGTATCATCTAACAAACATGCCCCGCTCTGAAGTGATTGGGGTTCAAACTATAACCCAATTAAGAAGGGTGTTAGTACCGTACCACGGATACTAACAATGGCTCTGTGGATCTACTAAGTTACTAAAAACCAGGATGTCAAGCCTAAACTGACGGGTGACACCTATGTAGAGTCTAGCCTATTCTGATGCGTGACCCCAAGTAGGTAGTCAAGCCTAATCTGATGGGTGACTCCTCATCAACACTGGCTATACAAATCTAGAACATAGGAATTGCTACTAATGACTCTGCCTAAGTGATAGGGAAGCAACCATTCTTGTATTCGCTAGGTGCTAAATCCTACTCCCAACTAAAGGATATTGAGTTCTGAATTGATCTAAGTTTAATTGACTGGACTATTGATGATCATGGTTTATATGAAACCATTTTGAAACTACTAAGACTTAGTAAATAGCTAAGTTTTTGGGTATTCATAAACCTCAAGACTCGATAACAATAACGACAGGGACACATGAAAGCTTTGAAACCATGGAAAGAAATCATTATTCAAAATTTTTCACTTAAGCATTTCATCAATGATATACGGGTCAAGAATTTGACATGGGGGTGCTTTTAAACATGATAAGATAGCACAAATCACATGACCAAATCATAAACTTAGGGTTTTATTCTAGAATTGCATGAACATGATATAGAAACCATAATATTTAAAACATACTAAAGCTTTAGGGACATATTATGTAGTCATTTTTCAAAATCCTTTTATCTAGGCATTTTATCAAACACTTGCAATGTATAGTTTAAGATAAGCATGGGAATAGTATTAAAACTTGTAGAAGTAGCATGATTTTGATACTAAATCACCCATTATAGATTAAATCAGTGAACAAAACCATTCAAATATTTAGGGTTTAATAAACAACAATAGTTTTATGTAAACATGATATAAAAATTTGGAATTCATGAAAGTTCATGGACATAATTCATAGAAATGTGTAAAGATCATGATTCTAAAATTGAAAATAGATTATTGTACTCCATGGGTGAAAAGGACCCGTGTATGAACATCTAACATTCCTCAGAGCTTTAATCTTGAAAGAGAATTAACATTTCTTGAATGTTCTTGGATTGGGAATTATAATTTCTTGGTTTTCTTGAAGAAGGGCATGTATCTTGTTCTTGGGAGATGATCTTGAGATGAAAACCTAATTTTCTTGTTCTTGAGAGTGGAGAGGATTATGAATGATGCGAAACTAATATTTTATCACTTAATAGGGTTTTATGTGTGATTTAAGTCATGGAATGTAAGGGAAAAGACCAAAATACCCCTCCAAATTTGAATGGGAATTGCTGAATTTTAAGGGTGACGACCTTGGTTGATAAGTCGTTAAACAAGTGATGACCTATCACTTAAGTCGCCACTTAGAAGCTGATTTTATGAGTTGCTGAACTTGGGTGACGACTTGAGTTGATAAGTCATCACTTAGGTGATGGCCTATCAACTCAGGTCATCACTTGGAAGTTGATTTTTGTGAGTTTCGAGTTAAGGGTGACGACTTGGGATGATAGGTCATCACTTAGGTGATGGCCTATCAACTCAGGTCATCACTTGGAAGCTAAAAATAATGGCTCACTGGTTTGGGGTGATGACTTGGCTGATAGGTTGTTACTGTGTTGACAGACAACCATGCTGAAGTAAAATGAGTATAACTTTTCATTCTGATATCGGATTAAGGTGAAACAAAATGCATTAGAAAGAAGATTCAAAGACCTTTCATTTGATATATATTAGGATAAATAATTGATTATTTACAATGAGTAATGGTTATCTAAATTTGACCCAAGATGAAATGTTCGCTAAAACTTAATCGATAAGAGCGTTCTCAACTCGTCTTTGAGTTAGGAGATTTTTATGACCTCGACTGATATAAAAGGATGTTTTACTAATATAGAACTGATCATTACACATATTCATACATAGAATCATTGGGTTCCGATCTGTATACCTAATAATAATGGTTTGAATCCTAATTCAAAAATGTGGGGTGTTGCTATATCGCCCCCTTGAGAACATTCATCCTCGAAAGAGGCTGGTTAAGATGACAAAACAGAGGAATTAAGGTTACATGCTAAAAACATGATTACCTAACTGATTCTGGGCATGATACCTGAACTGAACTATCCTCATAAATAAATGCACTTAAATAAGAATGGTTATAAGATTGTGATGGAAACAAGAGAGTTAAATTATGAGTAACCACTACCTCAGGGTGGATCTGGTTTCATAAAAAAGAGTTTAGAGGTTAAGGATATGAAAACTCAGGGTATTACAACATCTCCCCCTTGTATAGGTTGTCCCCCGAATGATACTAACTTGGTTGAATTACTAAGGAAAGACGGAGATAATACACGGGACACTTATGAAATGAATCATGTCTGAATATCTGGAATCTAAAACTGATGAATGATGCGTGAACTGAACTGGATTCACAATCTACATGGATACAAAAAAACTATCTCTCAGAAGGACTATGTTCATGAAACTTTAGATAGTAAGACTAGATCGGAAGATGAAAAAACCATAGGAACTTGTCTGTCTGACTGTTAAGCTGAATTACTGACTATACAAACTAACTCATACTGAAAGCTTATACTGAACAGGAATTTATTTGAGACTCTTTCTATGAAGTTCTAATGACTTTATGGAGCAAAGAATCTTGGACATAGTCTGAATAAGACATCTGGAAAAGAAATCATAACATGGCTAAAATTCTGTAATATGGAACATAGGCCTACAAAACATAAGCTAGGATAGAGCTTCTAAGCCTTATGCACTGCAACTACTAACTTTCAAGCTTAGTCATATTCCTCGAATACTCTCTCAACTACACCTTCCGCCTTAATTTTGGACTTCACCTGAGACTACTAAAAATATTTACATGAGCACTAATAAGTCTACCTAATGAAGTTTGAGTTGGACTGAATTCTCCTACTATGTACAAGCCTACTCGAATCTACAAAATGCACACATAGCACTTTAATACTAGTCTGAGTCATGAATTCAATACACTCTGTATTTTCTTAAATTCCCATCTCCTAAATAATTTTGATTACCCCTTCAACAACTAAATACAACATCTTACTAGCCATTCACTAATGTGTAATGCATTTTTCCTCTTACACACGAAAATTATATTCAAGCTTATCTTCCTAACTACAGCCTCGAGTAAAATAAGCATGCAACAATCTTTCCTTAACGTGAAATATTTACTCTCTTCCATCTAACCAATTACTCATCACTATATCATTTAATAAGGAGAGGTTACTGAAAGACTAAAACCATAAGGACTTGAAGCATGAATGAACAATATATAGAACTTGACCCTTAAAAGAGGCCTGATGAATAGAATATCAACATCATGATTTCATCAAGAGACTTAAACTAAGGATATACATGACATAGTTTGAATTTTGTTGATCATTAGTAGTGTAGCATGAGTACTGGAACTGAACATACTGTAAATCATGAATACATAAGTCATGAGCTGCATGACTTGAGTTTGGAGTTTATAACTTCATGGAATATGATTTAGATTGCTGGGTGAACTAGAGCTCCTTATACTAGGAACTGGAAGCGTACATGATTTTCTATAAAGTGCATGACTATGAGCTATGATCATAGGGATAACATGTATGGTATGAGTAGATATCGTGATAACTAAAACACAAAACTTTGTACTGAGGTATGGATGGGTTGGGCATCATCCTCTCCTACTGCTTTTCTACATATACTGACTTTACGACTAAAATTTGAAAGCCTGACATAGTTACTTGTTTTGTTATCTCCCTTTTAGCTTAAGGACATCATTCTATGTGTGTGAACCACTTAATCAACATCTCTAAACTGAACTAAAACCACTTTAGTTTAGAATTTGTGGTATGATAATGCACATAATCATGAAACACACCATGAAGGACTACACCTGAAAGTGTAAAACCATACTACTGATACTACCTTCTGAGATAGATATCTTAACTTTTTATTTCCCCAAATACATCATGTAACAACTTTAGAACTGAGTTACTTAGAATTTTCCACTTCTCTTTCGATTAGCTTAACCTTCAAAGATTCAAACTTAGATTATATCATATAACAAGAATATGTGAAAATCTTTAATAACCATACTACTTTCATCGTAGCCTTCAAATGTCACATCTCTAAAATTATATTTTCCCCACATAATAAGAATTATCACTACACCAACATCATAAACACATATAACTTCGAATTGCCAAACCTAAATTTTTTCATACACTATTTTAAGACTACTAATTCACCTTTCATAAAACTAGCCCATGAATGCAAAATCTACTAAATTTAGATAACACTACTCCCTCTTTAATACTACTAAACTCCTAGGTTCGTTCTTCTAACTCTAGGTCATATGCTATTATAGGATTTTGAGAAGAGATCTGAGGGCACATCTGACTTTGTATTAGTACACGAGTTTTCATGATCATGAAACAAATCTTTAATACTTTGGAACATAATGGACTTGATGGAATACTTTTGAGTCTACGATAATCCCATACTGTCTGCGGGGACTATCTAAAAAAGCCCTATCTATTGGACTTTAAGCTTTTCTGTTTCTATTACCTCAAAAGTAAGGTAGAGTTGACATGAGTGGGGCATGATCAGAATCTACATAAGGTTCTTAGAGAGCCGAGTTTTAGCATGATCTGAGACATGAAAGAAGGGAAACTTTTCCTAAAATGCTTTGTAGCCTCTTGTCCATAAGTGTGGCGCGCTTCACACCCATGCACAAAACTCTACTTGATATGGATTTCAAACTTCATAGGACACTTTAAAACCTTAGGCTCTGAAAATAAGTTTATAATGCCCCGAGATTACACCCTTGACATCACACGGTGCTTATAGCCCTGAAAGACTACAAGATAACCCAGGCTGGTACCTTCTGTGAGCACTGAAAAATCTAACATGGAATATATGTGAAATTTATTAAAATGCCATAAGGTTATAAATTATAGTTCTAATAATATCTGTAAAACAATACTGATAATACTAATAAAATGGCTGATAATGACAACTAAAAATTGTCTGTCTGTTTTAGTTCAAAAGCCTCTAAATTGACAAAATATGGTGTTGATGGGACAAGTCCCCAACTAACTCTGACTGACTAAATAACTAAACTGCTGACATAACTGAATATAAGATAACTCATTCTCAAAAGATGAGGACTCACCCTTACTGCTGCTGCTGATGCATTGGAAAGTCTAAGTACAGTTGGGAATTTGAGTTTCTAAACCTATTATATAAGACATCATAGTGCATGAAATGAGTATGCAATCAGTACTTTGAATGTACTAGCATGAGAGATGACGTTAGGCTGTTATGGGTGGTTTATGTGTATGAATAATAACTGACTGAATGAATAGCATGGATAACTAAACATGCACTAATAATTGTTGAATAATCTGAGATAACTGAGTAAACATGCATGCAGTAAACACTGACTGACTTTCATGAGATTACTGAATATAAATGCATGAAAGCTGTAAAATCTGAGAATGCATGACCAAGCAAATAACATTATTCTAAAATAGTAAATTGAAATACTAAAATACTGATAACTAAATAACTTATATTTGTATGCTATGGTCAAGCAAAAACTAAAACTTAATTACTAAGATGAATACTGGACTGAGGCTGTGGGATATATGCATATGAGATAAGGACTAACTGAACAACATGAGATGGCCGAACATGAATGCATAAAACTATATTAGCTGAGAATACAAGACTAAGCGCATAACATGATTCTAAAATAGTTTGTAAACTAAAATACTAATAACTGAATAACTGATAACTGTATGCTATGGTCAATGGAAACCTGAACTGAAATATACTAATTATTGATTAAGACTGTAGGAGGTATCATCTAACCGACATGACCCACTCTAACTAATTGGGGTTTAACTTGTAACCCCAATTAAAAGGGTGTTAGTCGCGTGCCATGGGTTCTAACAATGGCTATGTGGATCCTCTAAGCTATTGAACACCAAGATGTCAAGCCTAAACTGACGAGTGACACCTGGGCGGAGTCAAGCCTAATCTTATAGGTGACCCCTGTAAGGTAGTCAAACCTAATCTAATGGGTGACTCCTCATCCTACATTGGCTACGCAATTCTGGAACATAGGGACTGCTACTTACGAATCTGCCTAACTGATGATGAAGTCTCCATCCTTGCATTTGCTCGATTCTAAATCCTACTCCCAACTAAAAGGTGCTTAATTCTAAACTGATCTAACTATAAATTAATAAGATAATTGACTAGACAGATGAAGCTCATGGTTTATGTTAAACCATCCTAAAACTACTAAGAATAGGTAAATGGCTAAGCTTTTAGGTATTCATAACCCCTAGAACTTGATAACAATAACGACAAAGACACACAAAAGCTTTGAATTCATGGAAGGAAATCATTGTTCATAATTATTCACTTAAGTATTTTATCAATTGCATAGGGGTCAAGACTTTGACATGGGGGTGCTTTTAAACATTGTATGATAGCACAAATCACATGATCAAATCATAAAATGAGGGTTTTATTCTAGACTTGCATGAACATGATATGGAAACCACAATATTTAATACATACTAAAGCTTTAGGGACATATTATGTTGTCATTGTTCAAAATCCTTTCATATAGGCATTTTATCAAACACTTACAATACATGGTTTAATCTAATCATGGGAAAAGCATTAAAACTAGTAGTAGTAGCACAATTTTGATACTAAATCACCCATTAAGGCTTAAATTAGGGAACAAAACCATTCAAACATGTAGGGTTTAATAAACAACATCAATTTCATGTAAACATGATATAAAAATTGAAATTTATGAAAGTTCATGAACATAATTCATACAAATATGTAAAGATCATGATTCTTAACTTTAAAATGGATTTTTGGACTCCATGGGTTAAAAGGACCCACGGATGAACATCTAACATACTTTAAAGATTTAATCTTTAAAGAGAATTGACCTCTCTTAAACGTTCTTGGATTGGGAATTATAATTTCTTGGTTTTCTTGAAGAAGGGCTTCCATCTTGTTCTTGGGAAATGATCTTGAGAGAAAACCCTAATTTTATTATTCTTGAGAGTGGAGAGGCTTATGAGTGATGAGAAACTTGTATTTTGTCACTTAATAGGATTTTATGTGTGATTTAAGTACCATACATCAAACATATAGGGTTTAATAAACAACAACAATTATAACAATTTGGAAAGAATATATCCAAGAACCATACATTTCAAAAAATAGGTGTCAGTAGTGTAATAACTACTAATATGGTCCATGAATCAAATATGTTAACAATATCCATAAGGAACAACATCTGTCTCTGAATACTAATAAAGATATACTAAAACAAAAAGATAGAAGTGAATTCTAGATGCATGAAGGTTCAACCGCTACCTTGAATGCTCTAAAAATGCCTGAAGTCAAGTCATGTGTGGTGCATTCAAACCTAAATCTACACCAAAAGGCTAAAGTTGGAGTGAGTACGGTCCACTTGTAATCAGTATGTTTCATAGGTTGATCGAGCAAAGTAGAAAATAATACATACATACTGCAACTAAGGGCACATAACCTGAGATATAAAAATATCACCTAACGGTAGCCCACACCACTTTCACTAATAGTTCTAATATACCATAATTACAACAACAAGTTATGTAGAACACAAGCATATATTTTGTCATATTCAAGTAGAAACAAAGAAGAATATGTATATACAAAATTGTCAAGTATAAATAACAGGATATAGAGCAAGTAGAAAAATAACAAGTCAATATTCTAATCTAATCACAACATCAAATGCAATATATAAGATAATGATGATGATGATGAGGAATGAGATCGTTGCACAGTCTCCGTATACACTTACAAAGCTAAAGCTTCCTGATGTAAGACCAACAGATGGTATGTCAACCTGTATACTACCTCGTATATGGCTACAAAGCTAAATCTTTTTTATGTAGGACCCATAGGGGGTTTTTCAACCCATATACAACCATTATCCATGACTCTTCTCCACATACTCTTCCTATAGGCCTATAAAATTTAATGCTTCTAATATTTCTAGAATTTCCAGTATTTCTGATATTTCTAATATTTCCAATGTTTCCATAGCAGATACATAAAATGAGACACAAATCAAGTGGGACCAATAACAACAAGTATATACTTAATATACAATAAATAAGTGAAAGTATATGTATGATGCCTTTAGGATGTAATGATCACAATCTCTCCCAATGAGTATTTACACAACTAACCACATGATGTATTTCCATAACCAACCACATGTATAATATCTACAACCATGTGAACCAATATTCGCTCATTATTTCCAACCATTCAAAAATTTCTACAAGTTTTATATGCCTAAAAATATAAATATATCACATTACACCAATGGAACCACAATTGATATTTCAACAACACAATACCATTATTTGCATGTATTCAAGGCTATTAATATCATATTGGACCATACACAGTAACACATAACACATAACACATAATATCAAAATTTCAATAATTACATCACATATAGGCACCCACATGGGTATAACAAATAGATAGACTTTTGTCATGATTAGTTTCTAACCTTACTATGCATTTTGTACCATCATTAACTATCAACCTCAATCTAAAAGAGTTAAGTCATAACCTACCTCGAAGGCTAAAAATGATCTGCAACACTTTAACCACAAAGCCCTACTTTTCATGAACAGTCTCAAAATTTCTTAAAATAAAAATATGAAAAATCTATTGTCAAAACAAAGCTAACTATACCCATATTGTCAACTTTTGGTTTGGGGTCAAAACGGACCGTCTAAATGGATTTAAAAAAATAAATCATAACTTTACTTTAAAAACATGTTTTCCTTAATTTGGGAATACACAGCTAAAAACTCAAGTCAAATCGAGTCAAAATATGAGGCTCAAAATAAAGAAAAATTATTTTTAAGCTTTGGTGGGTTAAATCTTTAAAATCCATGTTAAAATCAAGAATCAAAGTTGTTTTGAAGGATAAATTGATGAAAACTAGTAATTATAAGATTAAAACATTATTAAAATAAAAAGGAGTGAAACTAGGTTTAAAATCAAGCCCTAAAATTTTTGGGGTTTTGAGAAACTAATCAAGAGTTGAAAATGATGAAATCTCACCTTAAATCCATAAGAAAATCAATAAATAGATGTTAATCTAGATTTTCAAGCTCCTGCAAGCTTCTCTTTTAACGTCTAACACTATTTTATGGCGTAACTCTCAAGAGGAAAGGCAAAAGATTGAGCAAATAGGTCAAAAAGGTCTATTTTATAGTGTAGATTTTTCTGCACTAGATTTTTCTAAGTCCAAATGGACTTCAACGGGGTTCCCAAAATTCGTCTGGAGTTTGATATACGCAAAATAACTATACAAATAAACTATAGTTGATGCTCTTGACTTAAGGAGGAAATTAGAATTTTGAAAAAATATCATTTTAACAAAGTTGACCCTTAACCGAAAATTATAACTTTTCACATGAAGGTCAAAATGAGATTTTAAAGCCGTAAAATAACAATAAATATATTACCACTATAAAATTGACGTTCTGGATCTACTAGTGTAGACTGTTCAGTCATTCATCGTATGGATAAAAATATTTTCACAAAAGTCCAAAATAACGCTCTCGAAGTCACCGAAAACAATAATATCACATAAACAGTAACAAAATGCATTAAAAACCATGAAATTCACCCCCACAATACAAAAATCTTAAAATTCAACTACATGGGGGGGGGGGGGGGTAAATTAGTTAATCTCACAAAATCACATATTTCATTAAATTTTTAGGTTGTTGCATGCTTGTAAAAGATTCAACAAAGGCCATCGAGACAAAATTAATTAAGATGGTGAATTTTTTAAGTTTATTCAAGAGTTATCCATGGGAAAAAATAATAGTTCAATTTTCCATAGATTATCCAAAGAAAAAAACATCTTAAATAAGTAGAGAGAAGTATTTGATGAGAAGCAGAAAGCATCCTATTCTCTATTTGGACTTCCTTGGACGTTCATGGTATCTATCATCGACTATTTAGTTGGTTTATCAAGATGCATATTTTATTTATACTCTGTTATAGACTATAATTTATTTTTTATTATTGTACTGATTATAGATTTTGATATACGAGGCATTTCTGAATCTTGTAATTTTTGCTGAAAAATCAATGGATGAGCTCTTTCCCATTCCATGTATCCTAAGATAGTACACTATAAAAAGTGACAAGATAATTTAAGGAGACTCATTCAAGTATAAACAAAATATTTTTGAGGTATAAATTTTATTTTTATTATACAATAATACTACTATAATATAGAATATTATGTAATTGTTAAATTTCTTTTGTAGAACGTGCACCCAAACATCATTCTTATTGTCCATGAGATGTATATGGATTACATAATTACATACAAGTCATATAAGGACGAAGTGGAGAATAGCTTCCTCGATAGTTTAAGAATTATTTACAAGGGGTGATTGTCCTTAATTCACAAGGAAACAATGATGATGATGTGGATTTGAGAGATACCCCTACTGAAGTACGAGTTAGTGATGATGCTTGTCTAGGTACTTCAAAAGTTGTAGTGAGCACCTCTGTCTATGAAAATCTTCATAGCGTGTTTTTATGCTCGAGGAAGCCATGTTGGATGTTGTTGACTATATCAAGGAAAAAAGTTTGGAGAAAAAAATAGAATGTTGAGCAATAACATAAATAGATAATTAATTTAATGATTGATATAGCTAATTAATTTTCTTCTATGCATTTTATAAACACTTTCTAATATGATACAATCCACGTTGACTTTGTTAAAGAGTAGAGAAATGAGGAGGAAGAAAAAGAATAAAGTTGATGAGTTAGCCATTGTTAGCGGTGTGCTTTACTTGGTTCAATTTATTTTTATGTGTTATGAATTCAATTTTATTGGTTTTTAAATAAGCAAAACCAATAACCAACTAATAAGATACTTTTTATTAATTTTTTATTTATTGATTTTTGATCATTAACGATCAATTTTTGGTTAACCAATAATAAAATACTCATAAAATAGAAAGAGTAACAACCAACATAAAACAATAAAATCTTTGTTGCCACCAAAATCCTACACAATGTCTGTTAGTTTACAAGAATCATCAAATTTGAACTTAATGTTTGTTCAGAAAAATTGAATCATAGTTTTTGGATGCTACTGAATGTTTCAAACTTTCCAACAGCCATGCTTTATGCCTTTGTTTCCCTTCTTCTATTTAAACACATAATTTAAAGTAAAGTATATTTACGACGAATCAAAAAGATCCAAACATTATTCATAACGAGGGTTGCTGGTTATTGGTTGCTTGATTCTCATTGGCTTGACTTGTTGATTCACAAATATGGATTTGTGTTGTGATTTATGAATACTAAATATTCAATAGTGACTGCCTAACTTTTGCAATTCTATTTTAAAGTATTAACTTTATACTTTGTGAATTATAAATATGTAATATAAATTAATATATATATATATACATACATAGAATATAAAAAACAATGTAATTATTCATATATATAATATAAATAAAGGTAAAATAGTAATTTAGTGTAACTTTATGAAACACCTAGACTTTGACCCATTGAGAAACAATAATTTTTGGTGTCTCTGAGTCGTACCCTTGGTCATAACTCGTGCACTTCTTCCCCTCCCCGTTTGTATTTTGAGCAGTATGTTAAGGTAGAATAATGTATCCTAAATGACAAGGCCATCCCCGGGTTATAACCATACATACGATTCGTACACTACAAGGTCGTGTGGAGCAAAAACCTAACCTAGAGTGGACTATTTTTGTTACGGATAAAGCTCATGATTGGAGGGTGAGTTGTTCCCTTTGGTTATGAATCAATGGTGCCCTATTATACCCAAAACATTGTGGTTGATATAGGAAAAGCCTAGGGTATGAGTTAGGGTACCACTCGTAGCCTAGGTCACGATTGCCATAGGAACCGTAAGGGGGAGTTGTACCCCTGAATGAGTGGACTTTCTAGCATTTAACAAAGGACCTTTTGGTCGTTTCCCTTTACTAAAAACCTATGTCCTATCACTGTATAAGGAATGTTAGCCTCTGAAGTCTTCATTTATAAGACAAAAACACTCCTAAACACTCTAAAGGCTTCCTAAAGAAAGATTGAAGGCTAGGGTTTGGAGGTGTTCATCTAGTGACAAGGAAGAGTCAAGATTGTTTGTGAGTCATCTTTTTGAAGACATGTATCTCTTCACCTCTTTAAATAAGTCTAAGACTATGTATTTTGCACTTGGATTAGTAAGTGTACTTGGTGGTTTTGAATCAAATGAAAAGGGTTTGTTACCTAACAGTGAATAGTGATGATTCTTGCTTATATTTAAGTTGATAAATCTTATTAATGGTAGAGTGTATACATGGGTGATTTTTATATATTGTTTAACATGAGGCTTTTGAGTAACCCTAATCTTAATGATACCAACTATGAAAATAGCCTTGTCGAATGTACATACATAAGGTGTTTGTGAAAATGTCTAAGTGAGTTATCTAGTAATAAATGACCAGCTGTCGTTCTGGCCAATCCAGTGGCCAATTTAGCTGCAGTCAAGATTTAGGATTTCACCCGAATGAATCCTCCATCCTTTCTCGGGTCTAAGACAGATGAGGAACCTCAGAATTCCATAGATCAGGTGTAGAAGGTGACAAACATCATGGGGGTGGCTACTGTTGAGAGTGCTGAGCTATCTACATATCAGTTGTAGGATACTGCTCACACTTGGTTCAAGCAGTAGAAGTTAAAAAGAGCAGATGATGCAGGTTTGGTTGAGTGGGAGTAGTTTGCGTCTGCTTTCCTCGATAGATTCTTTCCCCTAGATCTTAGGGAAGCTAAGATGTCATAATTCATCAATCTCAGGCAGGGCAATATGACATTGAAAGAGTATTATCTTAAGCTTACTCAATTTTCCAGAAATGCCCCTCATGTGGTTGCAGATAGCAGGGCAAGGATGAGTAAGTTCATTTCAGGACTTGAAATTTTTAGTCATGTCCTTCGGTCTCACCAATTTCCCAGCAGCTTTCATGGACTTAATAAACTGTGTGTTCAAGCAGTACTTGGATATGTTCATCATAGTCTTCATAGTTGATATTCTAGTCTATTCTCGCAGTGAGCGAGATTGTGCAGACCATCTCAGAACAGTACTTCAGACTTTCATAGATCATTATCTATTCACCGAATTTAGTAAGTGTGAGGTTTGGCTAAGTTCAGTAGCATTCCTTGGCCATATTATTTTCGGTGATGGCATTAGAGTAGATCCTTAAAAGATCGAAGTAGAAAAAAACTGGCCTCGCCTTGTCTCACCATCAGATGTTAGAAGTTTCTTAGGTTTGGTTGGCTATTATAGACGATTTGTTGAGGTATTTTCATCTATTACATCCCCTATGTCCAAATTGACTCAGAAGAAAATCAAGTTTCAGTAGTTAGATTCTTATGAGAAGAGTTTTTAGGAGTTGAAGACTCAACTCACCTCAACTCCAATTTTAGCTTTTCCTGATGGTCCAGATGGGTTCTTAGTGTATTGTGATGCATCCAGTGTGGGTTTAGGTCATGTCCTCATGTAGCATGGTAAGGTCATAGCCTACGCTTCCAGACAGTTTAAACCCCATGAGAGGAATTATCCTACTTATGATCTTGAGTTAGCAGCCGTAGTATTTGCCTTGAAGTTTTGGAGGCATTATCTATACAGTGTTAACGTAGATGTGTTCACAGATCATAAGAGCCTTCAGTATGTATGTTCTCAGAAAGATCTCAAACTTTGTCAGAGAAGGTGGTTAGAGCTCTTGAAAGATTATGACATGAGTGTCCTCTATCATCCGGGCAAGGCCAATGTAGTGGCCGATGCTCTCAGTATACTATCTATGGATAGTGTTGCTCATATAGATGACAGTAAGAAGAAGTTATCTCAGGAATTACATTAGCTTTCCAGACTAGGCATTCTCTTAGTCCATATAGATGAAGGTGATATATGGGTTCAGAGTAGTTCAGAATCATCTCTAGTTTCTGAGGTGAAAGAGAAGCAAGATAGAGATCCCAACCTTGTAAAGTTGAAAGAGTCAGTTTAGGATCAGAAAGTAGAGGTTTTCTCCCGAGGGAGAGATACTTTTTTGCGTTGTTAGGGTCATCTTTGTGTTCTAGGTGTAGATGACTTAAGGCAGTGAATTCTTACATAAGTGCATGGTACGCACTACTCTATTCATCCAGTGGCCACAAAGATGTACTGTGACTTGAAGAAAGTTTATTGGTAGAGTGGGATGAAGAGAGATATTGTAGAGTTTATGGCTAAGTGCTCTACATGTTAGCAGGTTAAGATAGGGCATCGGAAGCCTAGTTGTCCTATGCAGGAGTTTATTATTTCTACTTGGAAGTGAGAAGAAGTGAACATGGACTTTGTGATGGGTTTGCCTTAAACTTGTCATCAGTATGATTTAGTCTGGGTCATTATAGATAGAATGACCAAATCAGCCATTTTTTCCCAGTCCATACCTTTTATTGAGCCAAGGATTATGGAAAACTCTATATTAGGGAGTTGGCTAGATCTCACAGTATTGCGCTATCTATAATATCAGACAGAGGTACCCAATTTACCTCTCATTTCTAAAAAGTGTTCTAAAAGGGTATTGGTACCCAAGTTCATCTCAGTATAGCCATTTACCCTCAGACAAATGGTCAAGAAGAAAGGACCATTCAGACTTTAAGAAATATGCTAAGGGTGTGTGCGATTGATTTTAAGGAAAGTTGGGATGAGCACTTGCCTTTGATTGAGTTTGCATACAATAACAACTATCATTCCAGTATTCAGATGGCTCTGTTCAAAGATCTCTATAGTAGGAGATGTAGATCTCTAATTGGTTGGTTTGAAGTTAGTGAGGCCTCAATTATAGGTCCTAACTTAGTATTCGATGCCTTAATGAAAGCCCAATTGATCAGAGAAAGACTCTAGGATGCTCAGAGCCGATAGAAGTCTTATGCAGATGTTCGTAGAAAAGATATCAAGTTTGAGGTCGGTGATTATATCTATCTAAAGATCTCTCCCATGAAGGGAGTGAAGAGATTCGACAAGAAAGGAAAGCTCAGTCCCCGATATGTCAATTCCTTCAAGATTCTCAATCATTTCAGCAAAGTAGCTATGAGCTCGAATTGCCTTCAGATCTAGCTTTAGTTCATCTAGTCTTCCATCTCTCTTTGCTCAAGAATTCCATAGGTGACCTAGCAGTAGTAGTTCCTATTTTGGGCATTGATGTTAGAATAACCTCTCTTATGAAGAGATTCCAGTCAAAATCTTAGACTATCAGACTCGTAGATTAAGGAACAAAGAAGTCCCTCTAGTTAAAGTTCTTTGTGAAATCAGTCCGTTGAGAGAGCTCCTTGGGAAGCAGAAAGAGACATACATACCAAGTATCCTTAACTCTTCTCCGCCAAGTCATATCAAGATCAAGGTAACAGTTTCCTTAAGCTTACTCATTTTTATGATCAGTGTTCATCACGAACTTGGTATTTAGTTTCATGCTCACGTTTCCATTATAAACTTGGTATCAAGTACCATTGCATATTTAGTTATCCACTCATGTATCAGTCAGTTATGTAATCATGCATTAAATATGCATTCTCATTGTGAGAAACTTAGTTCTTCAGAACACTCAGTTATGTATTCATGAATCAGTAACATATGCATAAGATATGCATGTTCAGTATGTTATGTTCAACTTGTCAGTCATGTCAGTCATGAGATCGTGTTCCAGTTATTCATGTTCAGTTCATGTTCAGTTTATTATTTCCTCTCTTAGTTACTATCATTCGAGGATGAATATTCGCAAGGGGGAGATATTGTAATACCTGTGTCTTTTCTTA
Source organism: Capsicum annuum (assembly GCF_002878395.1). Lineage (NCBI taxonomy): Eukaryota > Viridiplantae > Streptophyta > Magnoliopsida > Solanales > Solanaceae > Capsicum > Capsicum annuum. Next base: position 128,552,835 of record NC_061122.1, on the reverse strand, counting down.
GCTTGAAATTATTTCAAGGATGTTAGAACTTTCTTTGAAATATGAATCCATTCTTGTGCACATGGTATTTTTAATATTTTCAATTTCTATCACGTGGGAAATTGAATGATCTTTCCATCGATATAAATTTCATCAAAATTTGATGCCAGATGAGGAAGTTATGGCCGAAATACAGAAGGTAGAAAACCAACCCAGGTGCAACGGAGCAGGCGACCGACCGTCGAGCATGCTCGTTTCATAGAAGTAGTCAATCAGTTTGCTGGAAATATATGATGGCAAGGTCCAATGGACCATCGACCCAGTGATGTACTATCGCACCCCACCGTCGTTCTATGGTAGCAAGTCCCAGTTCTGTCTCAGTCTGACGGACTGTCGACCCAGCGACGAACCATCGCACCCCATCACCGGATAATTTATTTAGAATTTCTAGGTCATTTTAATAGGGGTATTTTTGTCATTTACCAATCATCTATATAAACCCCATTTTATCCAATTTCATCCATTTGGTTAATTATTACTTTACAACCAATATTAGGGTTTCTCTCTAACATTAATCTCCAATAACCAAAATCTAATCCTCTTCAACAACTAAGGGATTTCCAATTCTTCACGTTCAAGAACATCAAGAATCTTATCCCAGGTCCATAAAGTCCAAGAATCTCTTTTCCAACTTCAAGTTATGGATTTTCTTTATGATTTCATGATTGGGATGTTCTTGTTCACTTTGATAAAATGAGAAATTTAATTTTACTCCATGTTGGGTGATAATTTCTATGTGGTTTTAATTATTATAGATATAGATTTATGCATACCTAAGGCTAAACCCTTGAATGATGAAATTAGAATGTGACCATGATCTTTAATTGTTGTACAATGATGTTTACATGTACCATACCTACAATATGTTTTATTTAATGCCTAAATAAAGGAAAAGTGCCTAACTAGCATGTTGTCATGAAATCCCCATGTATGTACAGGCTTATGCCTATCACATGTTTCATGAAATACTTCAGTAAATGTATTATGGTGATTATTATATATTCAAGCAAGTCATGCTTTGTCAGTTTCGTTCTATCGAGTCCTGGGGGTACTTGTACCTAAAATATTAGTTGTGTGCCTAGAGCCATGTCATGTTTTCATAATACTCTTAGTCAAGCTATGATCCTTAGACTTCAGACAGTCTTATGACTCAGGAAATCTCCATGATCTCATGAACTTAGTCAGTTTTCAGATATCAGTAGTATTCCATCTATCAACGGAAGTTAATAACTTAGTCTATGTTCAATTTAAGAAAATCATGTTCAGTACCTATTCAGATAGGAGTAGAAATTAGCACCGACAGAATCCAAGGGTGGGAACTCACCTATTATATGAGGGTGTGGTTCTTAGAAGCAATCCTTGCATTTCAGAACTATATAGCCAGCATAAGTTGAGACATCATAGCCTGCTATATGATAGTAAATAAGGTGGATTAACCTGCTATTTGAGGGTTACCACCATTCTCATTAGAGTTAACTATTATATTAGGGTCATTCATATGTTGTCCTTACTAGTGGTGCGGTAGTAATGCCCTTCTAATCAGGGCACAGATTGGACCCTAATTCAGCTATAATGCATCATTTAAGGCATGTAGGTTAGATGACTACTTCCCACAATTTCAATATCAGTATCAGTTAAGAACTCAGATAGTTCTTTAGATTTTAAGACTGTCAAATACAGTCAACTCAAATACAGTACAGAACTCAACTAGTACCATCAAATTCAGGATTGTCAGATATAGTCACTCATGTTATCAGTAATATCAGTTATCTGTGTGTCATGTTATCAATATTCAGATTAAGTAATCATGTTATCACGGTATTAGTGTCGGTTTTTATGTCTCATATATGTACTCCTACGCTCATGATAGTTAGTCTGTTATTATATTTGTTCATGCATATGAACCCCATGCATTCAGCTTACCTTACATGTCTCCTAGTACATTCAAAGTACTGACGTATTTGTGCTATGGTGTCTTAAACCATATTTTCAGAGACATGAGTTCTAGAGCATTAGTAAATTTTAGTCTCAGTAGTCAGAGTTATAAGTGAGTCCTCATCTTTCAAGAACACGATCATCATTTTATTAGTTCATTAATTATTTTATTAGTTGGAGTTAATTGGGGATATGTACCATCAACTCCTTATTCAGACAGTCATGTTTAGAGGCTTTTTAGACTACAATATGTTCAAAGAGCTTATTTTAGTTATTTTATACCCCATTTATATGTTATGATTTATCAGATCTTATGTTACAATTTTGAACCTTATGGCCTTTCAATTTATGTTTCCACATTACATAGTATGGATGCAGTATACAAGTACAGATATCAGTCTTAGGTTACCTTGTGGTCTTTCGGGGTCATGATCACCGTGTAATATTCTGGGTACTAGATTCGGGACATTACAAGAATGCTAGTTAAATGTAAATATCTTGCAGGGTCTTGATGACCACAAAATAAATTATGTGATAATTTTAATGAAGACATTGTCCTATTGAAATGGTTGAGCATTAAAGGCTCTCATAAGGACCATATGGTCATGAATAATGTTGAATTAGTTAAAATAGATAATGTCATTAAGATATTGTATTGAATGGAAGATGATGCATGGGCATAGGGTAAAGTCCCAAATATCTACTAATAATGGTTGTGATAGCTTGAGGTCAAAATCCTTTGCCATATAAATGGCCTGACGTCAAAGTTCCCTGCCTTATGTAGAGGCTTGCAGGTCAAAGTCCCTTGCCTAGTGAAAAAGCTGAGCTTAAAATCTCTTGGTTAAAGAGATCTCTTAATCTTAGAGAGCCTCACCAAATTAAACGACCAGTGGTAAAAGTCCAAGAGTGGAATGAGGTTGGCGTCCCTTACCTTATATGGGATTATGAGGTCAAAGTCCCATGCCCATTTGAATATGTGGACATATGGTTGAGGACTCGTGACCAATTAGATATATGTACGGATAGATCTCATTTGTTTAAATAATTTGTATGGGGTTAAAGTCCTTGGTAATGAATGAGTAAACATGATTGAAATCCTTTGTCCATGTGCATGTGATTGTGGTTAGAGTCCTATTCATAGTGTGAAATATTGAACCTAAAAGTTTTACGGGTCAAAGTCCCCATTTCATGCCTAATGAATGAATGTTTGAGAATGTTGATGAGCCTTGAAATCTTAATTGGCATATAATATATCTCTATGTATGGTTAAATGTATGAACGTGACACAATGTCATTTATTGATTTGTTATTTTTTGATAATTTACTTTATCACTTATCCTTGAGTTATATATTAGTGTTCCAATCGCTAACCGTCTCTGAATACTACTTTCCCATGTGACATAGGGGATGAAGCATCTTTTTTACCTATGTGGTGATTAGATGATCAGGCGGCTCATGTATTGAATTAAAGGGGTGAGCTTTCTTACATTCAGAAGGCGTTCATCTTTTAGTCCTTATCTTTAGGCTTAGTCTTCTTAAGACTTTGGTTGGCTATAGTCGGGGGCTTTTTCTTATATATATACCTATTGACTTTTGTTTTATATAGAGGCATTGTGAACAACTATAAATTTGGGCATAGTTATTAATATTATGAATCTAATTGTGACTTACGCTATTAATCCATGATCTTAGCTTATGAATTAGAGTTTCTTCGACTCCTATGAAATGATAAGGTATTTAGGTTGGGTTAAGGGGACACCTTTGGTATATGTGTGCTTGTGGTGCCCATATAACATGGCCTAATATTTGGGGTGTGGTAAGTTGATACCATAGCCTAGGTTCCTGGTCAGTTTGGTGTTCATAATGTTGTGTTATATAGAGTCTCTTTTATGGATGTAAAGTGCGCCACACTTCTAAAAGGGGGGAAATAAGACATCTTCAGAAATGTTTCCCTTTTTTGTATTTCAATCTAAAGCTATAAAGTCTACGGTCTTGAATTCCTCTGATTCTATTTGCTATCTTTCAGATCATGCCTTAAAGGAGATCTAAGACTCAGTCAAACACTACTGAGGGTCCTATGGATGAAGCTCATCCAATATCTGGAGTTTAGACTCAAGCTAGGGTTGTGGCATCTGGCCATCCTCATCGGGTTCCACCTACTAACCCTGACTCATCCCCTCATAAAGATGCTACTAATATGAAGGTCCGTTGCTCCATCAACCTTTTGACTCAATTGGTAGCCTCTCAATCATAGTGTGGTACTCCAACTACCATTTCTTCTTGGCCATAAAAATAGGCCAATTTATGTGGTTGAGCCCTCCTATGTTCTCCGGTACAAAGGTTAAGGAAGATCCTCAATACTTTATTGATGAAATAGAGAAGATCTTTTGAATCATGCATGCTTTGGAAATTGAGGATGTTGAGCTACTTCCTACCAATTGCAAGACGTAGTGTAATCGTGGTATGAAGTGTGGGAGTTGTCTAGGGGTATTGATACTAGTTAGGCTTCTTGGGTAGATTTTTTTGAGGCTTTTCTTGACTGCTTCTTTCCTCAAGAGTTGAGAGAGGCAAAGGCAGAAGAGTTCATGAACTTAAAGCAATGGAGGATATCTGTTCAAGAGTATGCCTTGAAATTTCATTAATTATCAAGGTATGCTCTCGAGATGGTCTCTAATATGAGGGTTAGAATGCAAACATTTGTCTCAGAATTGTCCCATGAGATAGTTCTCAAAAGCAAGAGGGCCTTGTTGATTAAGAACGTGGATATCTCTAGATTGATTGTGTGTATGCAATAAGTAGAGGATGAGAAAAAAATTGAGTTGAGCTTAGTCAGAAGCAAGCAAGGAAGTTTAGGCCTTCCTAGAGTAGTGATGGAGATAGTGCCAAGTGGCCAAGAAAAAAGTGGGGGAGTTTGGGTTCATTCTCCTTGGCTAGTGTTCACTTTCCTTAACTGATGTTTTTTAGTAGTTGTCGCTCCTAGTTTAGTGGTGGGTCCCGAGTACAGGGTGGCTAATTTCATAATAGTAGTGCCTAGTCAGCTTCATCCCGCCCTCCTTACAGATTCTATGGCCAGAGTCATCATGGTCAATTTGGGCAAGATAAAACTAGATGTTTTCATTTTGTTTAGGTTGGGAACATGCAGTGTAAGTGCCCTATTCTAGCAATTTCTTGGGCCAATAGGTCCTCTATTGATACTCCCTCTACTACCGTACCAAAGGGTGCTATGTCTACTACTGCTTCTACTTCTGGCATCGGCACTGGCCGAAACTGCCTGTATGCACTTGCTACTCGCCAAGATTCTGAGGCATCTCCTAATATTGTCATGGTTATTTTTAACTCTTCTCTCATGATATGTATTGCTTGCTTGATCCAGGGTTTACTCTTTCTTATGTAACTCGTATATGGTGTACATCTTAATTTTGGTCCCGAGAGTTTGTCGGTTCCTTTTTCTGTTTCTACCCTAGTGGGAAACTCTGTGATTGTTGAGAGAGTCTAAGGGGGTGATATCTATTGATGGTAGAGATACTCTGGTTGACTTTATAGAGATAGAGATGGATGATTTTGATATTATCATGGGGAATGATTGGTTGCATTTATGCTATGCTTCTTTAGATTGTTGGACCCGTACGGTCATGTTCAAATTCCCTACTAAGCCGGTCATTGGGAAGGGGTTTCCTTAGTTCCTAAAGAAAGGTTTATTTCTTGTCTCAAACCTTGAAAGTTGATTTCAAAGGGGTGTTTGTATCATTTGGTCCAATTTAAAAATTCTAACTCAGAAGAGACTTTTCTAGAATTCATCCCCATAGTAAATGAGTTTCCCGAGGTACTTCCCAATGATCTTGTTGGTGTTTCTCCCAATAGGGAAATAGATTTTGGGATTGATCTTGTTCTGGACACTCATTCAATCTTTATTCCTCCTTATAGAATGGCCTGGCAGAGTCTAAATAACTTAAGGAGTGATTGAAAGACCTCATTGATATTAGTTTTATCTGGCCTAGTGTGTCTCCTTGGGCTGCCCCCATATTATTCTTGCACAAAAAAGATGGTTCTCTTTGTATGTGTATTGATTATCATTAGTTGAACATAGTGACCGTAAAGAATAAGTATCCCCTTCATAGGAACGATGATTTCTTTGAACAAATTTAGGCTACATAGTATTTCTCTAAGATTGATCTTATATCGAGTTATCATCAACTTAAAATTAGGGATACAGATATCCCTAAGACTATTTTTAGAACCCAGTATGGTCACAATGAGTTTCTTGTCGTGTCCTTTGGGTTGAACAATGCCCCAGCTGCATTCATAGATTTGATTAATAGGGTATTCCATTCGTTCTTGGGCATATTTATCATGGGCTTCATTGATAATATCTTAATATACTCTAAGTATGAGGTGGATGATGTAGGCCACCTCTAAGCCATTTTTCAAACCTTGAAGGATCATTATTTGTATGCAAAGTTCTCCAAGTGTGAGTTTTGGTTGAAAGTCATGGATTTTCTTTGACATGTCATATCTACTGTAGAGATTATAGTGGATCCCCAAAAGATTATGGTGGTTAATAAGTGGCCTATACTTAAGAATCCAACCGATATTCGGAGCTTTGACCTTGCCCGAAGGTAGTGATAATTTTGTTGTATATTGTGATGCTTCTCATTTCGGTCTTGGTTGGGTGTTGATGAAACATGGTAGGGTGGTTTCCTATGCTTCTAGGCAATTGAAAGTTCATAAGAAGAACTACCTACTCATGACTTAAAATTATTAGTCGTGGTCTTTGCTTTGAAAATTTTATGGCATTATCTTTATGGTGTTTATGTTGATATATTTTCTGATTGTAAAAGCCTTCAATATGTGTTTACCCAAAAGAAGTTTAATCTCCAGTGAAGAAAGTGGCTTGAGCTATTGAAAGACTATGATATAAGTCTTCATTACCATATCGGTAAGGCGAATGTAGTCATCGATGCTCTTAGTAGGTGGTCTATAAGGATTTTTGCCCATATTGATGAGGATAAGTAGGAATCGGTAAGAAAAGTTCTTCGATTGGTAAATTTTAGAGTTTGACTTGTGGACTTTAAGGATGGTAGTGTATTTGTGTATCTGATATATCAATCATCTCTTGTTGTTGAGATAAAGTCAAAGAAAGTCTGCAAACTCGACTTGAATATCAAGATTAATATGGGCCAACACAAGGTCGCAGACTTTGTAATTGGTGGTAATTGTATATTTAGGTACCAAGGTAGGCTATGCATTTCCGATGTGGACGGATTAAGGGAAAGGATCATGGCCGGGGCTCATGGGGACCATTATCTTTTTCATCCCAGTTTCACCAAGATGTGTCATGACTTTAGAGAGTTCTATTGATTGAATAATATAAAGCATAATGTTGCTATCCATGTGGCTAAATGTATAGAGTGCCAACAAGTAAACGTTGAGAAATTGAGGCTCAGTGGCCTATACCAAGATAATGTGTTGTCCAAGTTGAAGTGAGAGGCAATTAATGTGGATTTTCTTACCGATCTTCCTAGATCTCAGATCAATGTGATTCTATTTGGGTCATTGTTGATAGAATAACTAAGGACGACTATTTCTTACATATGAGGACAAATTTCTCGATGGAGGATTATGCTAAGTTGTATTTTGCGGAGATCATAAAGTTGCACGGTGCTTCGGTGTCTATTATCTCGGATTGTGGTCCTTTATTTTTATCCCTTTTTTGGAAGTCATTCCAAAAGGGTTTGGATACTAAAGTCGGACTTAGTAGTGCTTTCCACCCACAAATGGATGGGCAAGCAGAAAGAACTATCCAAACATTAGAGGATATGTTATGGGCTTGTGTAATAGATTATGGTGGTAGTTTTTCTTACCACTTACCCTTGATTGAATTCTCCTATAATAATATCTACCACTCTAGAATGGGCATGGCACCTTTTGAGGCATTATATGGTAGGAGATGTCGATCTTTTATAGGGTGGTACGAAGTTGGCAAGGGTAGGTTACTTGTGCCCAATTTTGTTCACCAATCCTTAGAGAAGGTAAAGGTGATTTGGGATAGATTGAAAACCACTCAAAGTTGCCAAAAGTCCTATGCGGATGTAAGGCATAGGGACTTCGAGTTTAATGTGGGAAATTAGGTATTCTTAAAAGCGTCTCCCATGAAGGGAGTGATGCGGTTCAGTAAAAAGGGAAAGCTTAGTCCCCGCTATATTGGTTCCTACTTGATTATGAAGATGGTTAGCAATGTTGCCTATGAGTTGGAGTTGCCTCCTAATATGAACTTAATCTACCCCGTTTTCCATGTGTCTATGTTGCAACAAATATTTGGGTGATCATTCGTTGTTGTTCCCTTAAGAGATGTTGGTATCTCAAACTCCTTGTTGTATGAGGAGACCCCGATGAGGATCTTGGATTGGAAAGTTTTCTTATTGCGAACCAAAGAAGTGGCTTCGATGAAGGTTCTATAGAGGAACCAAAAGTTTGACAAAGCTACTTGTGAGGCGAAAGAGGACATAAAGTTCAAGTGTCTGCATTTATTTCCCATTCTTTAAGTTTATGATGGAGGTATGTCTTAATCTCCTTACCTTGATGTACGCCTTGATAGGTGATGGGTTGAAGTCCCCAAGCTTTTAATTGATTTAAGTATTTGTTAGACAATGGATTACAGTTCCCAATGTGTGAATTTATTTGTGTCTTGTTTGACCATGGATTTGTGGACCTAATTCTTTGAGCTTATTTTTATCTTGTTGTGATGGGTTTAAATCTCTAATACCTTGAGTTGAATCATGTTCTTGGAAGATAAAGGGGTAAAGTCCTCATTGATTTGGGTTGTTCTATATCATTGATGAGTTGATGGGTTGAAATCCCTAAGTAGTGAAATGAGTAAGTGTTGGATAAGTAATGGGTTGGATTTAAAAGTCCAATGAAATAAAGTGGTTGATTGATAACAATTATGATGTGTGTTGTGTCGTACCCTTGTTTCGTGCTTGATTCTAACTGGTGTAAAGGTTGCTTTTATGCATGTTGATGTATTAACTTGTGTAAATGCTTGCCTTATCCTTCATTCACGGATGAATGGTCCCTAGTGGGGGAGAATTGAAATACATAGAATTTGAGCCATTGAGAAACAATAATTTTTGGTGTCTCTGAGTTTGGTATGACTTGGATCTTGAGTCGTACCCTTGGTCACTATTTGTACCCTTCTTCCCCTCCCATCTCATGACTTGAGCAATATGTTAGGGTATCATACTATCTCCTATATGATAACGCCATCCCTTGGTCATAATTATGCATACTAGTCGTATACTACAAGTTCGTATGGAGTGAATACCTAAGGTAGATAGAATTTTTTGGTCATGGATGAAGCTCACAATTAGAGGGTGATTCATACCATTTGGTTATGAATTAATGGTGCCCTTTCGTTCCCACAATAGTGTGGTTGACCTAGGAGAAGCCAAGGGTACGAGTTAGGGCACCACTCATACCCTAGGTCACGATTGCCATAGGAACCATAAGGGGGAGTTGTACCCTAGCACGAGTGGAATTTCTAGCTTTTAACTAAGGACCTTTTGGTCTTTTCCATTACTTGAAACCCTAAGTCCTCTCATTTATAAGGAATTTTAGCCTCCTAAGTCTTCATTTACAAAATTAAAACACTCCTAAATACTCAAAAGGCTTCTTGATGCAACATTAGAGGCTAGGGTTTGGAGGTGTTCACCTAGTGTCAAGGAAGAGTCAAGATTGTTGGTGTGTAATCTTGTTCAAGACATGTATCTCTTACCCTCCTTAAATATGTCTAAACACATGTATTTCACACTAGGATTAGTAAGAGTACATGGTTGTTTTGAATCAAATCAAAAGGGATTTGTTACCTAACAATGAATAATGATGATTACTTCTTATATTGGCATGGATACATGTTATTGATAGTAGATTGTATATGTGGGTGCATTTTATATGTTCCTTAACATAAGGTCCTTGAGTAACCCTAATCTTTATGACACCTACCATGAAAATTGCCTTGTTTAAGGTACACACATAAGGTGTTTGTGAAAATGTCTAAGTGAGTTTTCTAGTAAAAAGTTGGTTGTAAATTAAGCTAGGGCAATGTCCTAATAAGTATAAATAATTGATAATGATGTTGATAAAGGTATTGTAAGACATTTAAGGTGTTATTATACCCTTATTAAGCTAATGACCATTAAGAGGTTGAATTCCCTCAACATGAAATATGTGCTTGAATGGTGTATTGAACTAAAATATGGTATAAGAATGCTAGTGAAATTTCAATGTCTTATGAGGGTCTTGATGACCATAAATGAATTATGTGATGATTTTAATGAAGGCATTGGCCTATTGAAATGGTTGAGAAATAAAGGCTCCCATAAGGACCATGTGGTCATAAATGATGTTGAATTGGTTAAAATGGATAAAGTCCTTATGATGTTTTATTGAATGGATGATGATACATGGGCATAGGGTAAAGTCCCAAATATCTACTAATGATAGTTGTGGTGGATTGAGGTCAAAGTCCTTTTCCTTATGAATAGCTTGGCGTCAAAGTCCCATGCCTTATGGAGAGTCTTGGAGGTCAAAGTCCCTTGCCCAAAGAAAACGCTTGAGGTTAAAGTCCCTTGCATAAAGAGATCTCTTAATATTAGAGAACCTCGCTGAATCGAACGACTAGTTGTTAAAGTCCAAGTATGGAATGAGGTTGGAGTCCCTTGCCTACTGTGGGAGCATAAGGTCAAAGTACCATACCCATTTGAATGTGCGAACATGTGGCTGAGGTCCCGTGTCCAATTGGATGAGTGTATGGCTAGAGCCCTTTTGTTTGAATGATTATGTATGCGGTTAAAGTCATTGGTTCATTAATGAGTAATCGTGGTTGAATTTCTTTGTCTAAGTGCATGTGATTGTTGTTAGAGTCCTATTCATAGTGTGAGGTGTTTAACCTATAAGTGTGCAGGGTCAGAGTCCCCCATTTCATGCCTAATGAATGAATGTTTGAGAATGTTGATGACACTTGATATCTTGATTGGCATATAATATATCTATATGTATGGTTAAATGTATGAACGTGACACAATGTTATTTATTGATTTGTTGTTTTTTGATATGTACTTTATCACTTATCCTTAAGTTACATACATGTGTTCGAACCGCTAACTGTCTCCGAATGATACTTCCCTATGCTACGTAGGGGACGAAACATCTTTTTCTTTACCTATACAATGATAAGACGATCAGGCGGTTCGTGCATAGTCTTTATCATTAGGCTTAGTCTATTTAAGGCTTGGTTTGGCAACAGTCGGGTGGTTGTCCCGACATATATTCCTATTGACTTTGGTTTTGTAGAGGGATGTTGTAAACAAATATGAACTTGTGTGTAATTATTATTATTATGAATCTAATATTAACTTATGATATTATTCTGTGATCTTAACTTGTGAATTGGAGTTCCTTCGACAAATATGATATTATGAGGTGTTTAGGTTGGGTTATGGGGTGACCTCCGGTACATGGGTTCTTGAGGTGCCCATACGACATGGCCCAAAGTTTGGGGTATGTCACCTTATTGGGTTATCAATTTAACCGATAATGCAATAAGCTAAAATAGAAATCGAACCGGTTACCCAATAAATTTTTTTATAGAACCAATAAAATCGTTAACCCAATAACATAATAGAATTTTATAGATTTGATTTATCGATCGATTTGCTTTTTGTACACCCTTAGACACTATTTTTATAGAAGAGGAAAAAGAAGAAGAAATTAAGAATGAAGAACAATAAACAAGAGACAAAGAAGAAGAGAAAAAGAAGAAATAGAAGAAGATATGGTTGAAGAAGAAATAGAAAAAGCACAAAAATCAAAGGAAGAAGATGAAAAAATTGAGAAAGAAGAAGGTAAGAAAAAAGAAGAAGAATATGAGAGAAAAGATGAAGAAGAAAAAAATATGCGGACAAACAAGAAGTAGAACAAGAGAAGAAAGAGAAGAAAAAAGAAGAGAAAAAAGAGGAGGAGGAAAAAGAAGATGTTGAAGGTGTGGTGATGGATATCATTGATTTCATAACTGATAACATTACTGTTGATGAGAAAAAACTATTTGAATGTTAATGTGGTGAAAGTTTAAGACAATTTTTTATTTAGGGAACAAATGAGTTGAATGATCATTGGTTGATATCACAAATAATTTTTTATTTTATGAAAGTTCTTAGGATTTTGTAGTGAATCAATTTTTATGCAACTGTGATGTTGCAAGAAATTTGAATATGCATTGTGTTATCATCGATGCTACATGATAGGACCCAAACCAGGGATTGGTCATAACAGTTATCACAAGTCCAACATGGACCACAGTCCACCCCCAACACCCAAACTGTACGCCACCATACACCCATGTCAGAAGAATTCTGAACATACTACAAAATAAGAGAACTTGAAATTAAAGATATTATGATATGTGTTTAACAAAACAAACTAACAACCAAACCATACTAAGTCAACAGTAGTTTGAAAAAACCAACCGAATATGAATAAAGTGTAGGGACATTCCCCCGGCTATAGCCAAAAAAAAGTATCCAATAGTTTAAAACCCAAAAGAAAAACACAATCTTGAAATAGAGCCTTTTGAAGCATAGAAGTACACCACTTCCAGTTGACTCTCAATCAATCCATAATTATTGAGCAGGAGATATAAAAGTATGGTGAATTCCTGCATCACATTGGGATACAATGTATAAAGATGGTTAGTGGGGTAAACACTAGCATGTAACTCAAGAATAGAGATAAAATAATGTAGTCAATTCAAATTAAGTCAACCAATGCATAATAACCATTTGCAAATACATATATATATATCATGTCGTGTTAGGGAAAATAGTGTAGCATGAACTGTAAAACCTTAACCCAGATTGTATAGCTTAACTATCATATAATAGTACCCATGAGCTTTCTGAGCCCCAGCTCTTACCCTATGTTGGACCCAGTGCATGTAGCTACACGAATAAGAGATTAATCTCTTTTGTATGCACACGAGGGACTCAAACCTCCAAACGTATACTAATATGACTTAAGATCCCTATCATATTTTGATTTAAATTAAACTCAACCCTACCTAATCAAGAAATAATAATAAGAGGGACTCAAACCTCCCTAGTCCCTTTGACCCCCGCATCAGTAAATGCAGATTCTAGTGTCGGTCACCCTAATCTCCACATTTATGACTCAGCTAAACAACCCTATTTATATCCTAGTTAAAACAATTATCACAAAATCCAATTCATGAACTATATTTTACATTAAGGCATACATTGTTGGTATTGTCATACCAGCTACACTTTCAAGGTAACATCAGTATGCCAGAGCAATTCCATTTAACTTAGAGAAATCAATGACCTTTGTTCATTAATACAAGGTGGGGGACACTAACTTTTATTTTTCATTAAATTAGACCTTTGTGTTTCAAATAACTCTTTATGTCATGCTATAGTTTAAGACTAGTTTAATTTTATAAATCTCCACCTTTCTCATAACACAAAATAAATTTCACACTATAGGCAAGGGTCATAAACATTTCAAATGTCACAAGTTTGGAAAAATCACAATTCCTTAGTTTATCCACCATACCCATGCACCCATAAGTTCAAAACAATATTTAAAGCGTAAATAATCATAATTAAATCTAGGTAAAACATTATTCGAAAAGAAGAATTCAAAATCCACAACCTTTGTTTGTAGAACAGAAATAATTCCTTGTGAACAACACATTAATAAATATTCTTTTTAATAAATTAACAATAAGGGAAGAGTCACATGCCTATAATAGTAAGATGTATGGATAGAAATCACCCTAGAAAATGCTAATTGATCAACCTCTTGAAAACCCTAAGTATTTGAAACATCCTAGGTTTGGATGCTCTGAAAATTTCCAAGAATCTCATTTTTTGTACCCTTTAAGGCTTATGGTATGAGCTGTAAGTTTGGGTATGAGTGGTGAAGAACTATCATAAGTTGACCAGTGTTAGTTGGTGGGATGGTCTTGGACACTGGAATATATACGACTTGAGGGTATGAGACGTAAGGCATGGGTACGAGTCGTATAGTTGCATCATATAGTGGTTATTATTTGATCCTCCTAGTGTTACATTCTACCAGGGATATGGATCATGGGCATTAATCATATGTTGAGGTTACGACTTAGTTGGATGAGTCTAACACAAGACAGTGTCTGATTCATGGTTAAGGATTAGTTATGATTGTGTAGGTATCGATTGTAATCTAGGTTATGACTTGTAAGTAGCTCATTCGTAACCCCGTGTTGAGTTTTTATGGGATTTAACTGGGGGTATTTTGGATACTTCCCTACTTACAAATTAAGGACCCACAACTTCTAATACACTTAGTAAGTTATTTACTCTGTTACTTTATTCTTAAACACATAGAATCTCTTCCAAAACATATTATATTTCTCTCATGAGCTTTTGGGGAAAAGATCTAGGGTTTTAACTATGGATTAATTTAGGGCTTGTCTTGCTGAATTCTTTTCATCAATCTTCTTAGTTTAAGGCATTATTCTCTTCCGTACTTGTAATTTCTATTAAAGGTATGGTTATATGGTTGATTTCAAGTCTGTTTCTTTTGCATGATTTTGTTTTTCAATCATTAATTTGAGGGTTTTGATGTTAAAGGCTAGGTTATTATTTTTTATGGTTAATTATGCTTTCTATGTATTAACGGTGGTTTTGGATAATGGAATTGCATGATAATGGTTTAATGTTAATGAAATTTGTTTTGGTTATTCTATGCCCCCAAGGTGTTTGATTAAATGCTTATAAAGATATATTTATTACGTTGACTCTTTTAAAAGGGAAATCTTGCTGATTTTCAGATTATGCATGAACCGACAAATGGTTTAAATGGATTATAAAGGTTAAAGGCTAATTGGTTATGCTTCTACAGAACATGGTAGTCTCCCAAGAGGTTAATATGGTAAAAGGAAAAAGTACCAAGAGTCCCCTTAATAAAAATGGTTTGGCTATGGATAATGTTTGCAAGTATGGTGGTATGACGATACCACTAGTTTATCAAATAGTCTTAGTTAATAAATGGACAATTAGAATGTTTTGACTTGGTTTTAAAGTGAGCATTAATGGAAAAAAGTGCAAGCTAAGCCGTGGAAGGTGGTGATCTCGGGGGGATCAAAATCAAAAACTCATATTTGCTGATGTGAGGGGTCTTTGATAGCCACGTACAAGTGTCATATTTATTTTGGAGGGATTTACTAGTCATACTAGGGTTATTGCCTAGTCGTGCGGCTACATACACTGGGGCCTTTTCAGAAGGGGAGATAAATTTATATTGCCCGTGGGTGGTAGGATGGCTTAGCTACACAACCCATGTTAAATGTTTAAATGGCATGCTAAACCCGCGCTCTTTACCCAGCACTTATATATATGTATAGTTATTTTCATTGGATGGTTTTCACTTAGTTTTGATAACTGGCATTACTTTATCCTTATCCCAAGATTCATGCTAGTGGTCACCTACTAACCATTCAACTAGCATCTGTATACCCACGCTATGCAAGAACTAGATATTTGACTCCTTCTTCATAGTATTTGATTTAGGGATAGCTTATTGGACTAAAGTGGTGAGCTTCGATCCTTTTAGAAGTCATCATTTTGTAGTGGACATTCTTAGACATTTTATTTTCTTTTTAGAGATTGGTTTTGGCTATGGCTGGGGTAATGACACAACTGTATATTTGAATTCTTTTGGATAAAGATATTATGGTACTTATTGGGGTTGGAATTGGTGGGATTGGTATTGGTGTCAACCTTGGCATTGAAATAAGCTGGGAGGCTGGCATCATCGAACATAATTTCTCATTGTTCCATTATATTATATTTTAGGTTTAACTACCATATTATGTTTCGATATTCTCTTTGGTTATGTATGGTATGGATGGTTGGTTTGGTATAGATAGACTTGGTTGGGTCAGTCATGGCTCTGACCCTATCCCAAAGTCTTCTTGAAAGCATTGCGCAGTTTGATTATATTCTCAAAATTCAGCTTATCTATGGTTGTATAAGGCAGTTGGGTTGGGTTAAGTTGATGAGCCCCAATCCTAGGTGGACTTGGGATGCCCAATATGACAAATCCCCAGTCCGAGCTATGTAAAGTTAGTATCAAAGCCTAGGTTCATGGTAAATTGGGAGTCCATAAAGTTGTGTTGAGTAAAGTCTCTTTTTAGGGGTTTGTAGCTCACCACACTCATAAGGGAGAGGCTACAAGACATCTAGGAATGTTTTTCTTTCTTGGTATTCTTTCTTCAAGCTTGACTTCTCAGCCTTGGAATCTCTTCTAATCCTTGTGTGTTCATTTTTTAGATCATTCCTCCTAGATCTGGAACACAGGGAAATTCATCCGTCCCATCTGGGGATAATACTAAAGAAATACCTCCCACGTATAGAGTATATCTTAAATTTCATGGTCCTATTCTTGATTATACCAGAGTTCCTCCGATTCCTCATACTGCTCCTCAGGTCCCTCAGTAAATGTAATAAATGCAGAGTTTCATTAGTCCAAGCATACTATTGCCAACTAGTTACAACTCAGGTTGAGCGAGGTACAACCAGTGTTGTATCTGCTGAGGCCGCTAGGCTTGGATAATTTATGAAGATGGGTCTTCTAAATTTTATAGGAGTAGAAGTGGAGAAAGTACCATAGGGCTTTCTTAATAAGATGGAGAAGATCTTTTGAGTAATAAGGACTAGTAATATGGAAGGAGTAAACATTATAGCTTATTATCTCAAAGAGGTTATTTATCTATGGTATAAGGAGTAGGACAAAGATAAGGGTTATGTAGATGAGGTTGGTTTGTTGGAGGTATTTTCTGAAGCCTTTATAGAATGGTTCTTTCTTGAAAAGTTGAGGGAAGCTAAGATGAAGGAGTTTGCGAACATCAAACAAAGGCGAATGTCTGTGAAGGAGTACGCTTTGAAGTTCCATCAGTTGTCGAGGTATGCTCTTGATTTAGTGGCTGATATAAGGATAAGAATAAGGTAGTTAGCTTTTAGGCTAAACAAAGATCTAGTTTTGGAGAGCAAGACTGCTTTTCTTATGATAGATATGGACATGTCGACGTTGACTATTTATATGTAGCATATTAAGGATGAAAAAAGAAGGCAGAAAGTATATCAAAATAGATAGGGTAAGTGAGGTAGGTTTTTTGGTTAGAAAGGTGCCCAGTCTCAAATTGGTAGAGATGGTGGTAAATGGTAGAAAAAGAAGTAGGGGAGTTTCCGTCCCTTCTCTACTGTCAGTTCTCCTTACCCCCAGTAGTCGGGCAATAGGTGTCATCCTAGTAGTGATACTTCTCAAGTGTATGGAGCCCAATCTCAAGCAGGCAGAGGTCAGCCTATTTCTTCATTTCCTCCATATCATTTTTATGGTTGACCTCATCAGGGATTCTGTGAGAAAGGTAGGGATAAGTGCTTCAAGTGTGTCAAAGTAGGCCATCGACTCAGGGATTGTCCATCTAACAAAGTTGCTACAGGGGAAAATAAGATTCAGTTGTCTTCATCATCTGTTCCTATACCCAGTGGTGTGGTATCTGCTTCTGTTACTGCTCTTAGTTTTAATACTGGTTAGAACAGGTTGTAGTCTTAGGCATCCCATCAGGAATCTTCGACATTGCCTAATGTTATTATTGGTACATTACATCTTCTCTCTTGTGATGTGTATTATTATGTTGATCCTGGTTCTACCCTTTCCTATGTGACTCCTTATATAGCTGTGTCTTTTGATTTTGATACAAAAGTTATTTTAGATCCATTTTCTATTTCTACCCCAGAAAAAGATCCAGTCATTGCTGAATAAGTCTATAGGGGGTGTGAGACATCTGTGAGTGGTAGGCAGACTTTGGTGAATCTATTTGAGTTGGGTATGGTAGATTTTGATGTAGTCTTGGTCATGGATTGATTGTATTCTGGTTACGAAAATTTGGATTTTTGAACCCGTAGCATCATCTTTAGGTTCCCTGGTAAGCGAAAAATAGAATGGGAAGGTTATTCCTTAGAGCCTAGATGGAATTTATTTCTAATCTTATAGCCCAAAGGTTAATCTCTAAAGGTTATCTTTATCACTTAATCCAAGTTAAAGATTTTAATTCAGAAGGTCCTCGTTTGTCTTCAGTCTCTGTTGTTACTGAGTTTCCAGAGGTCTTTCCGGATGATCTTCCAAGTGTTCCTTCAAATAGGGAAATACAGTTTTGTATTTATTTACATTTGTACAATCGTCCAATTTCTATTCCTCTTTATATAATGGCTCTGGCTGAGTTAAGAGAACTCAAGAAGCAAATTAAAGATCTTTTAGATTAAGCATTTATTCATCCTAGTGATTCCCTATGGGGTGCACTAGTGTTTTTCATGCACAAGAAGGATGGTTCTTTTCGTATATGCATCGACTACATGTAGTTGAATAGGGTAACAGTCAAGAATAAATATCCTCTCCCTCAGATAGATGATCTATTTGACTAATTGCAAGGTGTGAAGTTCTTCTCTAAGATATAGATTTGGTATGGGTGCCATCAGCTGAAGATTAAGAAGGTAGACAACCCTAAGATGACTTTTCGCACTAGGTATGGGGATTATGGTCTTTGGTAATGTCATTTGGATTGACAAATACCCCAATAACATTTATGGATCCGATGAACAAGGTGTTTCAGTAGTATTAAGATCTCTTCATTATTGTGTTTATTTACGATATTATGAAGTATTTAAAGAGTAAGGTGGATCATGCTAATCACCTTCGTGGGATGTTGCAAAACTTAAGGAAATAATGGTCATTTGCTAAGTTCCCTCAGTGCAAGTCTTGGTAGAATGTTATGACTTTCTTAGGTCATATCATTTTAAGTAAAAGGATTATGGTGGATCCACAGAAGGTGGTTATGGTGAAGAAGTAGCCTATACCCATGACTCTATCTGATATTCAAAGCTTCTTAGGTTTAGCCGGGTATTATAGGCAATTTGGGGAGAGCTTCTCGTAGATAGCTGCTCCTTTGACTAGGTTGACTCAAAATAAGGTTAAGTTTTCATGGTCGGATGCGTGTTAGGAGAGTTTTAAGAAGTTGAAGGATAAGTTGACTTCGGCTTTAGTTTTGACTTTGCCAGAAGGCAATGACAGGTTCATGGTTTATTGTGATGCATCTTGGGTTGGTATTAGTTGTTGTTGATGCAGCATGGAAAGGTGATAGCTTATGTTTCTAGGAAGTTGAAGGTACATGAGTGGAGTTATCCTACTCATGATTTAGAGCTATTGGCCAATGTGTTTGCTTTGAAGATATGGCAACATTATTTGTATGGGATCCATGTGGATATCTTTTCTGATCAAAAGAGTTTGCATTATGTGTTCTCGTAGAAAAATCTTAATATTAGGCAGAGAAGATAGCTTGAGCTTCTCAAGGACTATGATATGAGTATTCACTACCATCTAGGTAAAGCTAATATAGTTGTTGATGCTCTTAGAAGGTTATCCATGGGTAGTTTGGCTCATGGGCAGTCTATGCATTTTATGCCTACGTGGACTAGCTTTTTGGTAGAGGATTATGTGAAGCTTTATTTTCAAGAGATTGTGAAAATGCATGGGGTTCTTGTTTTGATTATTTCTTATTATGGTACACAGTTTACGTCCCACTTTTGGTGGTCTTTCTAGAAAGGGTTGGGGACAAAGGTAAGTCTAATTACGTCTTTCCACCTGAAGTCGGATGGCTATGCAGAAAGAACTATTCAGATATTTGAAGATATATTTCCAGCATGTATGATTGATTATGGTGCAGTTGGGTGGAGCATCTACCTTTGATAGAGTTTGCTTACAATAATAACTATAATAAGATTATTGGTATGGATCCTTTTAAGGTGTTGTATGGTAGGATGTGTAGATATCCTATTGGTTTGTTTGAGCTCAACGAGGTTGGTATTTTTGGTCTGGATTTCATTCTTCTAAGTTTGAGGTGGATCATGTAGATTATCTCTATGCCATTTTTCAAACCTTTAAGGATCATTATTTGTATGCCAAGTTCTCCAAGTGTGAGTTTTGGTTGAAAGTCATGGATTTTCTTTGTCATGTCACATCTAGTGAAGAGATTATAGTGGATCCCCAAAAGATTATGGTGGTTAAGAAGTGGCCTAGACTTAAGAATCCAACCGATATTCGGAGCTTTGACCTTGCCCAAAGGTAGTGATAATTTTGTGGTATATTGTGATGCTTCTCATTTCGGTCATGGTTGAGTGTTGATGAAACATGGTAGGGTGGTGTCCTATGCTTCTAGGCAATTGAAAGTTCCTAAGAAGAACTACCCTACTCATGACTTAGAATTATTAGTCGTGGTCTTTGCTTTGAAAATTTTATGGCATTATCTTTATGGTGTTTATGTTGAAATATTTTCTGATTGTAAAAGCCTTTAATATGTGTTTACCCAATAGGAGTTAAATCTCCAGTAAAGAAAGTGGCTTGAGCTATTGAAAGACTATGATATAAGTCTTCATTACCATATCAGTAAGGCGAATATAGTCATCGATGCTCTTAGTAGGTGGTCTATAAGGATTTTGGCCCATATTGATGAGGATAAGTGGGAATCGGTAAGAAAAGTTCTTCGATTGGTGAATTTTAGAGTTCGACTTCTGGACTTTGAGGATGGTAGTGTATTTGTGTATCTGGTATATCAATCATCTCTTGTTGTTGAGATAAAGTCAAAGCAAGTCTTCAAACTCGACTTGAATATCAATAGTAATATGGGCCAACACAAAGTCGCGGACTATATAATTGGTGGTAATTGTATATTTAGGTACCAAGGTAGGCTATCCATTTTCGATGTTGATGTATTAAGGGAAAGGGTCATGGCCGGGGCTCATGGGGACCATTATCTTATTCATCCCAGTTTCACCAAGATGTGTCATGACTTTAGAGAGTTCTATTGATTGAATAATATAAAGCATGATGTTGCTAGCCATGTGGCTAAATATATAGCATGCCAATATGTAAATGTTGAGGAATTAAGGCTCAGTGGCCTATACCAAGAGATTGTGTTGTCCAAGTTGAAGTGGGAGGCAATTAATATGGATTTAGTTACTGGTCTTCCTAGATCTCAGATCAATGTGATTCTATTTGGGTCACTGTTGATAGAATAACTAAGTACGCCCATTTCTTACTCATAAGGACAAATTTCTCGATGGAGAATTATACTAAGCTATATTTTGCAGAGATCATGAAGTTTCACGGTGCTTCAGTGTCTGTTATCTCGGATTGTGGTCCTCTATTTTTATCCCACTTTTGGAAGTCATTCCAAAAGGGTTTGGATACTAAAGTGGGACTTAGTAGTGCTTTCCACCTATAAACGGATGGGCAAGGAGAAAGAACTATCCAAACATTAGAGGATATGTTATGGGCTTGTGTAATAGATTATGGTGGTAGTTGGTTTGACCACTTTTCCTTGATTGAATTTGCCTATAATAGTATCTACCACTCTAGAATGGGCATGGCACCTTTTGAGGCATTACATAGTAGGAGACGTCGATCTCCTACAGGGTGGTACAAAGTTGGCGAGGGTAGGTTACTTCTGCCCAATTTCATTCACCAATCCTTAGAGAAGGTAAAGGTGATTCGGGATAGATTAAAAACCACTCAAAGTTGTCAAAAGTCTTATGGATGTGAGGCATAGGGACTTAGAGTTTAATGTGGGCAATTGGGTATTCTTAAAAGCGTCTCCCATGAAGGGAGTGATGCGGTTTGGTAAAAAGGGAAAGCTTAGTCCCCACTATATTGGTCCCTACTTGATTATGAAGATGGTTAGCAATGTTGCCTATGAGTTGGAGTTTCCTCCTAATATGAACTCAATCCACCCGGATTTCCATGTGTCTATGTTGTAAAAAAATGTCTGGGTGATCGTTCCATTGTTGTTCCTCAAAATATGTTGGTATCTCAGACTACTTATTGTATGAGGAGACCCCGATGAGGATCTTAGATCGGAAAGTTTTCCGATTGTGAACAAAAGAAGTGGCTTCGATGAAGGTTCTATGGAGGAACAAAAAGTTTGAGAAAGCTATTTATGAGGCGGAAGATGATATAAAGTCCAAGTATCAGCTTTTATTTCCCATTCTTTAAACTTATGATGGAGGTATGTGTTAATCTCCTTACCTTGATGTACTCCTTGATAGGTGATCGGTTGAAGTCCCCAAGTTTTTAAGTGATTTAAGTCTTTGTTAGACAATGGATTAAAGTTCCCAATGTGTGAATTGATTTGTGTCTTGTTGGACCATCGATTTATGGCCCTAATTCTTTAAGGTTATGTTTATCTGGTTGTGATGGGTTTAAACCTCTAATACATTGAGTTGAATCATGTTCTTTGTAGATAAAGGTGGAAAGTCCCCAATAATTTGATTTGTTCTATATCATTGATGAGTTGATGGGTTGAAATCCCTAAGTAGTGAAATGAGTAAGTGTTGGATAAGTAATGGGTTGGAGTTAAAAGACCAATGAAATAAAGTGGTTGATTGATGACAATTATGATGTGTATTGTGTTGTACACTTGTTGTGTGCTTATTTCTAACTGGTGTAAAGGTTGCTTTTATGCATGTTGATGTATTAACTTGTGTAAATGCTTGCCTTATCCTTCATTCAAGGATAAATGATCCCTAGTGGGGGAGAATTGAAATACATAGACTTTGAGCCATTGATAAACAATAATTTTTGGTGTCTTTAAGTTGGGTATGACTTTGATCTTGAGTGCCCTTTCGTTCCCAAAATAGTGTGGTTGACCTAGGAGAAACCAAGGGTACGAGTTAGGGTACCACTCATAGCCTAGGTCACGATTGCCATAGGAACCGTAAGGGGGAGTTGTACCCCTGCATTAGTAGACTTTCCATCTTTTAACTAAGGACCTTTGGGTCTTTTCCATTACCTGAAACCCTAAGTCCTCTCATTTATAAGGAATTTTAGCCTCCTAAGTCTTCATTTACAAAATTAAAACACTCCTAAACACTCAAAAAGATTCTTGAAGCAACATTAGAGGCTAGGGTTTAGAGGTGTTCACCTAGTGTCAAGGAAGAGTCAAGATTGTTGGTGTATAATCTTGTTTAAGACATGTATCTCTTACCGTCCTTAAATAAGTCTAAACAAATGTATTTCATACAACGATTAGTAAGAGTACATTGTGGTTTTGAATCAAATCAAAAGGGATTTGTTACCTAACAATGAATAATGATGATTCTTTCTTATATTGGCGTGGATACATGTTATTGATAGTAGATTGTATATGTGGGTGCATGTTATATGTTCCTTAACCTAAGGGTCTTGAGTAACCCTAATCTTTATGATACCTACCATGAAAATAGCCTTTTTTAAGGTACACACATAAGGTGTTTGTGAAAATGTCTAAGTTTTCTAGTAATAAGTTGGTTGTGAATTAAGCTAGGCCAATGTCCTAATGAGTATAAATAATTGATAATGATGTTTTTAAAGGTATTGTAAGCCATTTAAGGTGTGATTATAACCTTATTAAGCTAACGGTTAAGAGGTTGAATTCCCTCAATATGAAATATGAACTTGAATGGTGTATTGAAATAAAATATGGTATAAGAATGCTAGTGAAATTTGACTGTCTTGTGATGTGAGGGTCTTGATGACCATAAAATGAATTGTGTGATGATTTTAATGAAGGCATTGGCCTACTGAGATGGTTGAGAAATAAAGGCTCCTATAAGGACCATGTGGTCATAAATGATGTTGAATTTGTTAAAATGGATAAAGTCCTAATGATGTTGTATTGAATGGATGATAATGCATGCGCATAGGGTAAAGTCCCAAATATCTACTAATGATTGTTATGATGGTTGAGGTCAAAGTCCTTTTCCTTATGAATGGCTTGGCGTCAAATTCCCCTGCCTTATGAAGAGTCTTAGAGGCCAACGTCCCTTACCCAAAGAAAATGCTCGAGGTTAAAGTCCCTTGCATAAAGAGATCTCTTGATGTTAGAGAACCTTGCTGAATGGAACGATTTTTTGTTAAAGTCCAAGTATGGCATGAGGTTGGAGTCCGTTGCCTACTGTGGGAGCATGAGGTCAAAGTACCACACCCATTTGAATGTGAGAACATGTGGTTGAGGTCCCGTGTCTAATTGGATAAGTGTATGGCTAGAGTCCTTTTGTTTGAATAATTGTGTATGTGGTTAAAGTCGTTGGTTCATGAATGAGTAATCATGGTTGAATTTCTTTGTCTAAGTGCATGCGATTGTGGTTATTGTCCTATTCATAGTGTGAAATGTTTAACCTATAAGTGTAGAGGGTTAGAGTCCCCCATTTCATGCCTAATGAATGAATGTTTGAGAATGTTGATGACCCTTGATATCTTTATTGGCATGTAATATATCTATATGTATGGTTAAATATATGAACGTGACACAATGTTATTTATTGATTTGTTGTTTTTTGATATGTACTTTATCACTTATCCTTGAGTTACATACCTGTGTTCCAACCGCTAACTACCTCTGGATGCTACTTCCTCATGCAACGTAGGGGCCAAAACATCTTCTTCTTTACCTATGCAGTGATTAGACGATCAGGCGGTTCGTGCATTGACTTTAAGAGGCGAGCTTCCTTACATCCGGGGCCTAGTCATAATAGTTATCACAACTCCAACATGGACCACAATCCACCCCCAACACCTAAACTGTAGGCCACCATAAACCCATGTCAGATGAATTCCAAACATTTTACAAGATAAGAGAACTTGAAATTAAAGATATTATGATATGTGTATAACCAAACAAACTAACAACCAAACCATACCAAGTCCACAGTAGTTCGACAAAACCAAACCGAATATGAATAACGTGTCGGGACATTCCCCTGACTATAGCCAAAAAAAAGTATCCAATAGTTTATAACCCAAAAGAAAAACATAATCTTGAAATAGAGCCTTTTGAAGCATAGAAGTTCACCACTTCCAATTGACTCTCGATCAATCCACGATTATTGAGTAGGAGATGTAAAAGTATGGTGAATTCCTGCATCACATGGAGATACAATGTCTAAAAATGGTTAGTGGAGTAAACACTAACATATAACTCATAGATAAAGATAACATAATGTAGTCAATTCAAATTAAGTCAACCAATGCATAATAACCATTTGCAAATACATATATACATATCATATTGTGATAGTGAAAATGGTGTAGCATGAACTGTAAAACCTTAGCCCAGATTGTATAGTTTAACTACCATATAATAGTACCCATGAGCTTTATGGGCCCCAGCTCTTACCCTTTCTTGGACCTAGTGCATTTAGCTGAACGAATCAGAGAATAATCTCTTTTGTATGCACACGAGGGACTAAAACCTCTAAACATATACTAATATGACTTAAGCACCCTATCATATAATGATTTAAGGGGAAATCAACCCTACCTAATCAAGAAATAATAA
This sequence comes from Capsicum annuum, assembly GCF_002878395.1. Taxonomy (NCBI): domain Eukaryota; kingdom Viridiplantae; phylum Streptophyta; class Magnoliopsida; order Solanales; family Solanaceae; genus Capsicum; species Capsicum annuum. The sequence continues at coordinate 128,527,382 of NC_061122.1, read as the reverse complement.
TAAGAGGAACTCAAACCTCCCTAGTCCCTTTGACCCCCGCGTCGGCACATGCAAATTCTAGTGTCGGTCACCCTAATCTCAATATTTATAACTCAGCTAAACAACCCGATTTATAGCCTAGTTAAAACAATTATCACAAAATCCAATTCATGAACCTTATTTTACACTAAGGCATACATTGTTGGTATTGTCATACCAACTATATTTTTAAGGTAACATCAGTATGCCAAAGCAATTCCCATTAACTTAGAGAAATCAATGACCATTTTTCATTAATACAAGGTGGGGGACACTGACTCTCATTTTTTCATTAAATTAGACCTTTGTGTTTCAAATAACTCTTTATATTATTCTATAGTTTAAAACTAGTTTTATTTTATAAATTTCCACCTTTCTCATAACACAAAATAAATTTCACACTATAGGCAGGGGTCATAAACATTTCAAATGTCACAGGTTTGGAAAAATCACAATTCAGTAGTTTATCCACCATACCCATGCACCCATAAGTTCAAAACAATATTTAAAGCATGAATAATCATAATTAAATCAAGGGAAAACATTATTCCAAAATAAGAATCCAAAATCCACAACCTTTGTTTTCAGAACAGAAATAATTCCTTGTGAACAACACATTAATAAATATTCTATTTAACAAACTAACAATAAGGGAAGAGTGACATGCCCATAATAGTAAGATGTACGTATAGAAATCACAGTTGAAAGTCCTAATTGATTAACCTCTTAAAAACCCTAAGTGTTTGAAACATCCTAGGTTTGGATGCTCTGAAAATTTCCAAGAATCTCATTTTTTGCACCCTTTAAGACTTATGCTATGAGCTATAAGTTTGGGTATGAGTGGTAAAGATCTGTCATAAGTTGACCAGTGTTAGTTGGTGGGATGGTCTTAGACACTGGAATGTATACGACTTGAGGGTATGAGACATAAGGCATGGGTACGAGTCGTATAGTTTCATTAAATGGTGGTTAGTGTTTGATCCTCCTGGTGTTACATTCTACCAGGGTTATAGATCATGGGTATTTATCGTATGCTGAGGTTATGACTTGGTTGGATGAGTCTGACACAGGACAGTGTTTGATCCATGGTGAAGGATTGGTTACGATTGTGTAGGTATCGACTATAATCTAGGTTACGACTTGTAAGTAGCTCATTCATAACCCCATGTTGAGTTTTTATGGAATGTAAGTGGGGGTATTTTGGATATTTCCCTACTTACCCAAATAACAACCCACGACTTCTAATACACTTAGTAAGTTATTTACCCTGTTATTTTATTCTTAAACACTTATAATCTCTTTCAAAATATATCATATTTCTCTTAAGAGCTTTTAGGGAAAAGAGCTAGGGTTTTAACTAAGTATTACTTTGGGGCTTGTCTTGCTGAATTCTTTCCATCAATCTTCTTAGTTTAAGGCATTATTCTCTTCCATACTTGTAATTTCTATTAAAGGTATCGTTATATGGTTGATTTCAAGGCTGTTTCTCTTGCATGATTTTGCTTTTTAATCATTAATATGGGTGTTTTGATGTTAAAGGATAGGTTATTATTTTGTATGGTTTTAATTATGCTTTCTATTTATTAAATGTGGTTTTGGATAATGTAATTGCATGGTAATGGTTTAATGTTAATAAAATTTGTTTTGGTTATTCTATGCCCCCAAGTTGTTTGATTAAATGCCTATAAAGATGTATTTATTGGATTGACTCTTTTAAAAGGGAAATCTTGCTTATTTTCAGATTATGTATGAACCGACAAATAGTTTAAATGGATTATAAAGGTTAAAGGCTAATTGGTTATGCTTCTATAGAACATGGTAGTCTCCCAAGAGGTTAATATGGTAAATGGAAAAGACACCAAGAGTCCCCTTAATCAAAATGGTTTCGCTATGGATAATGTTTGCAAGTATAGTGGTATGACGATACCACCAGTTTATCAAATAATCTTTGTTAAGAAATAGACAATTGGATTGTTTTGACTTGGTTTTAAAGTGGGAATTAATGGCAAAACGTGTAAGCTAAGCCGTGGAAAGTGGTGATCCCGAGGGGATCAAAATCAAAAACTCATATTTGTTGATATGAGGGGTCTTCGATAGCCACACACAAGTGTCATGTTTATTTTAGAGGGATTTACTGATCATACCAGGGTTATTGGCTAGTAGTGCAACAATATGCACTGGGACCTTTTCAGAAGGGGAGATAAATTCATATTGCCCATGGGTGGTAGGACGGCTAAGCTACGGAACCCATGTTAAGTGCTTAAATGGCATACTAAACCCGTGCCCTTTACCCAACACTTATATATATGTAAGGTTGTTTGCATTGGATGGTTTTCTCTTAGTTTTGATAACTGGCATTACTTTATCCTTATCCCAAGATTCATGCTAGTGGTCACCTACTAATTAGTCAACTAGCGGCTGTATACCCATGCAATGCAGGAACTGGATGTTTGACTCTTTCTTTATAGTATTTGATTTGGGGATAGCTTATTGGACTGAAGTGGTGAGCTTCTATCCTTTCAGAAGTTATCATTTTATATTTGACATTCTTAGACTTTTTATTTTCTTTTTAGAGATTAGTTTTTGCCATGGTTGGGGGAATGACACAACCGTATATTTGAATTCTGTTGGATAGAGGTATTATGGTACTTTTTGGGGTAAGAATTAGCGGGATTGGTATTGTGTCAACCTTGGCATTAGAATAAGCTGGGAGGTTGGCACATCGAGCATAATTTTTCATTATTCCATTGTATTATATTTTGGGTTTGACTTTCATATTATGTTTCGATATTCTCTTTGGTTTTGTATGGTATGGATGGTTGGTTTGGTATAGACAGACTTGGTTGGGTCAGGCATGATTCTGACCCTATCCCAAAGTCTTCTTGAAATCATTATGCAGTTTGATTATATGCTCAAAATTCAGCTTATCTAAGGTTGTATAAGGTGGTTGGGTTAGGTTAAAAGGATTGTCCCCAGTCCTAGGTGGACTTGGGATGCCCAATATGACAAATCCCCAGTTTGTGATATGTCAAGTTAGTATCAAAGCCTAGGTTCGTGGTCAATTGGGAGTCCACAAAGTTGTGTTGAGTAGAGTCTCTTTTAAGGGTGTGTAGCTCACCACACTCATAAGGGAGAGGCTGCAAGACATCTAGGAATATTTCCCTGTCTTGGTATTCTTTCTTCAAGCTTGACTTCTCAGTCCTGGAATCTCTTCTAATCCTTGTTTATTCATTTTTTAAATCATTCCCCCTAGATCTGGATCACAGGGAAATTCATCCATCCCATCTGGGGATAATACTAAAGGACTACCTCCTACGTATAGAGTACATCTTCAATTTCATGGTCCTATTCTCGATTGTACTAGAGTTCCTCTGATTCCAAATACTGCTACTCAGGTCTCTCAGGGAAATGTGATGAATGCAGAGTTTTGTCAGTCCAAGCATTCTATTGCTAATTAGTTACTGCTCAGGCTGAGCGAGGTACGACCAATATTGTATCTGCTGAGGCCACTAGGCTTGGACAATTTATGAAGATGGGTCTTCTAACTTTTATAGGAGGAGAAGTGGAGGAAGTACCATATGGCTTTCTTGATAAGATGGAGAAGATCTTTTAAGTAAAGAGGGCTAGTAATATGGAAGGAGTAAACTTTGTAGCTTATCAACTCAAAGAGGTTGTTTATCTATGGTATGAGGAGTAGGATAAACATAAGGGTTATGTAGATGAGGTTGGTTTATGGGAGGTCTTTTCTGATGCCTTTATAGGATGGTTCTTTCTTAAAAAGTCGAGGGAAGCTAAGATGAAAAAGTTTGTGAACCTCAAGCAAGGGAGAATGCCTATGAAGGAGTATGCTTTGAAGTTCCATCAGTTGTTGAGGTATGCTCTTGATTTAGTAGCTGATATAAGGATGAGAATGAGGAAGTTAGCTTTTAGACTAAACAAAGATCTGGTTTTTAAGAGCAAGACTGCTTTTCTCATGATAGATATAGATATGTCGAGGTTGACTATTCATATGTAGCATATTAAGGATGAAAAGGAAAGGAAAAAAGTATATGGATACAAATAGGGTAAGTGAGGTAGGTTTTTCAGTCAGAGAGGTACCTAGTCTCAAAGTGGTAGAGATGGTGGTAAATGGCAGAAAAAGAAGTGGGGGAGTTTCTGTCCCTTCTCTACTATTAGTTCTCCTTACCCTCAGCAGTCGGGCAATAGGTGTCATCATGGTGGTGATACTTCTCAAGTGTATGGAGCTCAGTCTCAGGCAGGCAGAGGTCAGCCAGTTTCTTTATGTCCTCCATATCATTTTTATGGTCGACCCCATTGGGGATTCTATGAGAAAGGTAGGGATAAGTGCTTCAAGTGTGTCAAATTACACCATCAACTCAGGGATTGTCCATCTATTAAAGTTGCTACGGGGGAAAATAAGATTCGGGTGTCTTCAACTTCTGTTCCTATACCCGCTGTTGTGGCATCTGCTTCTGTTACTGCTCCTACTTCTAATACTAGTTAGAATAGGTTGTACTCTTGGGCATCCCATCAGGAATCTTTGGCATTGCCTAATGTTATTACTGGTACATTACAGCTTCTCTCTTGTGATGTGTATTATTATGTTGATCTAGGTTCTACCCTTTCCTATGTGACTCCTTATATAGCTATGTCTTTTGGTTTTGATCAAAAAGTTATTATGGATCCATTTTCTATTTCTACCCCAAAAGGAGGTCCAGTCATTGCTGAATAATTCTATAGGGAGGTGTGAGACATCTGTGAGTGGTAGGCAGACTTTGGCAAATCTATTTGAGTTGGGTATGGTAGATTTTGATGTAATCTTGGGCATGGATTGGTTGCATTTTTGTTATGAAAAATTGGATTTTTGAACCCGTAGTATCAACTTTAGGTTCCCTGGTAAGACAAAAATAGAACGGGAAGGTTGTTCCTTAGAGCCTAGAGGGAATTCATTTCTAATCTTATAGCCTTAAGGTTAATCTCTAAAGGTTGTATTTATTACTTCGTCCAAGTTAAAGATTCTAATTCGGAAGGTCCTCATTTATCTTCAGTCTCTGTTGTTACTGAGTTTTCAGAGGTATTTCCGAATGATCTTCCAAGTGTTCCTTCAAATAGGGAAATACATTTTTGTATTGATTTAATTTTGTACACACGTCCAATATCTATTCCTTTTTATATAATGGCTCCGACTGAGTTAAGGGAACTCAAGAAGCAAATTAAGGATCTTCTAGATTAAAGGTTTATTCATCCTAGTATTTCCCCATGGGTTGCACTGGTGTTTTTCGTGCATAAGAAGGATGGTTATTTTCATGTGTGCATCAACTACATAAAGTTGAATAAGGTAACAGTCAAGAATAAATATTCTCTCCCTCGAATAGATGATCTATTTGACTAGTTGCAAGGTGTGAAGTTCTTCTTTAAGATATATCTTTTGTTTGGGTACCATCAGCTGAAGATTAAGGAGGTAGACAACCCTAAGATGACTTTTTACACTAGGTATGGGCATTATGGTCTTTGGTAATGCCATTTAGACTGACAAATACCCCGACATCATTTATGGATTGATGAACAAAGTGTTTCAGTAGTATTAAGATCTCTTCATTATTGGGTTTATTTACGATATTATGGAGTATTTAAAGAGTGAGTTGGATCATGATAATCACCTTCGTGGGGTGTTGCAAAACTTTAGAAAACAATAGTTGTTTGCTAAGTTCCCTAAGTGCAAGTCTTGTTAGAATGTTGTGACTTTCTTAGGTTATATCATTTCAACTAAAGGGATTACGGTGGATCCACAAATGGTGGTTATGGTGAAGAAGTATCCTAGACCTATGACTTCATCTAATATTTGAAGCTTCTTAGGTTTAACCGTGTATTATAGGCGATTTGTGAAGAGCTTCTCATAGATAGCTGCTCCTTTGACTAGGTTGACTCAGAATAAGGTTAAGTTTTCATGGTCAGATGTCTGCTAGGAGAGTTTTAAGAAGTTAAAGGATAAGTTGACTTCGGCTCCAGTTTTGACTTTGCCAAAAAGCAATAACGGGTTCATGGTTTATTGTAACGCATCTCGGGTTGGTATTGGTTGCGTGTTGATGCAGCATGGGAGGGTAATAGCTTATGTTTATAGGAAGTTGAATGTGCATGAGATAAATTATCCTACTCATGATTTAGAGCTGTTGGCCATTGTGTTTTCTTTGAAGATATGGCAATATTATTTGTATGGGATCCATGTGGATATCTTTTCTGATCAACAGAATTTGTAGTATGTGTTCTTGCAGAAAGATCTTAATCTTAGTCAGAGAAGATAGCTTGAGCTTCTCAAGGACTATGAAATAAGTCTTTACTACCATCGAGGTAAAGATAATATGGTTGTTGATGCTCTTAGCAGGTTGTCCATGGGTAGTTTGGCTCATGGGCAGTCTGCGTTTTTCATGCCTATGTGGACTAGCTTTTTGGTGGAGGATTATGTGAAGCTTTATCTTCAAGAGATTGTGAAAATGCATGGGGTGCCTATTTTTATTATTTCTTATTGTGGTAAACAGTTTATGTCCCACTTTTAGTGGTCTCTCTAGAAAGGGTTGGGGACAAAGGTAAGTCTGATTACGACTTTCCACCTACAGTCGGATAGGCATGCGGAAAGAACTATTCAGACATTGGAAGATATGTTTCAAGCCTGTATGATTGATTATGGTGGCAGTTAGGTAGAGCATCTACCTTTGGTAGAGTTTACATATAACAATAGCTATAATAAGATTATTGGTATGGATCCTTTTAAGGCATTGTATGGTAAGATGTGTAGTTATTTGGTCTGGATTTCATTCTTCAAGCTATGGCGAAGTTAAAGGTGATTTGGGATATGCTCAAGGCTGCCCAGAGTTGTTAAAAGTCCTATACAGATGTTAGGTGAGAGACTTGGAGTTAGCAGTTGGGGATAAGGTTTTCCTTAAGGTGTCTTCTATGAAGGAAGTTGTATGATTTGGATTAAAGGGAAAGCTCAGTCCTCGGTACATTGGTCCTTATGAGATTTTGTGGAGAATGGGCAATGTTGCATATGATTTGGAGTTTCCCTCTAGTTTGAGTTTGGTTCACCTGGTATATCATGTTTCTACGTTGAGGAAGTGCATTGGAGATTCATCTTTGATTGTTCCTTTGGAAGGGTTGGATATCTCTGATTCTTTGTCTTAAGAAGAAATCCCGATTGAGATATTATATAGGAAGGTTCGTCGGTTGTGAACCAAGGATGTGTCTTTGGTTAAGGTTCTATAGAAGAACCCCAAGGTGGAAGAGGCCACGCGGGAAACGGTAGAGGACATGAAGTACAAGTGTCCACTTTTTTTTGCTCTGGATATTAATGCGAAAGTTATATGTTGTTGAACACATCTTTATTTTGAGTTTGTTAAAGGAAAGATTAACATTTTTGCCTCTTTGTTTTCAAACATTGTTAAAGGGATGTCGGATAATGCAAATGACTCTATATGCGGTTACCCTTACCTTATCCATCATTCGGGGATAAATGTTCCTAGCGGGGGATACTAAAGCATCCCAGGTTTGGACCCTTAGAAAATTTCAAGGTATCTCATTCTTTGGACCTATTACGACTCATAGTACAGCCGTAAGATGGGGTATGAGTGGTGAAGAACTTTCGTAAGCTAACCAGTGTTAGTTGCTAAGATGGTCTTGGACAGTGGAATGGATACAACTTGAGGGTATGAGATGTAAGACATGGGTAAGAGTCATATAGGTGTCTTGTAAGGTGGTTAGTGTTTGATCCTACTGGTGTTACATTATGCCAAGGATGCGGATTATGGGTACGGATCGTATGCTGAGGTTATGACTTAGTTGTATGAGTCGTATACGGGACAATGTCTGATCAATGATTAAGGATCCATTATGATATCGTGGATATCAGTCGTAAGCTAGGTTACTACTCGTAAGGAGGTCAGTCATAATCCTGTGTCGAGTTTTTATGGGATTTAAGTGGGGGTATTCTAGATATTTCCTTACTTACACTAAAAAGGACCCACAACTTCCAATTTACTTAGGAGTTATTTACACTATTATTTTATTCTAAAACACTTGGAATCTCTTTCAAAACATATCATAATTCTCTCAAGAGGCTTTGGGACAAAGAGCTAGGGTTTCAACTAAGGTATTATTTTAGGGCTTGTCTTGGTGAATTCTTTCCATCAATCTTATAATTTTAAGGCATTATTCTCTTCCCTACTTGTAATTTCAATTAAAGGCATGGTTATATGGTTGATTTTATGGTTGTTACTCTTGTAAGGTTTTGGTTTTCAATCATTAATTTGCGGGTTTTGATGTTAAGGGGTTGGTTATGATATCTTATGGTTTTAATTATGCTTTTAATGTATTAACAGTGGTTTTGGAAAATGGAATTGCATGGTAATGGGCTAATGGTAATAGAATTTGGTTTTGGTTATACTATGCCCCCAAGGTATTTGATAAAAGGATTATTGTAGTACCCTGAATTTTCTTTAAGCCTTATACAGTCTCTAGAAGATTAAAGAATTATTTCCAAATGAGTAGTGTTTAAATCATATTGAATTTTCCTAAATTTGACTTTTTATCGCGTAGGAAATTGAATTATCTTTCCAACAATACCCATTTCATCAAAATCCGGTGTCGGGGTAGAAAGTTATGGCCGAATTACAGAAGGTATTCTGAACCACCCAGGTGCGATAGAAAGGGCCGACGGACCATCGAGCTAGCGACGGGCCATCGCCCAAACCATTATAGCGGATGGAGTGAGTCAACATTCTGGCCAGGCATGACGGGATGGCTGACAGATCATCAAGCTAGTGATGAACCATCGCCCAAACCATTGAAACCAAGACAGTAAGTCCCTATTCTTGTCCTAGTGCGACGGTTAAGCCGATGGTCCATCGAGCCAGCAAAAGACCATCTCATGAGCTATCGTAGATCCCGTTTAGCATTTTGAAGCCATTTTTAAAGGGCTTTTTCTCCCTCAAGAACAAAACCAATTCATTTTCCAAGAACTTCAAGATCCCATCATAGTTTTCACAATTGAGTTAAGATTTAAGACTCCCAAGTCAAAAGCTTCAAGAACCCTCATTCAAAAGTATGAAAAAGAGTCTCAAGAAAGTTTGTTCATCTACATTCAAAATCTACGGTATGTGGGGTTTGAACAAGGGTAAATCTATCACCCTTGTGCCCAATGGCTTATTTTAAATACAAATTTCTGCTAATTATGAGATTTTTCATGAAATTGACGTTAGGATTTATACCCATTATTATTCTTTACAAGATTTTTATAGTTCCCATGAATTGAGAGTTGAATTACATGATTTTAATTGTATTTCCATGCGTATTGATGAAAATTATTGATTTCAAGATACCTTATGAGTAATTACATTCCTAAGCATGAATTTTGAGATGTTGATTTGAGATTTACTGTTTGGATCACTAGACCCTTTTTTAAAGATTTTTAGTCAAGAATTGTTTGGGTCATAATTAACCCGTAGCTTAGCCAATTTCAGATTTTAGACAAAAATTTGACCCTTTGTGGTCTAAGCTAAGATAGCAATCCACATTTGATTATGATATAAGGCAAATAGAAATATGTTTTGTTCTTCATCATAGACTATCGCGTTATATTAAGGTGGATTTTTCTAAAAGTTTTGAGCTGAGTATGGGAGTAATATTTAGCATCGAGTTGGGTATGAATCCAAGGTCTCATACCTCAGAACTACGTACTACTATAGGTTTGATACTTATAGGCCTGAGGCCGAGATAGTGATCACTAAAGTTAAGGTTCTACTCTGATGGCAAGGATAAAATAGCTCTCCCTAACGTGGGCAAGACATTGGACTCTATGTGGCTCACATGGTTTATGTCGGTTAGAAGAAACTACCAAAGCAGTCCCCTAGTCTAAATTAAGATAAAAGTACATATGTTGAAATTTTCATTTGAGATTCCCAGAGTCCCCCAAGTCCCAAAGTCCTATAATCTCTAAGTTTTAAAGAAGTCCTTTATTCTCTATAAGATAATAGTACAATTTTTGAAAGCTAATGTTTTAAGATTCCTCTCATTTATAAGCTTTGAGAATAAGGTAGAGAATACAAATTTTTGAACTAAGTGTAATGACTCAAGATATTTGTACTATATGTTTCATTATACATGATTTATAAGATTCATATTTCAGTTTTTCTCAAGCTTTGTGAGTCATTCGTATCATCATGCATGTTTTACAAAGAATGATAACATTGTTTACACAAATACATACACCCCCATATACTCAGTACATCCTCTAAGTACTCATCCACATATACTTCTGTGTGCTACATTATCTCATAATATAGTGATAAGTTGTAGTGCATACACCATATTCAGTCAGTTCGCAGCTTCTAGTCAGCAGGTGATGAGTATTTTTAATTCCAGGGCTCGAGTCATTTATACAGTTTGAGAATTATTATATTTTCCTTATTTAGTCGTATTGATTTGGGATAGTTGGGAATCATAACTCGGCTACCCATAGTCAGTACTAGTAGGGCTTCATAGACAGTCAGTAGTGTTGATGTATTGTACTTGTTTATGTATTGTATTTCAGTTTTGTACATAAAAGTAGAGTTGTAATCTTGTTAACTCAAATTTTGTAATGATCAACTTCAGAGAAGTTTTATTATTTCTACAGATTTTGTTTAAATTTATGTATTTTATTCAGTTACTTGTAAGTATGCTAGTAGTAGGGTTAGCTTTAGATCACTTGTGACCCTAAGCACCATGTGATATCTCAGGACCTATTTTTGGGGCGTTACAAACTTGGTACCAGAGCACAAGGTTCAAGAGTCCTAGGGTGTCTGTGAAGTCATGTCTATTAGAGTCTTGCAGATTGGTACGAAGATGTTTGTACTTTTTTTTGAGAGGCTACAATGCATTTAGAAAATATCTCCATTCTTTTAAGTTTAAGATCATGCTATAAAAAGTACTCTAAGAAACTTAAACAACTTTTCATGTTACTCTATTCAGACCATCTCTGCCTCATTTTCAAGGTACCAGAAATAATCAAGCTTAATTCTCCATAGATAGTTATGAGATTATAAAAAGGCTAGAAAATATCCCATTAGTGTTTTTGAGTTTAGAAGATTGAAGTACTTTATCGTATTTGTAAAAATCGTACACTAACCCCAAGTCAGATGTTCTTACATATTTCCTCCTTAAAATTCATAATAATAATCTATACTTCTTTATCTATGTACTATCCTTGAGGTAACCTGATTAGAAAGTTCCAATTTCCTCTCCTGATAATGCTCTCAAACTTACTAGCAAGAAGTTTTAAAATTCTTATGAAGCAGCTTGAGAGGAGCCTTCTAGTATGTTGTAAGTCCCTCAAGTTTAAAGTTACACCTCATTATTATAAGTCGTTCAGTTAAGATAGAGTAAGATGTGTATTCTTAGATCATTAAATATTTTGTGTCAAGTTTCTATCTCTTGTAATCATGTTATATTGTGTTGTAGAAAATCAAAGTCTAGTGAAACCGTGTGAGGCCTATTTTGATTCACTAGCAACTTGTTGTTCATCTTGTTGTTCTTGTGTTGGTTGGAATTGGGGGTTTAGAGGCGTAGTGACAAGAAGGGTTGTAAGTTCAATTTATTGAATATATGCATAGCCAATACTTTCTGCATATGATTAAGGTAGTAATGAAGTGATATATCCTTGTATGTTTGTTTAGTGGAAGGGAGAGAAGGAGTTATTAGTTAAGGTGAATTGTTGTTTACTTGAAGTAAGAAAAGAGTTGTTGATGGTGTTTCTTGTGCTAGAAAAGTATAGGTTACTGATAAAATTACTTGATGGAGGAGTGTTGATAATTTAGGCTTTCCTTAGATTACAAGAGAAAGTTTATTAAAATTTATAGAACTATGAAAGAAGTTTAGGTATATAGATAGGTGAATAATAATGATATGTAGAAGAAAGATGTAGTAATGGATTGTAAATAAGATAGACCATAAGATTGTGATTGATCATTATTGTTATGTGGTTTTAGTAGGCTAGTATTTTTGGATGTTGGGCAAGTAAGATTAGCTGTCAAGATTGTGGTTAATCATAGCTAGAATGAGATACTAAGTTTGAATAGTAATTGATGAGCAAGGTGGATATAATGATTGATGTGTTATGAATATTAGTCGTATGGAAGTTATCTAGTAGGCTTGAACAGTGTATGCAAGAGCTTAAGTTTATTTGGCTCATAATAAAGTATAATGTTGTATGTATGATGTGGAAGTATGCCCAAGGTACTATGGGGATACATTATTTTTTGAGGATTATTGCATGTTGTGTGGTTAGTAGTAACGTTGAGTTGCTAGGTGAAGAAAGACTAGTTAGATAATGTATGTTATTCTTGACAACTAAGTTAAGGAGTTATGATTGAAGATGTGGAGACTGTTAAGTATGATTTTGATTCTCATAGTCTAGTAATATAAGTTTACAAGAGTAAAACTGTTAGGCTATGACAGAAGTAGTATGGCCCGTCAGAGGTTTACAGATATTCATGTTAAGCGTTAGAATCTAAATTTAAAACTTTGAAGATTGAGCTAATAGAAATAAGAGTTGAATCACTAGATGACGTGTACTCCGATTATGGGGGGCTCATGCAGATCCAAAGTTAGTTAGTGTTCAAGTATTATATGATGACTATTGGGGCTATAGAAAGATAAGATGTAACTCAGAAGGTAGTGTTAGGAGTTGGTTTTGCTCTTTCAGGTGTATTCATTAGGGTTAAGTTCTTATCTAATGTGCATTGTTATGTCCCAGACTCTAGAGTAAAGTGATTCCAGTTAGATTAGAGTTTATACAGTGGTGCACAGCCTCAGAGTTATGGCTTAAATCTGAGCGGGAAATGATAGAACTAGTAATCAAGTCAAGCTTTCAGATTCTAGTTGATGTACCAGTAAGTTGTCGAATAGTTGTGAGAAATATTGATAATTGATCTAATCTTATTTCAATATTTTTAGTTGTCCCAATACCTACTCATGCCTTATGTTTTAGTTCCATGATCTTAATTTGCGTTCATGCATATGATAGAGAATCATGTACTCTTCTAGTTCCCAAAATGAGGAGTTCTAGTCTTTCAGTAGTTGGAATCACATTCCATAAGTTATGAAATCCAAATTTGGGTCATGCAGCTCATGATTCATGTACTCAAGCTTTATAGTATGTCAATTCCGGTACTTAGGAAATATTTTTAATGATCAGCAAAATTCAGACTTATAGCAAGAATTTCTTCAAATCAGACTTCTTCGATGATTTCACGATGTTAAATATTCTATTCCTCAAGCCTCAGTTGGGTGTCAAGTTATTCATAGTATCCCTTCTGTTTCAGGTCTTCCTGTTCTAACCATTTAGTTACTTTTCCTCAGGTCAAGATAGTGATGACAAACAGTTGTCTGGATGGGAGAGAGTAAACCTATTTTTGTTGTTCTTGGAAGATTGTTGTATGCTTATTTTAGCTGAGACTGTAAGTGTGAAGTAAGATTAAGGCCAAGTCTTTGATACATGTCATGGCTAGTAAAAATTTTATGTATATTTTCTTAAGCATAGTGAAGGAAATCTGTTGTTGATAGAGGTTTAGAAAATATGAAACGATAACTTACAAATGGTTTCTTAGGAGTGCATATGTGTTTATAAATATAGGATTTAACCTTATGTTTGTATATCTAAATGAATGTATTGTGCATTAGTAAATGTCTAGTACGAGGTTGAATATGGTTGTGGGAGTGGTAATGAGAACTTTGCATGAGAAGAGAAGTTGTGAAATGCACGGTGTGTTGAATTCAAGGTTCAGACAAGTATTACAGCGTTATGTGGAGTATCTTGTGACTTTGAGTAAGGCTTGAACATGGTGAGAGAATTTATTTCAGACTAAACATTAGTGGATGGAAGTATCAGTGCCATGTGAAAATTATAAGTTAGATCGAGCGAGTATAGTATTTGGGACGAATAGTATATTTGAAAGAGTGTTTGAGAAGTGTTGCTAAGTTTGAGATTAAGAAGTTGCATTGCTTGATGCCTAGTACATATATCGCGACTTGTGATTCATAGGTCTACATTCCAAGCTATAGAGTCATAGCAATATTGTAATCTCTTATTCAGATGTCTTGTTCAAATCTTGCCCAAAGTTCCTTGCTCCCTTATATCGTTAGAACTCCCTAGAATAGTTGTTGAAGAAATCCTCTACTTGAGTATGAGTATCTAGTATGATTCCGTTGGGATAGCCACCAGTCCAGTTTATCAATCAGACAAATAGATTTTTACAGTTTGCCAATTTATAAGCTAGTCTATTCCTACTATCTGAAGTTTCATAAGTACGACCATTCCAGGAAATAGTTGTTCGCACCCATGAAGATTGTAAATTCAACTTAGTATATGTATCAGGCATCACTTTCAGAATTCGAATATCTAGTCATGATTCAGTCCAAAAGAATTCACTGAACGATCTTTGTTTTCCAATTATTTCAGCTCAGACCATGTGCTACCCATTGCGTGACCTTAGCCTCATCTTCTCATGATTTATGCCTGCATAAACTATTGCTTCACAATTTATAAGTATGATCTCACCATGAGCACATCAAGCAAATTCTAAACTCTCAGCATGAGTCAGTACTCATAATAAGAAAAATGCAAGTTAGCTCAGATTCGGACAAAGATAACAACCTTACTTCATTCATCTCCTCTCTAATCAGAGATTCAGCTATATAGCTATTCTTACGACAAGATCTTTCTCTTTCTGAAGTATTCAAAATTTTAGAAAGATATAGAGTCGGTTTAGACAATTATTTTAGTTGAGCACCCTTAGTACCTCGGTATTTTAGTCTAACTTACGACATTCGAGGACGAATGTTTCCAAGAGGGAGATATTATAATAACCTGAATTTTCTTTATGCCTTATAGCGTCTCTAGAATATTAAGTAATGACTTCTAAATGATTAGTGTTTAAAACATACTGAATTTTTCTAATTTTGACTTTTTATCGCGTGGGAAATTGAATTATCTTTCCAATGATACCTATTTCGTCAAAATCTGATGTCGGGGTAGAAAGTTATGGCCGAGTTACAGAAAGCAGTCTGAACCGCTCAGGTGCGATGGAAAGGGCCGACGGACCATCGAGCTAGCTACGGGCCGTCACCAAAACTGTCGCAGCGGAGCCAGTGAGTCAACCTTCTGGCCAGGCGTGATAAAATGACTGATTAACCATCGAGCTAGACACGGACCATCGCCCAAACCATTGCAACCAAGACAGTAAGTCCCTATTCTAGTCCTAGTGCGACGGTCAGGCCAACATACAATCGAGCTTACAATGGACCATCACATGAGCCATCGCAGATCCCGTTTAGCATTTTGAAGCCATTTTTAAAAGGGATTTTTTCCCTTTTTATACCCCTTTTAACACTTAGATATATCAAAGATGAGGCATAGGACCTCCGTTTCATACAAAGCATCAAAAAACTAGGGTTTTCCTCCCTCAAGAACAAGACCAATTCCTTTTGCAAGAACTTCAAGATCCCCTCATAGTTTTTACAATTGAGTTAAGATTCAAGACTCCCAAGTCAAATGCTTCAAGAACCCTCATTCAAGAGTACGAAAAAAAGTCTCAAGCAAGCTTGTCATCTACATTCAAAATTTAAGGTATGTGGGATTTGAACAAAAGTAACTCTTTCACCCTTATGCCCAAAGGCTTATTTCAAATACAAATTTCTGCAAATTATGAGAATTTCCATGAAATTGATGTTAGGGTTTATACCTATTATTATTAATTACAAGATTTTGATATTTACCATGAATTGAGAGTTAAATTACATGATTATAATTGTATTTCCATGCCTATTGATGAAAATTATTGATTTCAAGATACCTTATGAGTAATTGCATTCCTAAGTATAAATTTTGAGATGTTGATTTGAGATTTACTGTTTCGATCACTAGACCTCTTTTTGAAGATTGTTAGTGAAGAATTGTTTGGGTTATAATTACCCCATAGCTAAGCCAATTTCATATTTTTAGACAAAGATTTGAACCTTTAGGGTCTAATCTAAGATAGAAATCCACATTTGATTATGATTTAATGCAAAGAGAAATTCATTTTGGTTTTCATCATAGACCCTTACGTTATATTAAGGTGGATTTTCCTAAATTTTCTAAGATGATTATGAGAGTAGTATTTATCACCAGTTGGGTATGATTCCAAGTTCTCATACCCTAGAACTACGTGCCACTATAGATTTGAGATTTATGGGCCTGAGGCTAAGATAGTGATCACTAAAGTTAAGGTTCTACTCCAACGGCAAGGATAAAATAGCTCTCCCTAATATGGCCAAGACGTTGGACTCCATGTGGCTCACATGGTTTATGTCGGTTAGAAGAAACTACCAAAGTTGTCCCCTACTCTAAATTAAGATAAAAGTATATACGTTGAAATTTTTATTTGAGATTCCCAGAGTCCCCCAAGTCTAAGTTCTCTAAGTCCCAAAGTCCTATACTCTCTATGTTTTAAATAAGTCCTTTATTCTCCATAAGATAATAGTACAAATTTTGAAAGCTAATGTTTTAAGATTCTCTTGTTTACAAGTTTTGGGAATAAGGTGGAGAATACAGATTTTTGAACTAAGTGTAATGACTCATGAGATTTGTACTATATGCTTCATTATACATGATTTATGAGATTCAGATTTCAGTTTTTCTCAAGCTATGTAAGTCATTCGTATCATCATGCATGTTTTATAGAGAATGATAACATTGTTTACTTAAATAAATACACCCCCATATAATCAGTACATCCTCGAAGTACTGATCCACATATATGTTTGTATGTTACATTATCTCATAATGTAGGTAATGCAGGTAAAAATTATAGCGCATACACCATAGCCAGTCAGTTTGCAGCTTTCGGTCAGCAGGTGATTAGTCCTTTTGATTTAAGGGCTCGAGTCAGTTATTTAGTTTGAGAAGTATTGTATTGTCTTTATTCAGTCATATCGAGTTGGGATAGTTGGGAGTCATGACTTGGCTACCCATAGTCAGTACTAGTAGAGGCTTCATAGACAGTCAGTAGTATCGATGTAGTTTGTTTCAATCTTTTCATAAAAGCAGAGTTGTAATCTTGTAAACTCAGATTTTGTATTGATCAAGTTCAGAGAAGTTTTATTATTTCCACTAATTTTGTTTAGATTTACGTATTTTATTCAAGTGCTTGTAAGTATTCCAGTAGCAGGGTTAGCTTGGGATCACTTGTGACCCTAAGAACCGTGTGACGTCTTGGGACCCATTTTTAGGGTGTTACAAACTTTTTATCAGAGCATAAGGTTCAAGAGTCCTAGGGTGTGAAGCCGTGTCTAGTAGAGTCTTGCGAAACGATAAAATAACATCTGTATTTTTCTTCGAGAGATTACAAGGCATTTAGGAAATGTCTCTATTCTTTCAATTCTCAGATTGTGCTATAGAAAGGTCCTTTAAGAAACTTAAACAACTTTTTATCTTACTCTATTCAGGCCATCTCTGCCTTATTTTCAAGGTACCAGAAATAGTCAAGCTTAATTCTCCACAATATTGTAATACCCTAAATTTTCCTTAAGCCTTATAGCGTCTCTATAATATTAAGGAATGACTTCTAAGTGTAATGTTTAAACCTTATTGAATTTTACTAATTTTAACTTTTTATCACTTGTTAAATTGAATTATCTTTCTAATGATACCCATTTTGTCAAATCTGGTGTTGAGGTAGAAAGTTATGGCCGAATTACAGAAAGCAGTCTGAACCACCCAGGCACGATGAAAAGGGCCGACGGACCATCGATCTAGCGATGGGCCATTGCCCAAAATATCACAGTGGAGGCAACGAGTCAACATTCTAACTAGGCGTGATGGAATGGCCGATGGATCATCGAGCTAGCGATGAACTATCACCCAAACAGTTGCAACCAAGATAGAAAGTCCCTATTTTGGTCCTAGTGCGATAATCAGACCGACGGACCATCGAGCCAGTGATGGACCATCGCATGAGCCATCGCATATTCCATTTAGTATTTTGAACCTGTTTTTAAAAGTAATTTTTGGTCTTTTTCTACCCTTTTTAATACCTAGATATATCTAAGACGAGGCATAGGACATCACTTTCATACAAAGCATCAAAAAATTAGGGTTTTTCACTCTCAAGAACAAGACCAATTCCTTTTCCAAGAACTTCAAGATCCCACCATAGTTTTACAGTTGAGTTAAGATTCAACACTCCTATGTCAAAAGCTTCAAGAACCCTCATTCAAGAGTACGAAAAAAATTCTCAAGTAAGCTTGTTCATCTATATTCAAAATCTAAGGAATGTCGGGTTTGAACAAGGGTAACTCTTTTACCCTTGTTCGCAAAGGCTTATTTTAAATACAAATTTCAGCAAATTATGAGATTTTCCTTGAAATTGATGTTAAGGTTTATACCCATTATTATTGTTTGCAAGATTTTGATATTTCTCATGAATTGAGAGTTGAATTACATGATTTTAATTGTATTTCCATGGCTATTGATGAAAATTATTAATTTCAAGATACCTTATGAGTAATTGCATTCCTAAGTATGAATTTTGAGATGTTGACTTGAGATTTACTATTTGGGTCACTAGAACCCTTTTTAAAGGTTGTTTGTCAAGAATTATTTGGGTCATAATCACCCCATAGCTAAGCCAATTTCAGATTTTTAGACAAATATTTGACCATTTGGGGTTAAGCTAAGACAGGAATCCATAGTTGATTATGATTTAATGCAAAGAGAAATATGTTTTGGTCTTCATGATAGACCCTTGTGTTATATTAAGGTGGATTTTCCTAAAGGTTATGAGCTGAGTATGCGAGTAGTATTTAGCACCAGTTGGGTATGATTCCAAGGTCTCATACCCCTGAACTATGTGCCATCGTAGGTTTGAGATTTATCGGCCTGAGACCGAGATAGTGATCACTAAAGTTAAGGTTCAACTCTAATGGCAAGGATAAAATAGCTCTTCCAAATAAGGGCAAGACATTGGACTCCATGTTGCTCACATAGTTTATGTCGGTTAGAAGAAACTACCAAAGCAGTCGCCTACTCTAAATTAAAATAAAAGTATATTTGTTGACAGTTTTATTTGAGATTCCTAGAGTCCCCCAAGTCCATGTTCTCTAAGTCCCAAAGTCCTATAATCTTTAAGTTTTAAAGAAGTCCTTTATTCTTCATTAGATAATAGTACAAGTTTTGAAAGCTAATGTCTTAAGATTCCTCTTGTTTACAAGTTTTGAGAATAAGGTACAGAATACAGATTTTTGAACTAAGTGTAATGACTCACGATATTTGTACTATATGATTCATTGTACATGATTTGTGATTTACATTTCATTTTTTCTCCAGCTTTGTGAGTCATTCATATCATCATGCATGTTTTATAAAGAATGATAACATTGTTTACTTAAATGCATACACCCCCATATCTTAGTAAATCCTCAAATTACTAATCCACATATACGTCTGTATGCTACATTGTCTCATAATGTAGGTACAAGTTATAGCGCATACACTATATTCAGTCAGTTCACAGCTTTGAGTTAGTAGGTGATGAGTCCTTTTGATTTAAGGTCTTGATTCAATTATACAGTTTGAGAAGTATTATATTTTCTTTATTCAACCATATTGACTTAGGATAGTTGGAAGTCATGACTCGGCTACCCATAGTCAGTACTTGTAGAGGCTTCATAGGCAATCAGTAGTTTCAATGTATTTTATTACAGTTTTGTTTGTAAAAGCAGAGTTTTAATCTTGTAAACTCAGATTTTTTATTGATCAAGTTCAAGAAGTTTTATTATTTCCACTGATTTTGTTCAGATTTATGTATTTTATTTAGTTACTTGTAAGTATGCCAGTAGTAGGGTTAGCATGGAATCACTTGTGACCCTAAGCACTGTATGACATCTCGGGACCCATTTTTTGGGTGTTACACACTTGGTATTAGAGCACAAGGTTCAAGAGTCCAAAGGTGTCTGTGAAGTTGTGTCCAGTAGAGTCTTGCAGAACGATACGAAGATGTCTGTACATTTCTTCGAGAGGCTACAACGCATTTAGAAAATGTCCCCATTCTTTCAATTCTCACATCATGCTATAGAAAGGTCCACTTAGAAACTTAAACAACTTCTCATCTTACACTATTCAGGCCATCTCAGCCTCATTTCTAAGGTACCAAAAATTGTGAAGCTTAATTCTCTACAGATAGTTATGAGATTATAAGAAGGCTAGAAAATATCCCATTAGTTCTTTTGAGTTTGGAAGATTGAATTGCTTTATCGTGTTTGTTAAAATGGTGCACTAAGCCCAAGTTAGTTGTGCTTACATATTTCCTCCTCAGAATCCATAATAATAATCTATACTTTTTCATCTATGTATTGTTCTCGAGGTAACCTGATCAGCAAGTTCTAATTTCCTCCATTATAATGCTCTCAGACTTACTAGCAAGAAGTTTTAAAAGTTTTATAAAGAAGCTTGAGAGAAGCTTTCTAGTGTGTTATAAGTCCCTTAAGTTTAAAGTTATGCCTCATTCTTATAAGTTGTTCAGTTACAACAGAGTAAGATTTATATTCTTAGATCATTGAATATTATGTATCGAGTTTGTATCTCTTGTAATCTTGTTAACATTGTGTTGTTGAAAATCATAGTCTAGTGAATCCTTGTAAGGCCTATTTCGATTGACTAGCAACTTGTTGTTCATTTTGTCGTTTTTGTATTGGTTGGAACTGGGGTTTAGAGACGTAGTTACAAGAAGAGTGGTAAGTGTGATTTATTGAATATATGTATAGCCAAATCTTTTTGCATTTGATTGAGGTAGTTAGTTTAGTAGAAGGGAGAGAAGGAGTTATTAGTTAAGGTGAATTGTTATTTGCTTGAAGTAAGAAAAGAGTTGTTGATGGTGTTTTTTGTTCTATAAAAGTATAGGTTATTGATAAAAGTACTTGACGGAGGACTGTTGTTAATTTAGGCCTTCGTGAGATTACAAGAGGAAGTTTATTAAAACTTATAGACCTACGAAAGAAGTTTAGGTATATAGATAGGTGAATAGTAATGATATGTAGAAGAAAGATATGGTAATAGATTGTAAATAAGATAGACCATAGGATTGTGATTTATCATTATTATTTTGAGGTTTTAGCGGGCTAGTATTTTTTGGATGTTGGGAAGGTAAGATTAGCTATCAAGATTGTGGTTAATTATAACTAGAATAAGATACTAAGTTTTAATAGTAATTGATGAGCAAGGTGGAGATAATGATTGATGTGTTATGAATATTAGTCGTATGGAAGTTATCTCGTAGGCTTCAACAGTGTATGCAAGAGCTTAAGTTTATTTGGCTCGTAATAAAGTATGGTGTTGTATGTATGATGTGGAAGTACGCCCAAGGTACTATGGGGCTGCATTATTTTTTGAGGATTATTGCATCCTGTGCGCTTAGTTGTAACGTTGAGTTGCTAGGTGGAGAAAGACTAGTTAGATAATGTATGATGTTTTTGACACCTAAGTTAGGGAGTTATGATTGAAGATGTGGAGCCTGTTAAGTATGATTTTGATTCTCATGGTTTAGAAATATAAGTTTACAAGCATGAAACTGGTAGGATATGACAGAAGTAGTATGGTCCGTTAGAGGTTTTGAGATATTCATGTTAAGCATTAGAATCTAAGTTTGAAACTATGAAGATTAAGCTAATAGAAATAAGAGTTGAAGCACTAGATAATATATATTCCGACTATCGAGTGCGCATGCAGATCCGAGGTTAGCAAGTGTTAAAGTATTATATGACAACTATTGGGGTTATAGAAAGATAGGGTGTAACTCAGAAGGAAGTGTTTGGAGTTGGTTTTGCGCTTTAAGGTGTAGTCATTTGGGATAAGTTCTTTTTTCATGTGCACTGTTATATCCCAGAATCTAGAGCAAAGTGATTGCAGTTATATTAGAGTTTATATAGTTGTTCATAGCCTCAAAGTGATAGCTTAAATCTAAGGGGGAGATGATAGAACTAGTAACTAAGTCAAGCTTTTAGATTTTAGTAGATGTACCAGTAAGTTATAGAATAGTTGTGAGAATGATTGATGATTGATCCAATTTTATTTCCATGATCTTAATTCGCGTTCATGCATATGAAAGAGAATCATGTACTCTTCTAGTTCCAAAAATGAGGAGTTCCAATTCTTTCAGCAGTAGGAATCACATTCCATAAGTTACGAACTCCAAATTTTGGTTATGCAGCTCATGAGTCCTGTACTCAAGCTTTATAATATGCCAGCTCTGGAACTCAAGCAATATTTTAAATGATCAGCGAAATTCAGACTTATAGCAAGCATGTCTTTAGATCAGACTTCTTTAATGAGTTCATGATGATAAATATTCTATTCCTCAAGCCTTAGTTGGGTGTCATGTTATACACAGTATCCCTTCATGTTTCAGGTCTTGCTATTCTAACCATTTAGTTACCTTTCCCCAGGTCGAGATAGTGATGACGAACAGTTGTCTGGATGAGAGAAAGTAAACCTTTTTTTGTTGTTATTGTAAGATTGTTGTATACTTATTTTAGTGGAGATTGTAAGTGTGAAGTAAGATTGAGGCCAAGTCTTTGATACATACCATGGCTAGTTAAAATTTTATGTATGCCTTCTAAAGCAGTGTGAAGAAAATCAGTTGTTGATAGAGGTTTAGAGAATATAAAATGATACCTTACGAATGGTTGCTTAGGAGTGCATATGTGGTTATAAATATAGGCTTGAATGTTATATTTGTGTATCTAGATAAATGTATTGCGCGTTAGTAAATATCTAGTACGAGGTCGAATATGGTTGTGGGAGTGGTAATGAGTACTTTGTATGAGATGAGAAGTTGTGAAATGCAGGGTGTGTTGAATTCATGGTTCAGACTAGTATTACAACATTATGTGGTGTATCTTGTGACTTTGAGTTAGGATTGAACATGGTGAGACAATTTAGCTTAGTCTAGATATTAGTGGATGGAAGTATCAGTGCCATGTGAAAATTATAAGTTGGACCGAGCAAGTATCCTATTTGAGAGAAATAGTATAGCTGAAGGAGTGTTTGAGAAGTGTTGCTAAGTTTTAGAGTAAGAAGTTGGATTGCTTGAGGCCTAGTACTTATATCCTGACTTATGATTCATAGGTCTACATTCCAAGCTATAGAGTCATAGCAATATTTTAAACTCTTATTCAGATGTCTTGTTTAGATCTTGCCCAAAGTTCCTTGATCCCTCATATCGTTAGAACTCCCTAGAATGGCTATTGAATAAATCCTCTACTTGAGTATAAGTATCTATTATGGTTCATTTGGGATAGCCAGCAGTCCATTTTATCAATCAGACAAATAGATTTCTATAGTTTGTCAGTATCCAAGATAGTCTTATCCTACTATGTGAAGTTTCATAAGTATGGCCATTCTAGGAAATAGTTGTTCGCACCCATGAAGATTGTAAATTCAGCTTTGTATTTGTATCAGGCATCAGTTTCAGAATTTGGATATCTAGTCATGATTTAGTCCATAATTCTTTACTGAACGATCTTTATTTTCCAAGTATTCCAGATCAGACAATGTGATACCCATTCCATGACCTTAGCCTCATCTTCTCATGATTTATGCCTACATAAACTATCGCTTCACAGTTTATAAGTACGATTGCACCATGATCACATCATGTGAATTCTAAACTCTCAGCATGAGTCAGCTCCTCATAATAAGAAAAAGGCAAGTTAGCTCAGATTTGGACGAAGATAACAACCTTCTTTCATTCAGTTCCTCTCTAATCAAAGATTCAGCTATATAGCTAATCTTATGACAATTTCTTTCTCTTTTCTAAGTATTCAAAAGTTTAGAAAGATATAGAGTCAGTTTTGCCAATTATTTAGTTCTGCACCCTTAGTTCCTCGGTATTTTATTCTAACTAGCGACACTCGGGGATGAATGTTTCCAAGGGGGAGATATTGTAATACTCTAAATTTTCTTTAAGCCTTATAGTGTCTCAAGAAGATTAAGGGATGAATTCTTAGTGAGTAGTGTTTAAACCATATTGAATTATCCTAATTTTGAAAACTGGTAAATTTTCTAATGGGGAAAACTGGACGTGCTTGGTAAATTTATTTCTCTTTAGTTTTCTGACTTTAACAAGACAATTATTTTTGGAGAGATTGTTTCCATTGTTTTGGGATTTTCTACTGTGATCAAATCTGAGAAATACCTGTTGCTATTTATCTTGCTATAAGTTCACCTATCAAATTATGAATTCAACTTGTTGTCTTGCTTATTATATTATGAGTAGCTAAATTCTATTAACCCGAGTTTTGGGATCTATGGGTTCGGGTTTGTAATGTAACTAAGTGTTCAAGATTCTAACGGTGGAAGAAACTTCTTGTTAATTCCATTATTTTATATTCTGACTATTGGTTGCAAACAATTGGCCTTGCTTAGTAGTGATTTGCTTGAGATAAAAAATCAACCCTAGTAAGAAGTGAATTATCAATAGGGACTTGGAAGCATCAAACTTTAATTTAATAATTAATGTTGTAACAAGATTAATTAACTTGAGATAATATCCTATTATGAAATATAAATTCACTAAGTTTGAAAGAATTAGGTGGTGAAATGTCTAAATAGGTTGAGAAACATTTAAACATAACTTCGACAAGGATAGTTTGTTGTTCCTACATACCACAAGAATCTTGAACCGTTACTAGCGTCGGTCGAATCCCAACACCCATAGGTAGCATAACTCTGGTTTTCCTTATCTTATTGATTTCAAACACTGAATTGAGAAGTAATTATTTTCTATTTTTCAAAAAAACCCCATTCACAGGAAATTGCTAACTATCAGTTAATTAACCCATAGATAACTAAAATTCACGCCATATTCCCTATGGGATTCGACCCCAACCTAGTTGGTTTATATATTGAAAACGATCGCTTACATTCTTGTAAGATAGGTATAGTTTGAGCATTATCAAAAATGGCGCCGTTACCGGGGAATACGGTTGTAAATTGAAGTTTGTGTGCTAATTAATTGTTTGTCAAGTTTTCTAGTTTTACTTTTATTTGTTATTTTTATTTGTTGTAGGACTTTTGTGGTGTATGCCAAGGACCAGAGTTTGGGAGAACCATTATTACCATTTAATCTGGAATTACAACTAATCAGCAGAATGGCAGACCAGTACGAGGCTGACAGGTTAGCAGCCTTAGCTAGATCTCAGGTGAATGTGCAGAATGATGGTCAACAAGTACGGCATCCAAATCCTAAGGATGAAGACTTGGGATATGAGGATTTGCTAAACCCTGAAAAGCCAAGGCGTGCAGAGCAAATAGCCACACCAGTACAACGTAATGCTAATAGGAACCATCCATTTTGAGGAAGGCAAGATCAGACCTCAATGATGATGATGATGGAATGGATGGAGCAGGTGCAACGAGTGCAATTATTCCTCCTTCGTTAGGACCTGGGGCAAAATTCAACAATATGAGTACTATGATTCATCTCCTTCATCTGAAGGGGCTATTTGGTGGCCTTCCTAGGGATGATCCGAACTTCCATCTGGTGAAATTGTCACCATTTGTAAATCTTTTGATTACCAGGAGTGGGCCAAAATGCTATCCATTTGACATTATTTTTGTCGTCTCTGTCTGGGGAGGCAACATTGTGGCTTAATGAGCTGACACCCGATTCTATAACCAACTGGAGGTAGTTTAAAGGAGCTTTCTTAGAAAGGTTCTTTCCTCCTTTCAGGAGGGTACAGTTGAGGGATGAGATTAGTAACTTTAGACAGCTCCCAATTGAAGCCTTTCATAAAACCTGGGAGAGATTCAAAAAGAAGCTGATGCAGTATCCAAACCACAACATGACAGACATAAAGTTGATGGAGACTTTGTTCAGGGCTCTTAATTCTATAAAAACTGATTGTAGATAATGCTACTGATAGTTCATTTGTTAATCTTACATTCCCATAGGATTCATAAATGCTAGTGAGAATGACCAAACGGAGTCAAGCATGGCATACCAGAGACTTTGTGGTAGCAAGCCCCACTGTTTTTGTTGGTAGCAAGCCCCACTGTTTTTGTTGGTATGACTATGGAATAAAGCAAAAGAGATGAGGAGCTTGATCAAGACATGGCTCACCTAAAAATACAGATAGACTTGCTAACCAAGCATTTACTATTAGGTAAAATTGAGAAAGTGAAGGCTATGGGATTGTAGGGTAAAGTGAAGTCTGACTCAGAATAAAAGGCAAACTATGTAAATAATCAGGGGGGTTTTCGAGGCAATAGCCAAGGAAATCAAAGTCAAACTTATTATAAAAAGGCTGGATATAAGAACCAGGAGCAAGGAAATTAGAGGGGCAATAATGATAGGAGTGGGCTATATGTCCCTCTTGGAAATCATGAGGCTGCTACAACAAGTTCTTAAAAGATGTCCATAGAGGACATGATGGCTAAATTGTTAAAGGGCATAGAGGCTACCAAATCAGGGGTGACTACCATGAATACTAATCTGTCCTCTGTGAGTCAGTTGGTAAACTCCCACTCCACTTCGATCAAACAACTAGAACAGCAAATAAGCCAACTCTCGACATCACTAAACCAAAGGAAGAGTGGAACGTTACCTAGTGATACAGTTAAGAATTTGTGGAATGATGGATCATGTATGGCAATTACCACTAGAAATGGTAAGATATTACCTGGCCCTTCTATAGGAAAAGGTGGAGTTGAAGATGTGATTGAAATAGATGGTAAGCTTGAAAAAGATAATCTAGTGAAGCCTAAGAAGCTGGATGGCATTGATATCCCTTCTAGTCATCAGCAGGTTGATTAGTTACAAAAAGGGAAAAAGAAGGAAAAGGAAGTAGTGGTGAAAACTCTCCCAAGACCATTACCTCCCTTTCCTCAAAGATTGAAGAAGAAGGTTGATGACACAAAATTTAGTAAATTTATGGCAATATTGAAGCAGTTAACAATAAATTTGCCTTTGGTAGAGGCACTCGAGCAAATATCAGGGTATGATAAATTTATAAAGGACCTTGTGATAAAGAAAAAAATGGTGAGCTACAAACTGGAGGATAATGTCCATCATTGTAGCAACATTTCTATGAGGTCCTTGGTGCAGACGAAGGCAGACCTAGGAGAATTCACTATTCTTTATATAATTAGGTCTCTATAATTCGTAAAGGCCTTATGTGATCTTGGAGCAAGCATTAATATGATGCCGCTGGCTATATATAAAAGGCTGGGTTTGGGAAATCCCACACCCACCAACATGTGACTCGTGATAGCGGATAGGTCGGTAAAATGACTTATTGGTATTTTGTATGATGTGTTGGTGAAGGTATATAGCTCCATATTTCTTGTGGATTTCATCATTCTGTATTGCGAGGTAAACTTTGAGGTGCCCATAATCATCGGTCGACCTTTTCTCACAACCAGAAGTGTGTTGATTGATTTACGAGCTAATGAGCTCTTATTTAGGATGAATGATGAGGTGGTGCAATTTGATGTGTTCAAATAAATGAAGCAACATAAATAAATGAGTTTGTTCTTAATTGTTGATGTATATTATGAGAATGAGCAGGAGGTGTCAATAGAGAAAAAATTTGTTGTCGAGCCTTTAGCCACAGTTCTAATGAATTTTGATCGTGAAGTTATTGAGGAGTACGAAGAGATTGTTTGTGATTTGTCAGGAATAGGTTCATACTCTTATGATCCTAAGAAGCTAGATCTTGATCTTGCTAATTGACCAACACCACTGACTAAGCCATCCATCAAAGAGCTACCGGTATTGGAATTAAAAGAACTGCCAGGGCATTTAAGGTATATTTTTTGGGCAATGTAAACACACTACCCATTATTATTGTAGCTGATTTCGGCGAGCAATAGGTAGAAGCACCTATTTTGATACTTCAGAGGTACAAAAGAGCAATAGGATGGACAATTGCATATATCATTGGCATTCCCCCTGGTATCTGCACACATCAAATAAAACTTGAGAAAGATTATACTCTAACCATCGAGCACCAGCGTCGTATTAACCCGCCAATTCAAGAAGCGGTTAAGAAGTAAATTATTAAATGGTTGGATACAGGAGTGGTTTACCCTATTTCTAACAGTAAATGGGTGAGCCTAGTTCAATGCATGCCCAAAAAAGGGGGCATGACTGTTGATGCAAATGAAAGGCATAAGTTGATTCCACTCAGGCCTGTGATTGGGTGGAGATTTTTCATAGAATACCGCAAACTAAACTCATGGACTTTGAAAGACCACTTCTCGATGCCCTTTATGGACTAAATGCTTGATCGATTGGCAGGAATGGGGTGGTATTGCTTCTTGGATGGTTATTTTGGATATAACCATATCGTTATTTCTCCTGAAGATCAAAAGAAAATAACATTCACATACCCATATGGCACCTTTCCATTTAAGAGGATGTCATTTGGATTTATGCAATGCACCTGCAACTTTCCAAAGGTGCATGCTGTCTATTTCTCAGATATGATGGAGGACACCTTAGAGGTGTTCATGGATGATTTCTCTATGGTGGGAGATTCATTTAAGCTGTGTTTGGAAAACCTGAGTATGGCCTTGCAAAGATGTGTTGAATTCAATTTGGTGCTTAATTGGAAGAAATGCCACTTTATGGTAAAGGAGGGCATCGTTCACGGGCACAAAATTTCATCAAAAGAGATAGAGGCTGATCGAGCCAAGGTTGAAGTTATTGATAAACTACCATCTCCCATTTCAGTGAAGGGAGTGCATAGTTTCCTTTGACATGCTGGCTTTTACCGGAGGTTTATAAGAGACTTCTAGAAGGTTACATCCACTTTGCAAACTTTTGGAGAAAGAAGTAAAGTTCTCTTTTGATGATAATTGCTTGAAGGAATTTAAATGCCTTAATAAGAATCTGGTCGAGGCCCCTATCATTGTTGCATCGTACTGGTCAAAACCATTTGAGATCATGAATGATACAAACGGTGTTGCCCTTAGAGCTGTATTGGGACTAAAGAAGGACAAACTATTTTATCCAATATATTATACCAGCAAAGTACTGAATAAAGTGCAAAAGAACTACACCATCACTGAATAGGAACCCCTGGCTTTAATGTATGCTTTTAATAAATTCAGGGCTTACCTGCTTAGACTAAGGTGGTGGTCCATACTGACCATGCAGCCTTGAGGTATTTGATGGCTAAGAAGGATACAAAACCAAGGCTGATTAGATGGGTGTTGCTACTACAAGAGTTTGACTTTGAAGTAAAAGATAGGAAGGGTTGAGAAAACCAAATTGCAGATATCTGTCTAGAATAAAAGGTGAGCAGGCAGTTAGTGATGAAATAAAGATAAATGATGCATTTTTTGATAAGAAGATCTTGGCTGCTGCTATGTAGAAAATTCCTTGGTATGCTAATTTTACAAACTATGTTGTGAGTGAAGTGATTACAAAAAATATTTCCTTCTATCAAAGAAAGAAATTCCTTCATGATGTAACACACTACTTCTGGGATGAGTCATATCTTCTTCAGTGTTGTGCTGACAATATTATAAGGAGATGTGTGCTAGAAGTAGATGTATTGTGTATATTAGAAGCATGTCATGCTTTCCCAGTTGGAGGTCACCATATAGGTAACCGAACGGCTAGAAAGGTGTTGCAGAGTGGCTACCATTGGCCAACATTGTTCAAGGATGCTCACGAATTTGTGCTGAAGTATGAACAATGTCAAAGGCAGGGGTTGATCTCCAAAGGACATGAGATGTCTTTGACTAAGATACTTGAAGTGGAATTGTTTGACGTCTGGGGCATCGATTTTATAGGTTCTTTTGTAAGTTCGTATAGGATAAAGTATATTCTAGTTGTTGTTGATTATGTCTTGAAATGGATCGAAGTTGTTTCCTTGTCTGATAATGAAGGAAAGAGGGTTGTTGCTTTTCTTAAGAAGAATATCTTCCCTTGCTTTGGAGTACCACGTACTATTATAAGCGATGGAGGATGTCATTTTTGCTACAAAGAGTTTTGAGCTACCTTAGAAAAATATGGGGTGAAACAGCATAGAGTAGCCACTCCATAATACCCACAAACTAATGGGCAAGTGGAGGTGTCAGATCGAGAGATTAAAGCCATCCTAGCCAAAATGGTGAATGCTAGTCGGCAAGATTGGTCTCAAAAGCTCGATGATTCCTTGAGGGCATATCGAACTACTTTTAAGACACCTATTTGTATGTAACCATTCCAGTTAGTTTATGGCAAAGAATGCCACTTACCAATAGAGTTGGAGCACAAGGCTTTATGTGTACTCAAAAGGTTAAATTTGTATTAGAAAGAGGTAGAAGAGCTAAGACTGGGGCAACTGAATGAGATGAATGAATTCCGTCTCGGGGCTTATGAAAGAGTAGACCTATACCAAAGAAGATGAAAAAGTATCATGATTGGAGGATCGAGAAATGAGATTTCCAAAAGGGTGACTTGGTGCTTCTGTTCAATTCCAGACTCAAACTGTTACCAGGTATGCTTAAATCCAAGTGGTCAGGCCTATTTAGAGTTAGTCAAGTCTATTCATCTGGAGTAGTGAAACTTGAAAATAAAAATGGCAACATCTTCAAGGTTAATGGGCAACGATTCAAACTTTATATCGATCCAAAAGACTCGATGAAAAGTATTACTACTATCTGCCTCGATAAAGTTTGAAGTAATTGAGATACCTTAGTCGTGCATCGACGTTAAATCAGGCGCTACATGGGAGGTAACCCATGATCCCCATGCTTGATCTACTCCAGGTATACCCTAACCCTTAGTTTAGTTTTTCTTTGATTTTAAGTTGAGGGTGTACGGTGAGTTGTTGTTGTAACATTTTGTAGTTAACTAGGAGAAATACAAGTACCTAAGGTAGTTAAGATGGTTTTTTTATTTTATGAACATGTCTCAGATGGTCTGATTGTTTAACTGTGTGATTTTCAATTAATTGTGACCACTGTGCATCTTGTATGGTATTAGTTCTAGTTACTTGATAATCATTGCTAAACAATTACATGAACTGGATAAGTAGTAACTTATGATATACTTGTATGCCATGCGCCTATGAGATCTTACTTAGTTCCCTTTGTATGTTGAATCCAGAACTTGCCCGATTAATCTTACCTAGGTTGAAGGATATGGGTTAGGAAAAGATCATAGGTTGTTTTGATATTAGTACACTTTTAGCCTAAATGACCTTTCGTGTATGCATAATATCCCTTGATCCCTATTTTGAGCGTGAATAGCCTATTTTTTATGATACCTATCACCGTCCCATTTATATCATAATGAACCTGTTTTAGCCCTGGTCCTCTTTGGACACTATGCACCTTGACTTAGGCAAATGGCCTAAGTTGAGGGAGGCTATCATAGGGGTGTGTGATGTAAAATGAGTATGGAGAAAGGTAGAACAAAAAAAAGAATAAAAAGTTGGGTGCAGTGAAAAAGAACAAGAAAAGAAAAGTTGTGAAAAAAAAACGATTATAGAAAAGACCGCACCCATCTTGAATATGTATGATAAAAAAAATAAAAAAAGGTTAATAGGTGAGACCCAAGAAGCTAGTGTAGTTTCAAGGAGGCTTAGTCATTTTAAATATCATCGAGTATCATACCAGTCCCTAGCCTACATTATAATCTAAAGAGAAGACCTATAGTGATCCTAGCTGACCTGTCTGAAAATCTTGGTAATGAAAATAAGGGAAAAACTATGGTATTTCACATACATTGATTGGAACTTCATTCTGAGAGTGAGCATTTTTTGATTGCCCCCATGGTTACATATGTGATGTCTAATATAAGTGAAGTGGGACTTCTTTATAGTGAGGGCACACTGGTTACGTTGC
Source organism: Capsicum annuum (assembly GCF_002878395.1). Taxonomy (NCBI): domain Eukaryota; kingdom Viridiplantae; phylum Streptophyta; class Magnoliopsida; order Solanales; family Solanaceae; genus Capsicum; species Capsicum annuum. The sequence continues at coordinate 128,495,461 of NC_061122.1, read as the reverse complement.
TAGTTGCTAACTTATTTAGATAGTGTAATGTTGGTACATGCATGGTTGTTGTTGCTGAATTGATGCCATATCTTGATTCTTGTGTGTCACATTGTTGTTCTTCAATAATATGCAAAGTTATTTTTTAAATTAATTAACCTTAGAGATGGTGAAGATGTTTTGAGATAATATGGATAGTTGACTGCCGAATGTACTTTGTATCCTCTTGGTTGTATTTTAGTTGCTTGAGGACAAGCAATTATTTTAAGTTGGGGGTGTTGACGTGTGAGCAGATGCTAACACATTTGAGGCTTTTAACTGAGAATAAGTGCAAAGTCTTAAGCAACTTTTATCGTTTTTGATTGTTTTCTTTGTGATATTGCATTAAAAGTCAAGATGCAAGAGAACTAACAATAATGAAAGTAAAAGAGCTGATTTCTGATAAAGTAGAGAGGAAAGTATAGTTGATGATATGTCTAATAAGTCATCCGCCTTGTGATAAGATATTAGAGTTGCTGTCAGCCTTAGATAGAGAATAGGATTTAGCTGGAACAAGTAACGACGACCTTTGATAAGCCGTTAGGCTCTGCATTAGGCTTAGGCAGGGAATGGGGCTTGAAGTGAAGAAGAGACGACAATTCTGATAAGTTGTCACATGTCTGATAAGCCGTTAGGCTCCATCATCAGCTGAAGACAGAACTTGTTCAAATGTGAAGAGGAGCTGATGACATTCTTGATAAGGCATCAAACTCCTGATAAGTCGTCACACACGTCGTCTTCTGTCTGAGAAAATACTGTGATCTGTGATTTTGTTTCCATAATTAGGCTGAAGTATTTAAAGGATATGTTAGGGTTTTCTAGTGGGGAAAACTAGACGTGCTTGGTAAATTTTTTTCTCTCTAGTTTTCTAACTTCAACAAGACAATTATTTTTAGAGAGATTGTTACCATTGTTTTGAGATTTTCTACTGTGATCAAATCTGAGAAATACTTGTTTCTATTCATCTTGTTGTAAGTTCATCTATCAAATTATGAATTCAACTTGTTGTCTTTCTTATAATATTATAAGTAGCTAAATTCTCTTAACCCAAGTTGTGGGATCTATGGGTTTGGGTTTGTAACGTAACTAAGTGTTCAAGATTCTAACGGTGGTAGAAACTTCTTGTTATTTCCATTATTTTATATTCTGACTATTGGTTGCAAACAATAGATCTTGTTTACTAGTGATTTGCTAGAGATAAAAAATTAACCTTAGTAAGAAGTGACTTATCAACAGGGACTTGGAAGCATCAAACTTTCATTTAATAATTAATGTTGTAACAAGATTAATTAACATGAGATAACATCATGTTATGAAATATAAATTCCCTAAGTTTTAAAGAATTAGGTGGTTAAATGTATATATAGGTTGAGAAACATTTAGACATAACTTCGACAAGGATAGTCTAATGTTCCTACCTACCACAAGAATCTTCAACCATTACTAGCGTCTATCAAATCCCAACACCCATAATGAACATAACTCTGGTTTCCCTTATCATATTGATTTCAAACACTGAATTGAGAAGTAATTATTTGCTACCTTTCAAAAAAAAACCATTCACAGGAAATTAATGACTATCATTTTATTGACCCGCAAATAACTCAAATTTACACCATATTCCCTGTGGGATTCAACCCCAACCTACTTAGGTTATATATTGACAACGATCGCTTACATTCTCATAAGAGATGTGTAGTTTGAGCGTTATCAATTCTATTTAGCAATTTGAAGCCATTTTTAAAAGGGCTTTTTGATCTTTTTCTACTCTTTTTAACACCTAGATATATTAAAGACAAGGCATAGGACCTTAGTTTCATACAAAGCATTAAAAAACTAAGGTTTTTGTCCCTTAAGAACAAAACCAATTCCTTTTCCAAGAACTTCAAAATCCCACCATAGTTTTTACAATTGAGTTAAGATTCAAGACTCCCAATTCAAAAGCTTCAAGAACCCTCATTAAAGAGTACGAAAAAGAGTATCAAACAAGCTTGTTCATCTATATTCAAAATCTATGGTATGTGAGGTTTGAACAAGAGTAACTCTTTTTCCTTTGTGTCCAAAGGCTTATTTTAAATACAAATTTCTAAAAATTATGATATTTTCTATGAAATTGAAGTTAGGGTTTATACTCATATTATTGTTTGCAAGATTTCGATATTTTCCATGAATTGAGTGTTGAATTACATGAATTTAATTATATTTCCATGGCTATGGATTTCAAGATACCTTATGAGTAATTGCATTCCTAAGCTTGAATCTTGAGATGTTGAGTTGAGATTTACTGTTCGGTCCTACCCCAGAACTATATGCCACTGTAGGTTTGAGATTTATGGGCCCGAGGCCAAGATAGTGACCAATAAAGGTTTTACTCTGATGGAAAGGATAGAACATCTCTCCCCAATGTGGAAATATTTTGGACTCCAAGTGGCTCACATGGCATATGTCGGTTAGAAGAAACTACCAAAACAGTCCCCTACCCAAAATTAAGATAAAACTATATATGTTGAAAGTTTGATTTTGAGATTCCCAGAGTCCCCCAAGTCCAAGTTCTCAAAGTCCTAAAGTCCTATAATCTCTGAGTTTTAATTAAGTCCTTTATTGTCCATAAGATAATAGTACAAGTTTTGAAAGATAATGTTTTAAGATTCGTCTTGCTTACAAGTTTTTAGAATAAGGCAGAGAATACAAATTTTTGAACTAAATGTAATGACTTAGGAGATTTGTACTATATGCTTCATTGCACGTGATTTATGAGATTCAGATTTTAGTTTTTCTCAAGCTATGTGAGTTATTCGTATCATCATGTATGTTTTATAGAGAATGATAACATTGTTTACTTAAATACATACATCCCCATACACTCAGTACATCCTCGATGTACTGATCCATATATACGTCTGTGTGTTACATTGTCTTATAATATAGGTACAAGTTTTAGCGCATACACCATATTTAGTCAGTTTGTACCATCCAGTCAGGTGATGAGTCCTTTTAATTCAATGGCTAAAGTCAGTTATACAATTTGAGAAGTATTGTATTTTCTTTATTCAGTCGTATTGAGTTGGGACAGGTTGGAGTCATGACCCGGCTACCCATATTCAGTACTAGTAGAGGATTCATAGACAGTCAGTAGTGTTGATGTATTTTATTTCAGTTTTGTTCATAAAAGCAGAGTTGTAACCTTGTAAACTCAGATTTTGTATTGATCAAGTTCAGAGAAGTTTTCTTATTTCCACTAATTTTATTCAGATTTATGTATTTTATTTAGTTACTTGTGAGTATGCCAGTAGCAAGGTTAGCTTGGGATCACTTGTGACTCTAAGCACTGTGTGACATCTCGAGACCCATTTTTGGGACGTTACACTTAAAAATATATATTTATTGCATTGACTCATTTAAAAGGGAACTCTTGCTTCTTTCGGCTTATGCATAAAACTAAAAATAGTTTAAAAGGTTTACAAATGTTAAAGGCTAATTTTTTATGCTTCTGGAGAACATGGTAGTCTCCCAAAAAGTTAATATGGTAAACGGAAAGGGCACCGAGAGTCCCCTTAATCCAAATGGTTTGGCTATGGAAAATGCTTGCAAGTATAGTGGTATGACGATACCACTGGTTTATTAAATAGTCTTGGTTAATAAGTGGATAATGGGATTGTTTGGACTAGGTTTTAAATTAGGCATTAATGGAGGAAAGTGTAAGCTAAGATGTAGAAGGTGGAGATCTCAGGGGGATCAAAATCAGAAACTCAAATTTCCCAATATGAGGGGTCTTCGATGGCCATGCGCGAGTGTAACTTTTATTTTGGAGAGATGTAATAGTGATCCTAGGTTTATTTCCTAGCGTGCGTCTATAGGCACCACGATCTTTTCAGCATGGCGAGCTAAACCCTTATGGCGCGTGGGTGGTAGGACGGCTAATCTACACAACCCTCGTTAAGGTTTTAAATAGCATACAAAACCCGATCCCTTTTCCCAGCACTTATATATATGTATAGTTATTTGCATTGGATGGTTTTCACTTGGTTTTGATAAATGGCATTACTTTGTCCTTATCTCGAGATTCATATTATTGTTCACTCATTAACCCATCTACTGGCAATTGTATACCCTCACTATGTAGGAACTAGACGTTCGACTTATCCTTCATAGTATTTGATTCGGGGACAACTTATTGGACTGAAGTGGTGAGCTTCCATCCTTTCGGAAGGCATCATTTCATGTTGCACATTCTTAGACATTTTTTATTTTAGGATATTGGTTTTGGTCATGGTTGGGGGCATGTCCCAATCGGATATTTGTATTTTTTTGTACTCAAAAGTGGAAAGTCTACTAATTCTCCCACATTGGTAGGAAAAGAAAATATTCAAGTGTGTATATTATGAAACACCTTTCCACATGGTAAATGAGGCAAGAACCAAAATGTGCCTCGCGCTGTGGTCATCGTCGCTCACTCGGCTTTGGATTCGAATTTGGATTTGGATTTGAAAATGATCGATCGATGAGATCTTTCTTTTTGGAAAAAAATTATTTGAAATATATGGTTTTCCAGTCTGATCCAAAAGTGAAAAATGCAACATGATCTTTCCTCCATTAAAATGCATGCATGTAATGCAAAAACTACAGAGATATAAAATGCTGCTTTAGGATAGATGTGAATCTTCGACAAAATGACAGACTGATTTGGGAAAAAAAGTCTCTTTTAGGATGGTTATGACCATCTAATAAAAAGACACTGATTTGATGAATAGAAATTACTGTTTTGATGAGCAGACATGACTGTTTCAGAGGGTACATATTTTCGAATAAACCATTGCCTATTTTTGGAAGAGGCACCTAATGGCTATATAAACCTTCATTTTTCCACTTGTTTAGATTTGAAAATATTCTTGCATTAAAATACTTCTTTCTTTCTGGAATACTTTCCATGTTATCATCTAATCATTGAGTGAGTTCGAAGAGAATCTGATTGTTTAAGGTACTACTACAGTCGGATTGTTAGTCCATTTTATCTTTGGAGGAAAATTCCATAACCTCAGGTACTTGAGGGGAATTATTTCCTTAAGCACACTTCGTGAATTCGAAGGACTTGGCCTTTTTCTATTTCATCTAATTTTATGAAAAAACATACTTCTTTAAAAGATTATTTTGATCTTGTGTTGAAGGTGTTACATAACTTCATAAGTGTTCTTTTTATATACTTGAACTTGTGATGAAATTGTTGTGCCAAAATACATATTCTTGTGTACCCATAAACCAACATAATCAGCCCAGGTGATGGAGGCATTAGAGAAGTCATTAGGACTCAAATGGAGACTGGGTAATTGGTTACATGGAAAGCATTCATCACATAATAAATACTAGAACCCCTCTGCAAGGACTTAGAGTTGTTGATAGGAACTTAATAGACCTAGCTATCTACTTGGATGCCACTGAAGTAATTAGAATTTTTGAATCTAAAAACCCTCATAGAAAAATTCAAATTTTGAATGCAGAAAGTTTCTTTATCAATTGGGATTCTAGTAATACAATAACTTTTCAGGGAGACAAACTAAGTTGTAGATGGATTAACTAAGGACGGGGCTTGTACGAAATTTAATACTTTTGTTAAGTGGGCTATTTTAACACTTCACAAACTCTTAACTAAGACTTGAATCATTCTTCATATATGAATAGGCCCAAACCTAATGATTTAAAATTTGATATAAGTGTTAAGATCAATTCTACGGATACAGAATTATGGTCATAAGAAGCATTTAGCACATAGTCAAGTTTAGAGTCTTTCTATCGATTGAGTTTTGTTATAAGTTCTTACTAGGGTCAAAGTCAAACAATCACTCCTCTTAAAATATGAAGATTTATGTGACCTATTACCTATCCTATTAAAAGTTTATGAGTCTTCTTTCTAACTCCATCGACCATTCATTAATCTAAGTTTGGAGCAAAATATTATGAGTATTCTAGTGGAGCATTATCAAACAGTGACCATGATTTCATAGTATAATTTATACCTTATATATAATTTTTACCTTGAGAGTACGAGTCATACATGGTGACTATGATTCATATAATGCCTCATGGTGCTCTGCACCAAAAAATTCAGCAACATATTTTTCAGGGGAAAATTCATCCTTTCCTTAATTTTTTACACCTAAACTACAATGTTTTAGATTCTCATAAGAGGGTATATCACCAAATTAAGTGGATCAATTTCCTCATTATACTCTCAATTCTTAAAGTCAAAAAAATTCTCTTCTAAGCAACACTAGGGGTTTGTGTCCCAAAGTTTTAATTTAAGCTATCTCAACTTTAGAACTTTCACTTCTTCCAGGTATATAAGGTTTTAGTGAGGGTTCTCTTTTACCCTCATGTCAATTATTTATGAAAATTATTATATTAGAGTACCATATTTTCAAATTTAGAATTTTACTCATAAAATACAGATTTCACTCAAGTTCTGGTTTCAGTTGAGTTCAATGACTCTTTGAAATTTTAGTGGTAAGTTCGACATACACTTTATCTTTCTAAGACCTCACTTGTGAGATTTCACTAAATATGTTAATTTTATTTTTGTTGTTGTTGTTGTTGCTGCTGTTGTTGTTGTTATTTATGATGTCCAAGCTAATATGCTAGGAATGAGTGAAGCCACTTTAGGCGAAGGGTGGTTCATTGCACACTTTTCAGTGAAAATTATATTATATATAAAAATTAAATGTTATCTGTTATGAGCATATATTTGCTTATATACAATTTTAATAGAATAAATAAGAGAATTTACACACCCACTAAGATTTTGATAAATGAAAATAAATTATAGAATATTTTTTATTTTACTGAGAAATCTCTTAATTTTCTCTCGCTTGATTGACCATAAGTGAAAGAGTCAGAATTTTATCTACAAAAATTCAAATAATAGCATACCAAGATAACATACCTTAAATTTTCCCTAGGCTAAACTAGGGGTGGATCTTCCAAAAGCTTGGTGTTTGGTTACTAATAACATCGACCCTTTTATTTACAAGTTTACTAAGTAAACTAAATCTATTTAAAATTGTCATAACCTAAAATTTAGAGTTCACAAATAAAATTTATTCTAAACTCAATTAAATCGTTATGTCCTAAATTTTTTAACACATGAACTTAGAATTTTTAAAATAATTTTTGAACATATAACGATCCAAATCACTAGATCGTAAGGGCACATTTTATAATCCATCTAGCTAGGAGAAACACTTACTACACTTTAACAAGATATGTGAAAGTCCTTATTAAATAAAAATAACAACATTTTATCATAACTGTTTTTACAAATATTAAATGCAAAAAATAAAACTACCTCAAGGAAGTAGTCTAAACATGGACAATAGCTTCTAAGTTAAGAAAGATTAGAATGAACATAACTTCCACCATCAATGATTGGAGTAGAAGTTGGTGGAGATCGCTACCTATGTCATACGTGAAATGTCAACTGATCCTATAATCGAACTATACCACAAAAAAGTATAGCAAGAGTAATATCTGTACAAATAATGCATGCTGGTAGGTATCATCGATCGACCAGGGTTAGATCACGAAAACACAATATAGAAATCACTAAAATAAAATATGAAAACTTATATAATGATTTAATTCTCATCACTTTCATATATGTGTGCTACCTAAGAGTATTTCGTTCTTATTCTCGTTGATCATTTATCACCTTCACATCAAGTTTCAACCTTTCTAAATTTAGACTTTAACCATAATAGTTATTACGAGTCAATCTATTTCACTTACGCCTCGAATAACCTCGATGGTAAATAAAAGGTAATAATCATCACCTTGTAATAAGTATAATTACGAACACATATTTTGATAAAATAACTCATGTTTATGAAACTTACACTTTTCAAGTAAATCTACAACTTTAGTCAAGTTCAAGTCATGAGGCATAAGTCAAGTCAAACATGACCAAGTCAACAACCCTGACTCTAATAATCCAAGTCAACAAACCATGACTCTAACAACAAAAATTTCAAAATGCATAGTAAGTAATCGGATCACATAAGAATCCCAAATATATAAAGCAACATCATATTTGGTTCAATCAACGAACCCACCATAACACCCATAATATAACTTGTTCCACTCATAGAATCAATATAAAAAACAATAATAACATTAATCATATACCCGATCTACTCAGGGAATGTACTCGGTATGTTTTTGTTGGATAAACCCGATCTACTCAAGGAACTATCAAACTCATCCGAACCTTGTACATACATACTAAGGGTATTATAACCACCCTCTAGTCATAGCCTGCAGGGAACGAGCTTTATTTATGTACCAAAATTCAAATATTAAATGTATGCCAACCTTATTCCACCACATCCCATGAAGAAGTCCAAATACAGGCATATCCCACAAAATTAAGTATAAATTCTATGAAAATTTTCAAATCTGATCATTCCATAATGAGTAATATATATTACAACAATCACTACCACGATGACAATAAACAACTACACATGTATAATCAAAAAGTTTTTATTATAACCTTATTAGATGCAATTAACACTTAAGATATCATTCAATAATTAACTTTCTTGAATATGCATTGTAAAAAGGAGACAAACATTCCAAACACTTAGTCAAGCTCAGGCTAATCATTTCATGTAAACAATAATTATCCTTTAACACATGAAATCATATGTATGACCAAATGTCATTCAATAAATTATATATAAAGCCTTATCAAGTCATATTAATTGAATACAACATGCCCAAAGAATAATCCGTAACTTATTCACGCAAGCATTATCAGGCCATATTCATTAAATCAAAGTACTTATTTTAAGAGGCCATATTCAACCCCAAGGAGTCTAAACTCTAGTTCAAAATTCATAAGTTCATTCAATAATCCCATTTTCCTTTATTTATATCGAGACCGAGGATTCTACTAATATCTAGCAACCACTTCATTCAAGTCATTGTTAGGTTCAAGACTTACTCTATTAACCAATCATTCAACTCTATAATTCAACTTACAATCAAGATTTAGTCATACACTTTTATACCTTTTACTTCCTAACCCTTATCCTAACTTGACATCATGATCTTAAGTTATGTAATTGCTTCTTTATACCATAATCAGTATGATAATTAGGATAAATAACTAAATTATGAGCTCACACAATCTCATTGTCATCTATATTTATATAATTCAATTACAATCCACCATAGAGTCATGCGAACACAAAATATCCATCAAGAGTTTATACATTGACATTTCAACAGACAATTAGGTTTGTATTACATTAAAGTCATACTTTATCCACCCAAACTCTACGCCGCAAATCTAAGCATGATATCTCTCATCAAATCGACATTATAGATATAATTAATAACCACAGTCTAATACTCATAAATCATAAACTAACTAGGCACCAAGCTACTATAAATAGTAAGCTATGCCATGGAAAGTCTTCCTTCTTCTTCACATTTTTGAAGGCCAATCATCTAACAAGCAATAATTATAAATGTAATTCATAGACTACTCTTCAAACAAATAATTTGGAATTCAGTCCATCTAGTTCTATCCATATTTATGGTCTACAAAATTATCTAAGGATCAATTCATGATTAAAATAGTTCCTTCAAGATAAACCTAAATGGAGTTTTAGGCTAAAAGATCCACCTTTACAGAATTCAAGGACCCCACTATAAATTTACATATTTTAGAAACACTAATGTCACGCCTCAATCCTATTAGGGTGGACTGGCACTTGTAACCGAGGAGGCTCGGGAGAACTAGCTCATAACCTTATACCTCCCATGCATACCTCTATAACAACTCAAAATTCGAATAGCATCATGTCACATATAAAAGGAAATAATCGCCTGTATAAGCTCGAGCACAAATATATATGTATATACAATACTTGGCTATTGGAGCCATCACGTCTATTAACAAAATACCACCTTGACTGTACATTAGGTCTACAAAGCCTCTAGACAATACAGAGAGTTTAACTAAGGTCGGGACATTCCCCACCATATAACTAACTTCTATACAATACCAAAAGTGACTGGATATGACATGGAAAGCCCCGAAGAAAAGTGGATCTCACCAAAAGCAGCTGGATATCCTAGCTCCTACTTGTGCGGTGTATGAGCTGAGGTACCTATGCCTGCAGCATGAAATGCAGGTCCCCCATGGGGGATGTCAGTACGAAATATGTACTATGTAAAGCTGTAGATAATCACATATGATATAGGAGCTCAATATAAATCGAAAACAAGGGAATAAATCATAATAGGAGTAGACCATACTTACAAGAACTTGTGACAACCTGTACATTATATTTATTCAATCACTTTACCTTCGTTCTTATCATCTTTATAATCATTACTGTACTGTGACCATTAGGCTGCCTCCAGTAGATGTCAACTGGGATCGACCCATGATAGGCTTATGCCCCTAGGATACCACCCATAAACATATAAATAGGGATCGACCCATGATAGGCTTACTCTCCTGGGACACCACCCGATAAGAGAGAACTTTCATCACTTAGTTCAATTAATCTTTGAGATTATTATTTCGGTTGCCACCGTATTTTTGATACTTTGAAACAATGACACATCAATAAGAGACATATAAATAGACCATCAATACAATAATAATGAAGTAAGAACTCATTGGCACATCAATGAAGTGTTTTAGAGTCATCAATGCCATAACAATGAAGTAGGAACTTATTGGTATATCAATGAAACATTTTGGAGTCATTAATAGCACATGGATCTTGTTTGAGTAACCGGATACCTTCTGACATTCATTAGTGTAATAAACATGTAAGATTTGGAAAACAAGTAAGGATTGGAATGTCTTGACATGTTGTAGGGTGGAAACAAGTTCATTGGTAACGTAGGACATCATACAAAACCATTATGGATCACATGTTACTGAATAACTTTGGAAACTTTCTTAATAGAACAATTGTTTACTTTCATGCAAAAGATATGGTATAGAGTATGCTTTACATACCTGACTATCAACCTTCAATACTAGTCCCAAATGGACTTCCCGTCTTTTCATATTACTTATCTACAATGAACATATATAGTAATCTAGTATTAGCGAACAAACGTCACAATTCAATTATTTGAATTCACCAAACTAGTGGTTAAGTATTAAGCCTTAATTACACCATAAACGGTGTCACTTTAACCCTCTTATACTCCAATTACATTCACATACCATGCATATTCATACAACATCCTCCAATATCAAGTTTGGATTCATTTATCCTTCCAACCTATCCATTAAACCAATTTGAGCCATAGACATAAATAATCATAAATTCAATAGTATATCACCATATCCACCTTCCATAACTCAATTACCATATCCACCTTCTACAATTCAATACAACCAAACCATGCAAAATAGTCCATAACCCTATTTTCATCACCTTTCAATAACAACCAATACATATAATCCTCTATCACACATATACATATGGAAAAGAACAAAGGCAAACAATATTCATACCTTATAATTCACCTCTTGATTATGCAGTCCTATTTGCAAAAATAATAGGTGCTGTTCGAAGGTCTCGAGCTGACAAACGCAGTTATCGGATTACTTTGGAATTTCTATGATTGAATCAAAAGTAATTTAAAGGTCAAATTTGGCTAGGGTTTGTTATTTCTCAATGATTGATGATGAAAATGAGTTTTTGAACTCATATATATGTATATATACACATATAGAAAACTCTAGCCCTCTCCTTCTACTATCTGCATATGACTTGTGTCGACTTTAGGTTATTTTCAGTCATTGCTGATTTACTTTAACCTTCTCTATGGCTTGATAAACAAGATCCGGTCCGAACAAAAGAGTTCCACCCACTTCGAACCATCCTATTGGTGATCTACACTTTCTTCCATATAAAGCTTCATATGGTGCCATTTTGATACTTGAATGATAGCTATTATTGTAGGCAAACTCAATAAGAGGTAAATGATCATCCCAGTTTTGGTTAAAATCTATTACACCAGCTCGTAGCATATATTCAAGTGTTTGGATGGTACGTTCTGCTTGTCCATATATTTGAGGGTGAAAAGTTGTACTCAACTTCATTTGTATTCCCAAAAACCTCTGAAAAGACTTCCAAAAGTTTGTGGTAAATTGGGTTCGCCGATCTGATATAATAGAGATTGGCACTCCATGTAATCGGACAATCTCTTTAATGTACAGCTTCGCATACTCTTCAACTATGTAAGTGGTCCTAACTGGTAGGAAATGTGCAGATTTGGTAAGCCTATCAACAATCACCATATGGAATCAAAATTTTGGGATGTACGAGGCAAACCAATAACGAAATCCATGTTGATCATGTACCACTTCCAGCTTGGAAGATCAATGCATTGCATATAACCTCCGGGTTTTTGGTGCTCAACTTTAACTCTTTGACAATTTGGACATTTAGCTACAAATTCTGCAATGCTCTTCTTCATGTCATTCCACCAATACGTATCTTTCAAATCTTGATACATTTTGGTTGATCCTAGATGAATGGAATATCTTGAACAATGTGCTTCTATCATAATCTTCTTCCTTAGCCCATCTACATCCGGCACACACAATCAGTTTTGGCACTGAAGTACTCCTTCTCGCGTAAGCTGAAATACCTTGGTTGCACCACTATGAACGTTCTCCTTAAGCTGTAATAAAATAGGATCTGCATATTGCTTCTCTTTTACTTTATCTACTAATGAAGATTCCACAGCATTATGTACGATAAGCTCTTTATTCGGAGTTTCAAGAAGGCAAACTCCCAAACTAGCTAACTGGTGAAGATCTTTAATCATCCCTTGCCTTTCTATAGGTGCCATCATAGCCTTACGACTTAACACATCAGATACCATATTTGCTTTCCCTGGATGGTACAAGATATCAACATCGTAGTCCTTTAATAGTTCAAGCCATCTCCGCTGCCTTAAATTTAGATCCTTCTGATTAAAAATATATTGCAAGCTCTTATGGTCAGTATATATATCAACATGAACCCCATAGAAGTAGTGGCGCCATTTCTTTAAAGCAAATATAACTGTTGCCAGCTCAAGATCGTGTGTAGGATAATTTTTCTCATATGGCCGCAATTGTCTAGAAGCATATGCTATTTACCTTACCATGATGCATCAATACACATCCTAAACCAATTCTGGAAGCATCATAATGCACTGTATACCCTTCGATGCCTTCTGGAAGTACCAATATGGGTGTAGAAATCAACTTGTTCTTTAAATCTTGAAACCTCTTCTCACAGGCATCATTCTATTGGAATTTGGATGCTTTATGGGTTAGCTTGGTTAAGGGTGCTGAAATGGAAGAAAAGCCTTTAACGAACCTTCTATAATAACCGGCCAGCCCAAGAAAACCATGAATCTCCATAGGCGTTGTGGGCCTTGGCCAGTTCTTCACAGCTTCTATCTTTTGAGCATCAACCTTTATCCCTTCACTAGATACAATATGACCCAAAAATGCCACCGACTTTAACCAAAACTCATATTTATAGAACTTTGCATAAAGATTACAATCACGAAGAGCCTGCAATGCCTGTCGTAAGTGATTGGCATGGTCCTCTTCTGATGTAGAATAAACTAGAATATCATCTATAAAAACTATCACAAATACATCCAGGAATGGCTTAAACACCTTATTCATCAAATCCATAAAAGATGTGGGTGCATTTGTTAGCCCAAATGACATAACTAGAAACTCATAATGACCATACCGTGTTCAGAAAGCTGTCTTGGGTATATCCTTCTCTTTGACCCTCACTTGGTGGTAACCTGACCTCAAATCAATCTTAGAAAAGCACTTGGCTCCCTGTTACTGATCAAATAAATCATCAATTCTTGGGAGAGGATATTTATTCTTAATAGTCACCTCAGTCAATTGTCAATAATCAATACACATCCTCAGCGAGCCATCCTTTTTACGCACAAAATAACACTGGTGCTCGCCAGGGGGACATACTAGGCCTTATGAATCCCTTCTCTAGCAAATCTTTCAATTGCTCCTTTAATTCTCATAATTCTGCTGGGGCCATTCTATACAGAGGAATGGAGATTGGTTGGGTGCCTGGTATTACATCAATACCAAACTCTACTTCTCGCTCAGGAGGCAAACTTGGAAGATCTTCATGAAATACATCAGAAAATACATTTACCACCGGAACAGTGTGAAGAGTTGGTGGCTCCGCTTCTGTATCCCTTACTCTAACTAAATGATATATATATCCCTTGGAAATCATTCTTTTTGCCTTAAAATAAGAAATAAATCTACCTCTTGGCGCGCTAATTTCACCTTTCTATTCAAGGATAATTCATTTAGAAAATGGAAATATACCTTTTTCGTCCAGCAATAAATTGTGGCATAACAAGAAGCCAACCAGTCCATACCCATTATAACATCAAAATCTACCATTTCTAACTCCACAAGATCAGCCATTGTATCACGACCACAAACAAGTACTATGCAGTTTCGATAAACCCTTTTAGCTATAATAGATTCCCCAACCAGTGTGGACACTTCAAATGGATTAACTAATAGTTCGGGTATTCTTTCAAACTTTCCAGTAACCAATGAAGTAACATAAGATAACATAAAATCGGAATCAATTAAGGCATATAAATCAAATGAAAATATAGACAACATATCCATAACCACATCTGGGAAAGCCTCTAAATTATGTTGATCCTCTAGAGCATACGTACGATTTTGAGCCCCGCTAGAACTCTTGGCTCCTCTATCACCTCTAACACGACCCATTAGTTGTGTACCCCTTCCTGAATAAGGCATCGATGATGAAGATGCAACAAATAACCCCGTAGGTCGTGCCATACCCCCTATGCCCCTTCATGGGTATTCTCTCATCATATGCCCCGACATACCACACCAAAAGCAGACATTGGTCCCCAGCCGACATGCGCCCAAATGACACCTTCCATATTTATTGCATGGCTCTCGAGGAGGTGTCGATTGGCTCATATTCCCTTTCCCTTGGTACCCCACTGTCTACGAACTATGACTCTCACTTCTATGCCCAAATTAATTTCCTTTGGACCCTTGGAACTGTGGTAGGGCACTAGCTGCAGAATAAGAAGATAATGGCCTAGGTGGTCTAGCAGAAAATTATGGTTTGAACCCTCCTTGGGATGCCATGAACTGCCCTGTAGATCTGGCCCTCTTGGAATATCCTCTTTCTAATTCTTGTATTCTTCTCCTCTGCCTCTGATCTTCCATTTTCTGTGCAAAATCTTGGATCCTCGCTATGTCCATATCTTTGTTCAAAGAGGCAATAGTACAATCTCTAGCCAGATATGGATCCAGCCTATCCACATATTGATGAACTCTGTCATACATAGTAGCTATAACATTAGGAGCATATCTCGACAAGGAATTAAATTGGAGACTGTATTCTCTCACGCTCATATTCCCCTGACAAAGATTTAAAAATTGATCTGCATGGGCCTGACGAATCTCAAAAAGATAATGATCAAGCAATGCCTTTTTGAACTCTTTCCTAGTAGCTGGGGGTGCATCAATACCCCTAGA
The DNA here is from genome assembly GCF_002878395.1 of Capsicum annuum. Classification (NCBI taxonomy): domain Eukaryota; kingdom Viridiplantae; phylum Streptophyta; class Magnoliopsida; order Solanales; family Solanaceae; genus Capsicum; species Capsicum annuum. Next base: position 128,479,830 of record NC_061122.1, on the reverse strand, counting down.
TCATTTCCAGTCCTCGTACAAATATATAGCCTTCCCTTTAAATGTATACGCCGCTAACTCCACTTTCTCTCTACCCGTTATATGCCTAATATCTAAGGCTCTTTGAATTTGATCAATAAAGTCCTGTGGGTCCTCATTAAGATCTGATCCAGTAAAAGTGGGAGGATCCATCTTAAGAAAATCCTGCATTCGAAGGCTAGCCACCCTATCTGTACCACTAGGTCCCGTGGTAGGAATGGCTTGCCCTTGAGCTTTCCCAGCAACTATACGAGTCAAAAATTGCACTGCATTTCTAAGATCTTGATCAACAGCATTAATAGGTGGCTCTAGAGATATAGTTCTCCTCCCCCTTATTTCTTCTGAAGTGGAAGAAGTTTTTGATACATGCTTAGCTGGAGCCTCACTTTGATTAGCTGGTATAGTGGGTGACTTACTAGTCCCCTCTCCGGCAGCCACATCTACTTGCTTACCGGTATTCTTGCTTCTGGTAATCGGCATCATTACTATAATAAGAGAAACAAACAGATCCAGTGGTCAACTATGAATTCATATATAATATAGGCTCTATCGCACGATCTAAGACATGAAGAAAAGAAACAATTCCTAAATATCTATAGCCTCCTATTTATAGATGCGGTACACGACACACTAATAAACAAGACTCTACATAGACACGGCCTTGTTGACTAACTAGGACGAACATCTCTGACACCACTTTTGTCACGCCTCAAATCCTATTGGGGCGGACTGGCACCCGTAACCGAGGAGGCCTGGGAGAACCAGTTCATAACCTTATACTTCCCATTCATACCTCTATGACAACCCAAAATTCGAACAGCATCATGTGTCATATAAAAGGAAATAATCACCTGTATAAGCTCGAGCACACATATATATGTATATACAATACTTGGATGTTGGAGCCATCACGTCTATTAACAAAATACCACCTTGATTGTACATTATGTCTACAAAGCCTCTAAACAATACACAGAGTTTAACTAAGGTTGGGACACACCCGGCCGTATAACTAACTTCTATACAATACCAAAAGTGAATGGATAGGACATGGAAAGCCCCAAAGCAAACTGGAGCTCACCAAAAGTAGCTAGATATCCTGGCTCCTACTTGTGCGGTGTATGAGCTGAGGTACCTGTGCCTGCAGCATGAAATGCAGGTCCCCCATGGGGGACGTCAGTACGAAATATGTACTGAGTATGTAAATTTGTTGATAATCACATATCATATAGGAGCTCAATAAAAATAAGAAACAAGTGAATAAATCGTAATAGGAGTGGACCACACTTACTAGAACTTGTGACAACCTGTACATTGTATTTATTCAATCACTTTACCTTCGTTCTTATCATCTTTGTAATGATTACTGTATTGTATTGTGACCATTAGGCTGCCTCCAGTACATATCAATTGGGATCGACCCATGATAGGCTTATGCCCCTGGGATACCACCCATAAACACATAAATAGGGATTGACCCATAATAGGCTTATGGCCCTGGGATACCACCCGATAAGAGAGAACTTCCATCACTTAGTTCAATTAATCTTTGAGATTGTTATTTCGGTCACCACCAAATTTTTGATACTTTGAAATAATGATACATTAATAAGATACATATAAATAGACCATCAATGCAATAACAATGAAGTAAGAACTCATTGGCACATCAATGAAGTGTTTTGGAGTCATCAATGCCGTAACAATGAAGTAGGAACTTATTGATATATCAATGAAATGTTTTGGAGTCATTAATATCACATGGATCTTGTGTTGAGTAACCTGATACCTTCTGACATTCATTAGTGTAATAAACATGTAAGATTTGGAAAACAAGTAAGTATTAGAATGTCTTGACAACATGTAGGGTGGAAAAAAGTTCATTGGTAACGTAGGACATCATACAAAACCATTATGGATCACATGTTACTAAATAACTTTTGAAACTTTCTTAATAGAACAATTGTTCACCTTCATGCCAAAGATATGGTATAGAGTATGCGTTATATACCTGACTGTCAACCTTCAATACTAGTCCCAAATGGACTTCCCATTTTTTCAGATTACTTATCTACAATGAACATATATAGCAATCTAGTATTAGCGACCAAACATCACAATTCAATTATTTGAATTCACCAAACTAGTGGTTAAGTAGTAAGCATTAATTAAACCATAAAGGGTGTCACTTTAACCCTCTTATACTTCAATTACATTCACATGCCATGCATATTCATACAACATCGTCCAATAGCAAGTTTGGATTCATTTATCCTTCCAACCAATCCATTAAACCAAATTGAGCCATAAACATAAATAATCATCAATTCAATAGTATATCACCATATCCACTTTCCATAACTTAATTACCATATCCACCTTCCACTATTCAATACAACCAAACCATGCAAAATAGTCCATAACCCTATTTTCATCACCTTTCAATAACAACCAATACATATAATCCTCTATCACACATATACATATGGAAAAGAACAAAGGCAAACAATATTAATACCTTATAATTCACCTCTTGATTATGAAATCCTGTTTTCAAAAATAATAGGTGTCGTACGAAGCTCTCGAGATGACAAATGCAGTTATCGGATTACTTTGGAATTTCTACGGTTGAATCAAAAGTAATTTAAAGGTCAAATTTGGCTAGGGTTTGTTATTTCTCAATGATTGATGATGAAAATGAGTTTTTGAACTCATATACATGTATATATACACATATTCCCGTCCATAATATAATAGGAAATAACCAAAATGCCTTTAAAGTTTAAATAATGTCAAATCTGTCCTTTGGTGGACTGTTTTGGTAAGCTAAAGTAGATCGATCATAAATCTTTTCTCCGATATCAAATTTGGGTGAAATTGGTATCGTTGGAAGGATAATTCAAAGGGTTTTCATTTCATATAAAGTAGGCCACCCAGTTCGTCATGTATAAGGAGTTATGGTTGTTTGAAGTTGACCCTAAAAATCTGTTTTGATAGGCTGAAGTAAAACGTGTATAACTCCTTACTCAGACGTTGGATTTGGATGAAACCAATTGCATTGGAAAGAATACTCAAAGATCTTTCTTTTCATAGGTCGTAGCTCTCCCAATTTATTATATTAAGAGAGGTATGATCATTCAAAGTTGACCCAAACATTCGGCTGGCCTTAGTAGTTTGTGTGCAGGAAATTTTCCTGCACATTTACTATTCCCAAATATCCCGGTCACCGTTTTATAGTTTTGAACGTGCTCGATTATATCCGAAACCTATCCTTTTTGGGAAATCTTTATATCATTGGAAATCTTATTCAATAACCTTCGTATGGAACCATCGACGGGCAAATTCTGGTATAAATAAAATAAAAAAATTAATTCCATATAAATAAGACCAATACACATACTTGAATACGCCAATACACGTACTTGAATATGGGGTGTTACAACTAATTCATGATAGAAATTGTTGATTAACAATCTAAAAGTTATTCTAGGTGATATTAACCCAATCCATAGGTTTTCTCCAAGAATATTACGAACTTAGGGTTCAAATGACCAAGAATTTCACCATTGAAAGGTTGTTCTAATGATTCTAGAATGTTAAAGAACTGAAAAATAAAGAATATAACAAAAAAATCTTACCTAAATGAAGATTTTCCATCCATATCAAGAGAAAATTGCCCCCCACTAGGGCTTAGAAATGAAAATTTGGGGTTTGGGGGTAAAAACACATCACAAATGAGTTATAAGCAATTGTTCAGGCTGCTATAGGGGCCTGACTCACTATAGTTGCCTGAATAGCTATAGCAGTGTCACTATAGCGGTGTCATTATAGCCTGCTATAGTGGTGCCACTATATCTGTCACAATCCAAAAACTAACGGTCATGATAGCACTTGTCGCGAAAAGACTTGACAAGTAAGCCAATCACCCAAACTAATATGTATTAAGAAAACAATTCTAAAACCCAATGTAAGAATTCTAGAATGAACTCAAACTACACTTGTACAATAATAGCGGAATAACATGTAACAATGATAACCTATATTGCCCCAAAATCAGGTGTTACGGCATAAGAACAAACTAAGTACATCTCGAAGTCAAAATGTAAAACTAAAAATCCAAAAAGGAACATAATTTATCTCTGAATGCAAAACAAGACATAAACTAGCTAAGAAGGGATAAAGGATCAACTTTGGAGGCATGGAGTGACTCCTTTTCAAAATATATTTCAGCTGAGGGTTTTGAAGATGTCATATTTTCTATCAAAAAATTAGTATTTCCATAGTGGAATGTATGCCTCATGAATGTATATGATATGAGGATGTAATGTTCAAAATCAAACAAGAATAAGAATTTCAAAATCCAACCAATAAACCAACTATATGAGCAAAAAAAGTCTACTAAATATGCCAACCATCCATGATCCAATATAATCCATATACTAGTAGAGTAAGATATGTAATAATATGTCATTGGTACCATATAAATCCCAACATAGAAATTTCCAACGAAAAAAGTACAACCATATATATATATATATATCAATACTAGGCCAACAACCTCATATATGAGCCCGCACGGTCATGCGTAACAAATAATGTCTCAAACTACTAATAACAAATAGGCCCCTCACATAGGCATAAAATAGTATAACAACATTTTCGTGATTGGTAACCATACCCATAACATACTTTTATATCAATATTGACTACCCAGCTCAGTTTGAAGAAATTTATGCCATAACCAACCTCAAATGAAGTAAACTCAGTCCTAAAGCCTCCAATCATGAAGTCTTCCTCTAATGAATGTCCTAAATATCAATTAAAGCATACAAATATAGAATCTACACATCAAAAAAAAAAAAACAAAAATACCCATAATGCCTATTTGAGAATTGGGGTCAAAATGGACCCTCGAAATAGATTTTTGAAGAAGAAGGGTAAAACAAAAATTTTAGTTCAAAAATACATTACTAATGATTAAAGGAAGTCAAAGATAAAAAAAACTCAAGTAAAAATAGGTTGAAATTGGGGTTTGAATAGAAGAAATACTAATTTAGGCCTTCCAGGACCAACCTCTTAATTCCACATTTGACATCAAGTTTTAACAAGCTATAGATGAAATGAGTCAAAAAAAATTATTGGAATAGGGATTTAGAGCTTACCCAAGATTTAAAATGGAAGAAATCGCCGAAAAGCTCTAAAGCCCAAAGCTCTAAAGATCCTAAATAGGGAAAATTTTGAGAAAGGGGTAGGTAAACTACCCAGGCATTGCTTAAGTGAACATTAGGCCACTTCAGCGGTCATCGCTTAAGCGGCCAAGTGCCACTTAAGCAACAATCGCCAATGTTGGGCCACTTCGCTTAAGAGCACCCCCACTCTCTTAAGCGGCCTTTGCTTAAGCGCTACCTAAGCTGGCAGCTTGGTCATTTAAGCGATCGAAAAGCCGCTTAAGCAGCCCTTCGCATAAGAAGCCCAAAGTGCGCTTAAGTGAAGGCACCAGCTGGGTGCACCAGCTTAAGACTTGATAAATTTCAAGTCTAAACATCACTTGAGATTTATCCAGAATCCCAAGAATATAAACCAACAACTCTACTTTATTAAATTTGACGTTTCGAAATTGATGATATCAAATTTTTAAAAAACCATCATTTTCACAAAATTGAGCCCCGATACCTAATTTCACAACTTTTTAAATCAAGGGTCAAAATGAGATACCAAATTCATAAATTTCACCAAATAGTTTACCAACCTAAAATAAACTTTTCAAATTTTCTAGTGCGGTTTATTTTGTTGTTTGATACTCAGAAAAACAAATATTGACCAAAGTCAATTATAAAGCCTTTTCAACCTCCAAAAAGAACAAACTCAAACAAATTACATTGAAATGCATTAGGAACTATGCCATTCACCCTATACTCCCAAAACATCTCACAAAAACCACGAGGAGAGGTAAAATGGTCATATCACATAGAAATAAATAATCCACAAAAAAATTGTTCATTACATCATCCACCACTAAGAATCTAGTGCGTCCTCAAATAATAGGTAAGCAAAATACTTGTATCAGCAAAAAGCTATGGATAACTATCATGCATATTGGACTCAACCTCCCAAGTATCCCTATTTACAGGCCAATATCTCCACTGGACCTTAACCACCAAAATATCTCTAGAAAGAAAATGTCTAACATCCCTAGCAAGGATAGAGACGAGCTCTAAAAAAACTTCCTACCTAACTACACTGAATCCCAACGATTGGCATATGAATCGTTCAAAATGTAACACCAAAATAGGAAACCATAAAAAGTTAGATGAACTATTGAAAAATTTGGGGGCAATGCTAACTCATATGTTATATTTCTAATAGTCCAAAGAATCTTAAAAGGACCAATATACTTGGGGCTAAGCTTTCTTCTCTTCCCAAACCATACCACGTCTTGCACGAGCGACAAATGAAGGATGACATGATCACTAACACTAAATATCATTGCATAAAATCTATGATCCACATAGCACTTTTGCCTACTCTGAGCAACTCGAAGTCTGTTTTAAATAACCTAAACTCTATCCAAAGACTCAAAAAGCAAGTCTATAATCTCGAGGTCTAATCTTAAAACCTCAAACTATCTAACTTGAGAGCGACAACACCTACCATATGAAGCCTCAAAAGGAGCCATCTCAATACTGGGAAGGTAGCTATTATTATATACACACTTATCCAAAGCTAATTACTGCTCTTATGGACCTCAAAAGTCCATAAAATAAGATCTGAGCATGTAATGCCCTGAGTTTGTACCCCAGATTCTACACGGTGCTTATGACCCTGAAGGACCACAAGATAACCCATGATTGATATCTGTTGTGAGCATTAAATAATAATACTATAATATGCAAAATAACAGGCTGAAATGCCATAAGGTTCAAAACCTGAAATACTGATAAAGAATACCAACTGTAATAATAATTCATACAACTGAATACTATCTGAAAGTCTAGTCTGAAAGCCTCTATTTGTATGAACATGGGATTGATGGGATAAGTCCCCAACTAACCCCGACTACTAAAATAGACTAAATACTGATATAATGAAATGATATGATAACTTTATCCTTAGAATATGAGGGCTCATCACTAGTTCTGTTACTGATAATTTAGGCTTCTAAGTATGGTCAGGAGCCCCTGCGTCTGAACCTATGATACAAAATATCATAGCATAAAAAAAGAGGTATGCATGAGCACTTTTAATATACTGGTATGTTAAGTAAGGTAGGCTGATATGCAAGGGTTCATATGCATGAACAATAACTGACTGAATAGCATGAATACAACTGAATGAGAGTACATATATAACTAAAAACTAATGAAACACTGATTATGCGATACTGCACATATCTACATATAATGTGTCTAAGATTATAGTAAAATTGTATAATGAGTTATGATAATTGAATGACAAATATTTGAGTTGACTGATAACTGTATTACTGATAGATGGATGACTATTTCTGACAGTCCTAATTCTATAGAACTAAACTGAGTTTTATACTGAGCTGGGTGACTATGTCTATTGGTCCTGATTTTGTAGAACTAAACTGAGTTCTATACTGAGACTAAAACTAAAATTGTGGGAGGTAATCAACTAACCGACATGCCCCAAATCTGACTATTGGAAGGATGCTAATATCGTGCCATGAGAACTAACACTAGAAAATCAGGATGCCAGGCCTAACTAATGAGTAACACCTGGGCAGAGTTAAGACTAATTTAACTGGTGACACCAAGAAGGTAGTGAAGCCTAGTCTGACGAGTGACTCTTCATCCTGTGCTAGCTACACAATTCTAGAATATAGGGATTGCTACCAAAAACTCTACCACTCTGATGGGGAAGCCGTCATCGCTGCACTCGCTCTGTGCTAAATCTTACTCTTAATTAAAAGACACTAAACTCTTTTATAAACAGTTCTAGGCTAGACTGAACTGTTACTGATCGTGTTAACTAACATAACTTAACTGAGTTCACTGAGTACTATAATTGATTGGGTGTTCTGAGTTCTATTTGCTGATTGAATACACTGAGTTCTAAACTGATTGAATACTACTGAGTTCTAAAATGTATACTAAACTGAGACTGTGAATGATTACTAAGTACTACTATTCGTGATGCTACTAAGACTGTTTGGTAACTATTGTAACTCTAAGTAAGTAGCTAGATTTTCAGGTATTGAATACCCTCGGGACTCGATAACATGAAAATTAAAGCATACCGTAAACTTAAAAAGCATCACAATGTTCACTTGCTCACAACTCGTTCATAGAGGCATTCGATCAAACTTTTGTAAGATATAAGCTTGCACATATGCTAGTATGTCATGATTTTCACATTTAATTCACATGAGCAATTTATCAAGCACTTGGGGAACATAATCTATGCAAATGAAAATAAACAACATATAGGCATCATACTTTTAAATTTCAATTTGAAAATCAAGGGATTTTAATATGAATTCACCTGATACTACACACATGATAAATATTTTCACATAAAACTTGGAGTAAACCATGGATTAGAACACACTTAACATCATAATCATGAATATACTTAAATCCCATATGGAATTCTTAAAATAAATTAACTTATAGGTTAAAAGAGTTTCTTGAACTACAACGGTGGAAGGAAACCCTTGGATGAACACCTAACATACATTGGTGCTTGAATCTATGAAGATTGATGTTGCATTCTTGAATATTGTATTTGAAATTAGATCCCGTAGGGTTTGTTCTCAAGAGGATTTTAGACAGAATGAGTATTTTTTCCCTAAGAATGACTTAATTTCATATTTTTGGGGCTGAATAGAAGTGGGATAAAGACCTATTTACCCCTCTGGATGCGGAATTAAAAGAGTAAAAATTATGCCTAGTAACGTGCAGACCGATGCATCGCGTCGATGTCATCGATGCGATAGTCAACATGCCGCATCAAGTTTGCATTGGTTCATAGGAATTGCACTAAAAGTTTAGGAAAAAGTTATCTGTCGACGCGATGGGCGATGCCACACGTCGAGATCGTGTCGACCTACTATTTTGGTCATCTGAACATGGTTCAAACGAGGTCCAAAAAATTTAAAACTCACCCGAAGTTACCTACTGACATTCTTGATCTTGAATCAACTTAAAAATTGATATTTTAAGATCATAAGGGTCGTGAAATAGGGTCGCCAACTTATAAAGGCTAAAATAATTCTAAGTATAAACACTTAGCTGAAATTTCTAAGTCTAATACCTCTTTTCAAGCTTTAACGGACTGAGTTAAGCCTAGAATTTTGTGGGCTTTTACAATATCTCCCTCTTGGGAACATTCATCCTCAATGAGACTGATTATGCTGATAAATACTGATGGACTGAGTTGATACACTAAACATGCATATCTGATGCATGGAATACATGACTGATAGTACGGATAAACTTAGTTTTCATACCGAATATGCATATCTGATGCATGAGTACATGACTGAACTGATTCATGAATATATGACTGAAGATGCAACAGTAATGGATACCAAGTTCATAACTGTAACTGAACATGGACCTAAGCCAATCTAAGGAAGACTGTTACCTTAAGCTGAGAATACTAATGAACCAAAGATCATTTATTGAACATACATGAATAGGAACATAAGAACATAACTGAGTCTAAAACATGATACATAAACTGAATATCATGAAATGAGCTAATTCCTTGGATACATGCTATGACATGGGAATGGTCATACAGCTGAGATTGGAATGTGAGAGTCAACTTATTAGTACTCATTACTTTAATTGGACATTTTTATGTGAAGAGAAATTGGAAGGTTTTGGACATGAAAGCTCGGGGGTTATAGTGCATCTCCCCTTGGGAAACTATGTCCCCTGAAAGATACTAACTTGGCTAAGCTACTGAGTAAAGACTAGGATGATGCACAGGGTTCCTACAAACTGAATCATGACAAAATATCTGGGATTTGAAACTGAGACATGATACATGAATTGAGTTGAACTTGTAACTACCAGAATGCTCCATTCTGGAATGATATATTCATAAGACTTTGGATAGGATGAGTAGGTGGAAAGATGGGAAACCGTATGAGCTTGTTCGCCTGATTGCTAAACTGAATTGCTGGCTTTATGGACTAACTCATACTGAAAACTTATACTCAACTGGAGCATTTCTTGACACTCTTTCTATAAAATTATACTAACTTTAGAGCGCAGGGAAATCTTGGCATTGTCTGAATAAGGAAACACCACGTGGCTATAATTCTATAATATAGAACAAGGCCTATTAAAAATCATCTAAGATAGAGTTACTAAGCCTTATGAACTGCAATTACTAACTTGAAATCTTAGCCACGTTTCTTAACTATTCCCTCAACTGGAATTTCTACTTCAACATTACATTTCACTTGAGGCTACTAAAAATATTCACATAGGCACTGAGCACGAATGCATAAATATACTAACTTATCTAATTAACAGAGTGGCTAATAGCCGAATACTGGGCATGTAAGACTTAACTGTACTTAGTCTGAATAACTGGACTAAAATTGTAGAGTATTATCATATGAAGAAGGGACTGACTAAGTAGCATGAGATAATTGAGCATGAATTCATGAAAACTGTATTATCTGAGAATGAAAGACCAAGAATATATCATGATTTTGAAATGGTTAGTAATCTGAAGTACTAAAATAATGATAAATGAATAATTGATAACTGTACGTTATGGTCAAGCAACCCTAAAAATGAACTGAGTTACTGATCTAATTATTAGACTAAGACTGTAACTAAGATTGTAACTGGGACTATAAATAAGACTCATACTGGAACTGAATACTGGGTTTTGAAAACTACGTGATAGATACTGACATAAATTAAAGATCTGAATAGACATTCACACTTGGCATTTTCTCAACTTCTCATCTCATGAAAAATTTTGATTTTCCTCTCTTCAACAACTAAATACAACTTCTTCCTAGCCATTTACTTAGGACACTAACCTGGCATTCAGGCCTATTTTCATAAATACCCCCTGTGTAAAACAAGCATGCAAAAATCTTTCCTTATCATGAAATATTTACTCTCTCCCATATAAGCAATCATCACTACATCATTTCATAAGGAGAGTTCACTAAAGGATTAAAAAATGAGCACCTGAAGCGCTAATGAATACTATGTCAAACTCGACACTTAACTGAGGCTTGAGGAATAGAATATCAATACCATGGATTTATCAACAGATCTAAACTAGGATATACGTGACATAATCTGAATTTAGCCGACCGTTAGAAGTGTAGCATGAGTCATGGGAACTAAGCATAATATAAAGCATAAGTACATGAGTCATAAGTTGCATGACCTAAGTTTGGAGTTTCTGTATGCATGGAACATGATTCATAACACTGAGTGAATTGGAACTCTTTTTACTAGGAACGGTAAGCGTACATAATTTTCGATCATATGCACGAATATGAGTTATGATCATAGAGCTGACATGTAAGGCGTGAGTAAATATCGTGATAGCTGAAGTTCAAAACTTTGAACTGGGGTAAGGATGAGTTGGGTATCATCCCTTACCACTGCTTTTCTATACATACTAGCATTACTACAGAAAAACCGAGAAGCCTAACTTGGTTGCTTGCTCTACTATCTCCCCCTTAGGTTAAAGTCATTATTCTAAGTCTGTGAACCAATTAATAAACTTTAAATCAAACTGGAACCACTTTACTCTAGAGCCTGAGATATAATAATATTCATAAACACTAAACTCATTGTAGAGGACTACACCTGATAATGTAAGGTCCATTGCTAGTACATTCTTTTGATACTAGATTCTTAGCTTTCTATTGCCCCAACAATTATTATATTACAATCTCAACACTGACTAACTTTGAATTCTCAACTCTTCTTTCTACTGGTTCAATAAAACAAATTCAAGCTTAAATCAACTAAAACTGAGGTGCTAACCCTTCATTCAATAATTGGCCCCTCAAGAAACTAGAATGGAACGACTCTTTTTACTAAAATCAACTGAAGGGATTTTTTGAAATATTGTAACCAAGCAATTTCTATATACTCGTCAGGCTGGAATAGATTTACCTACTGGGTAGGAACTAAAAATTTTCTGCCTAGATTCCTAGTCTAACTTTAAAGTTAACTGTTATATAAGGAGTTACCAGAGATAAAGAAGCTCCTAGATCTAATAAGGCATAAATATAAAAATGGAAGATTTGTAACATAACGTACCAGTGACCAAATCAGGGGAATTTTCTTGATCCTGTATAGACTAAAGTGTATAAATCTTATTTAGGCGTTGCCCACTGATGGCACTGGAAGTGGCACCCTACTGATTTGAGCGACCGGACTAAGTTGAGGGACGATTGTATTGACCCTGTGAACCTGACTGAGGATAATCTCTGACTCAATGGCCTGGCTTGCCACACCCGAAACAAATATCATTGCCAGCTCTACACACTCTATTATGGTTCTTACCATATTCTCAGCAAAGCAGATTAGTACAAGTACCCCTCCCACTACCATGTGACTTAGAGCCTGGTTCTCCATCTCGACTGTTATTCTTAGACTTAGGCACTGGCGTTTTGACTGAAGGCGGAACTGGGGCTGAGAACCTCTGACGAAATTGGGAGCGATTACTATTCCCTGATCTTGGCTTAGAATTATTTGTTCTAGCCCTTTTATTCTTTCTACGCTCCCCTTTCCCACTTTGTCGAGTGCAAATCAAAAACCTAGATAGTACAACAGTCTACAAATTATTCTGAGCAACTACTGAATAAGCTAAGGTAGTGAAATAAGCACTAAGTTTAGTGTGAAAGACATGCTTATTCAAGGGATCTGCCTGAATGGGCGGAGGAGCTGGATGGTTTTCATTCTTTCTTCTATTAGCTTTTTAGGGAGGCATGCTCTAGAAACATGAGAAAGTGAGGAATTATACTGAGATTTTAACTTGAGCTCATTCTCACTCGCATGACATGACTACTAAAAGAAGGGAAATTTTTCCTAAAACATCTCATAGCCTCTTGTCCATAAGTGTGGCGCACTACTCAACCATGCATAAGACTTTACTTGATGCAGATTTCAGATTCCCTAGGACTCTGTTGAACCTTAGGCTATGATACTAATTTTGTAATGCCCTGAGTTTGTACCCCAGATGCTATATGATGCCTATGACCCCGAAGGACCACAAGCTAACCATAGCTGATATCTGTTATGAGCACTGAATAATAATACTATAATAAATACAAGAAAATAGGCTGAAATACTAAAAGGTTAAAAACCTAAAATACTGATAAAGAATACTAACTATAATAATAATTCGTACAACTGAATACTGTCTGAAAGTCTAGCCTAAAAGCCTCTATCCGTCTGAACATGGGGTTGATGGGGAAAAGTCCCCAACTAACCTCGACTACTAAAATAGACTGAATACTGACATTATAAAATGATATGATAACTTTGTCCTCGGACTATGAGGACTCACCAGTAGGTCTATTGCTTATAACCAGGGATGCTAAGTATAGTCAGGAGCCCATGCGTCTGAACCTATGATACAAAACATCATAGGACAAAAGAAGAGGTATGCGTGAGTACTTTGAATATACTGGTATTCTAAGTGAGGTAGGATGATATGCAAGGGTTCATATACATGAACAATAACTAACTAAATAGCATGAATACAACAGAATGAGAGTATATGTAGAATGGAAAACTGATGAAACATTAACTATGCAATACTCCACAATCTATATATGATGTGTCTGAGATCATAGTAACAATGGATACTGAGATCATATAACTGAATAACTAATACCCGAGTTGATTGATAACTATATTACTAATAGTTGGGTGACTATTTCTGACAGTCCTGATTCTATAGAACTGAATGAGTCCTATATTGAGATAGGTGACTATTTCTGATAATCCTGATTTTGTAAAACTGAATTGAGTTCTATACTGACAATTAAACTTACACTGTAGGAGGTAATCATTTAACCGATATGACCCAAATCTGAGTTGATAGGGGTCTAACTTGTGACCCCAGTTGGAATGGTGCTAATACCGTGCCATGGGTACTAATATTGGAAAACTAGGGTGCCAAGCCTAGCTAACAGGTAACACCTGGGTAGAGTCAAGCCTAATCTAATGGGTGACCCCTAGGAGGTAGTCAAGCCTAGTCTGGCGGGTGACTCCTTATCTTGCGCTAGCTATGAAGTTCTAGAATACAGGGATTGCTACTAACGAATCTACCTCTCTAATGGAAAAGTCGTCATCCCTCCACTCGCTCGGTGCTAAATCCTACTCCCAACTAAAAGACACTGAACTAATTTCTAAACTATTCTAGGCTAGACTAAACTATTACTGATTATGTTAACTGACTGAACTTGACTGAGTTCACTAAGTACTGTAACTGATTAGGTATTCTGAGTTCTATTTGTTGACTGAATACACTGAGTTCTGTACTGATTGGATACTACAAAGTTCTAAACTATATACTAAACTGAGACTATGACTTATTACTGAGTACTACTATTCGTGATGCTATTGAGAATATTCTGTAACTACTGTAACTCTAAGTATGCAGCTAGATTTTTAGGTATTGAATACCCCTAGTACTCGATAGCATTAAAGTAAAGCATAACATAAACTTAAAAAGCATCACAATGTTCACTTGCTCAAAACTCGTTCATAGAGGTATTCGATAAAACTGTTGTAAGATATAAGCTTGCACATATGCTAGTATGTCATGATTTTCACATTTAACTCACATGAGCAATTTATCAAGCACTTGGGGAACATAATCTATGCACATGATAATAAACAACACGTAGGCATCATACTTTCAAATTCTAATTAAAAAATTCAAGGTCTTTTAACATAAATTCACATGATACTACACACATGATAAATATTTTCACATGAAACTTGGAGTAAACCATGGATTAGAGCACAATTAACATCATAATCATGAATAAACTCAAATCCCACATAGAATTCTTGAAATCAATTAACTTGTAGTTTAAAAGAGTTTCTTGAACTCTAAGGGTGGAAGGAAACCCTTGGATGAACACCTAACATACCGTGGTGCTTGAATCAGTGAAGATTGATGGTGTGTTCTTGAATCTTGAATTTGAAATTAGATCCCCTAGGGTTTGTTCTTGTGAGGATTTTAGAGAGAATGAGTGATTTAGCCCTAAGAATGACTTAATTTTATGTTTTGGGGGCTGAATAGAAGTGGGATAAAGACCCATTTACCCCTCTGGCGCAGAATTAAAAGAGCAAAAATTGTGCCCAGTGATGCATAGATCGATACACCGTGTCAATGGCATCAACGCGATGGTCAACGCGCCATATTGAGTTCGCGTTGGTTCACTGGAATTACACTAAAGATCTGGGAAAAATTATTTGTCGATGTGATGTGCGAGGCGACGCATTGAGATCGCATCAACCCACTATTTTGGTCACCTGAACATGGTTCAAATGAGGTCCAAGAAATCTAAAACTCACCTGAAGTGACCTACTAACATTCCTGCTCATGAATCAACCTAAAAATTGATATTTTAAGGTTATAATGATCGTGAAATAGGATCGCCAACTTACAAAGGCTAAAATACTTCTAAGTATAAACACTTAGCTGAAATTTCCAAGTCTTGGACCTCTTTTCAACCTTTAAAGGACTGAGTTAAGCCTAGAATTTTGCGGGGTCTTATAGAGAATATCCTTCAAATCCCTAATAGTCTTTTCAAAAATACCATTGGTCTAGGGGTTGAAAGTTATACTAAGATCAACCCGTGTACCCAACTCCTTCTAAAAATTTTTCCAAAAGTGATATGTGAATATTGAACCTCTTTCTGATATGATAGACACTAGAAAACCATGAAGGCAAACTATCCCACAAATATATAATTAGACCAACCTCTTAGAACTGAAAAAACCTAAACTAGAATGAGGTAAGCAGATTTGGTCAATCAGTACCCAATGACCCAAACATTATCAAAACCATGATAAGTATGAGGCAACCTAGTCATAAAGTCCATATAAATTTGTTCTTATTTCCACTTGGGATTGGATAACCTCTGATGCAAACCACCAGTCCTCAAATCCTTGGCCTTCACCTGTTGGAAACATATGCAACGAGCTATAAAGTTAGATATATCCATTCTCATACCACCTACCAGTAGTGTTATCTCAAGTCACTATACATCTTATCCACTCCCTAATGAATAGAATAACTAGAGCAATGAGCCTCTTCCAATATCAATCTCACTCAATCACCCAATATTGGAACACAAACTCAACCTCCAATCCTCAAAACACCATCAGAATTAAGTGAAGCTTTCTTAAACTCTCCACTCAACACCTTATCCCGAATCACTCTAAAACTAATATCATTAAGTTGATAAGCCCAAATCTTCTCTATCAAGGAACACCTAGCCACCACAAAATCTAAAATACCTAGGTGCCAAATGTCGAGCCTAACCACCAGTTTAACCAAAGACTGAACTTCTAAGGTCAAAGGCCTCTCCTGGGTCAAAAGATGCACTAAGCTACCCATGCTAGTCGACTTCTGGCTCAAGGCATCCGCAATTACATTATCCTTTCCCAGATAATAGATAATAGTAAGGTCATAGTCCTTAAGAAACTCAAGGAAACAATATTGCCTCATATTAAGATCTCACTAGGTAAAGAAATATTGAAGGATATGATGACTCAAAAAGATCTCATAAAGGACTCCATACATGCCTCTATAATTTAAAAACAAACACAAATGCGCACAACTCCAAATAATGGGTATTGTATTTCTTCTCATGTGTTTTCAACTGACGAGATACATATGTAATCACCTTACCCTTCAACATTAATACCACACCTAATCAAACAATTGAAGAATCACAAAAGACAGTAAAACACATGCCCTCTTTTACAAAAGGCAAAATAAGATCTTAGGTCAACAAATCATTAAGCTTTTGAAAGCTCATCTCACAACCATCGAACCATTGAAAGAAAATCTTTTGTTGAATCAACTTGGTTTATACAGCAGCAATAGCTGAAAACCCCTCAACAAATCCCCAATAGTAACCTACTAAACTAACTAAACTCTGAATCTTGATAGAAGAAGTATTCTTAGACCAATCACGAACTTCTATAATCATGGTCGGATCGACATGATACCATTATTAGTCACCATATCACCTAAGAAAAAATAGACTTCAACTAAAACTCACACTTAGAGAACATAGCATATAACTTCTCATCCCTCATTCTTTGAAGTACAATCCACAAATCCTCCTCATGATCGACCTCACTCTTAGAATAAAGAAAGTATCATCTATGAATAAAATAAAAAAGATTTCAGAAACGATCAAAATACTTGGTTCATCAACTCCATGAATACGGTTGAGAAATTGGTCAACCCAAAAGACATGACCATAAAAAGTTCAAAAATCTATGTTTTAAAGATCCAAGGATCTAATCCTCATGTGGTGATACTCGGACCTTAAATTAATCATAGAAAACACCAAAACAACATAAAGCTAATCAAACAAATCATCAATATGAGGAAAATGATACTTATTCTTAACCCATACCTTGTTCAACTACTGATAATCAATACACATATGCAAAGACCCATCTTTTTTCTTCAAAAACAAGATAGGCACACCCTAAGGTGATACACTAGGTCAAATAAATCCCTCATCCAATAGCTCCTACAACTAATCCTTCAATTCCTTCAACTCTGTTGGAGCCATCCTATAAGGATGAATAGAAGTGGGATTAGTGCCCGACTTTACATCAATGGCGAAGTTAATATCGCAATTCGGAGGCATATCAGGCAAATCTGTAAAACATCCTTAAACTCACGAACGATATGAACAAAATCCAAAAATAAAGAAGAAACAACATTAGTATCACGAATATTGGCCAAATAAGAAAACACCCCTTTCTACCAAATGATGAACCTAAAGAAAGAATATAACTCTCTTGGGACCCAAATGGAGCACATCATTCCAAGTTGTCCTTGGCATACCCGACGGAGCTAAAGTCATAGTCTTAGCATAATAGTCTAGGATAGCATGATAAGGAGTTAATCAATCCATACTAAAGATGACATCAAAATCTATTATATCAAGAATGATCAAATCTACCCAAGTATCATGCCCATCAAAGGTCATAAGAAACAATCGATACACCTAATCCATCATTAAAAAGTTTTCTATGGGGTTAAAAACATAGATAGGCATGGCAACAGGCTTAGTAGAATCAGAACCTAAAGAAAAATATGCAGCCACATAGAAAAAAGTTGACCCTATATCTAATAATACAGATGCAGATCTAAGGAAAACAAGGATGATAGCTATAATAATAGCATTAGAAGCCTCTACCTCTGGTTTGGTGAGAATAGCATAGCACTGTCTATGTCCATACCTGGCTGAGTTGCCCATAACCACCATCACGAGCACAACAACCTCTGCTTTGCACACCTATAGTAGAATATCTACCCCTCACCATCGATATAAAAGTAGGCCTAAACATATGGGGTTGAATTAGGATTGAATGAGAGGCTTATGTTTGATCCACAAAAACTAAAAGCAGTCAAGAATTGGGATAGGCTACTTCAGTGCCTAAGGTTCTCAACTTTATGAGGTTGGCTAGCTACTATCATAGGTTTATGAAAGATTTTTCTTATTTACTTTTTAACTGACTTATTTTACTCTGAAAGATGCACTATTCGATGGTCGTAGAGGTGTGAGAAGAGATTTCAAAAGTTCAAGACTTTGTTGACTCCTGCTCCAATCGTTGGTTTTCCTATCAAGGGTAAGGACTATTATTTATTATGATACTTCATGTTCTAGTCTAAATTCAATTTTGGTATAGGAAAAGAAAAGTCAATGTATAATCTTCTAGGTAGTTTAATGTACATAAAAAACTACCCTACGTATGATTTTGAGTTGACAGTGATAGTATTTGTTTTTAAGATTTGGAAGTAATATCTTTATGGTTTCTGTTGTGAGGTGTTTACTAATCACCATAGTTAGAAACGTGTATTTATGCAGAGAGATCTTAACTTGAGGTAGTGTAGGTGGATGGAGCTGCTCAATGAGTATGATACTGCCATCACATATCTTCCCGGTAAGAGTAGTGTGGTGGATGATGCATTAAGTATGAAGCCTGAGCATATGGTAAGCCTAGCTTGTTTAAAGGATATGATACATCTGATGGCTAGAGAGGTTTACACTCTAACTAACAACTTGATGAGTGTTCAGATGTCTGAAAAGGATGAAGTGTTGGATAGTGTGGAAGCAAGATCTTAATTTCTATAGAAAATCAAGGCTAGATTGTTTGAATATATTAAGTAAGATTCATGATAATGTCTAGCAAGAGAGGCCAAGGAGGCTATGATTAATTGTGAGGGTGTTCTAAGGATCAAAAGGCATGTATGTGTTCTTGTATTGATGATTTGATTCAAACTATTCTTGTACAGGCTGATAGATATATTGTTATCCTATGTAGCAATATTGGTTGGGTCGTATGAAGAAAGACATTGATGTTTTTTTTCTTGATGATCAAATTTTCAATAGGTTAAGTATATGCATCGGAGATCTGGCCAAATGCTTCAGAGGATGCCCATTCCTGGACAGAAGTGGGAGATGATTCCCATGGATTTTGTGGTTGGTATTCCAAAGATCTTGGGGAGTTATGATTCCATATGGGTAATTGTTGGTAGGTTAACTACGTCTACACATTTAGTTTTGGTTAAGGTGAATTATAATGCATAAAAGTTAGCCAAGATCTATATATGTAAGGATTAGTAAAGTTTTTACTTAGTCGCTATAATTTAAAGACTTAAGTAAAATACTTTAATTTTTTTAATAATTTAAATTGCTATACAAAATACTTTAATATATTAAATTTATTTAATGTCTTCATTGTAAATAATTGTGAACATAGTTGTAGTATATAAATATATATAAAAGGTGTTTGACGTATAAACACATAAAAATTATTGAGCTTTGTCAATTTAATAAGCTAGAAATAAATTTTACACAAGACATATATTCTAGATTGGACTGATCAATAGTATATAGAATTTGATTTATTACATTAGTACTCCACGTGTATATTATCTTATAATACCAATGTATTCCATACACTTGGATGAATTATTAATTAATTAACTTTTGACTAAATCATTAAATGAGACATACATTCAAGATTGGACGACCATTAGTATAAAGGACTTGGTTCGTTATATTACTCCTCGAGTATATTACCTAACTAGTACGTACCCATGTGATGCGCGGATAATATTAAAATAATATTTTTAATATTCATGTTGAGATGTCTTGTTCGAGCATGTTAAATTCTATTATATTAAAAAAGAATCAATTATGACATTGTTTCTCAATAAAATATAAAAAAAAACAATTTTTTTCTCTACCCTCAACCCACCAGCCACCTCCCACCCCTACCACCATCTCCATCCCACTTCTCAATTTGTCTTTTAAAAAAAATCCCATCCCCGCCCCCACGTCCTCCACCCCACCCTTCAATTTATTTTTAAAAAAAATTCCGCCCGTACCTCTAACCAAATCTTTATGAAAAAAATATGTAATTATAATATATTTTATATCACACACACACACGTTTCATATTTTTTTTGATTATATTATTCACAATTTAAAGATATTATATTGTTTATAAATCCCCCACCCCACTCTCCCACTTGTAATCAAATTTAAAGGAGTAAAAAACAATTATCCACAATTTAAAAATATTAGATTGTTAATATTTTCCTTCCCCATACTTCTAATCAAATTTATATGAGTAAATAAAATCATGTAATTATAGAAAAAAACTTTTTGTTTTCATATTTTCTTTATTTTCTTTAATGATCAAATACATATTTTCATATTTTCTTTAACTACTTCTATCTAGTCTAACTTTAAATTGATTCTTGTGTTGTATTACACGCCATGCTAGTTGATATTTCTTCTCTTTTTTAAAATATAGAATGTTGAGTTTCTAATCTAGATTACTTATATTTGATATTCGAATATTCATTAATTTCGTTATTTGTTAGGATTATAATTACTTGGTATACACAATTTAAGACTTTGCTCGTTATAATTAAAAAAATATTGTCTCAAAATATGATCTAAAAAATCTGAATATTGAGACATGAAGAACAAAGTTTTCCAATTTATCATTTAATCGAAGCTCAATTATCAAAAATTAAGATATTATAAAATATATATAAATTTACGATATCAAAGAAATAATTATCAATATTATAAATGATTTCTATACATATTTATGTAACTTAAAAATGTGTAATTTCTAATTTTTATATTAAATTTAAAATAATGTTTTAGTTTAATTTTTCAAAACTCAACTTTATTAGATTATAGTGAATTAACAACGTCAAAAATTATCATTTAATACTGGGATAATCTAAAATCTAAGAGACAATATCTTTTAATTTTGCTTCAAAATCATAATATTCCTTGATAATATGCTATCTTTCTTATTTTAATTTATTTATGAGTTTAATTTTATTTTTTATTTTTAAAACTAAAGATTTTAAATAATAATATAACCAAATTGATTAAATTTTAAGATTATCTGATATAGAGTTAATCTGTATTGAAATTTGAATTTAAAAATGAATATGTTATCTAATGGATAGACAAATAAAATTAAATTTGATTGAATTTAGACTTATATATTTTTATGGTACAAACTAAATTTTATGTTTTTTTTTCTTTATTGTTCTTCAAGTTTAAAAATCTTCTAAACTAAAAGATGATGAAAAAAAAACATAAAAGAGAACAGAAAAAGGAAAGCATATGAAAAGTTTAAAATAAGTACAACTTATATGTGAAAAAGGGAAAAACATATAAATATGGTGGAGAAAAAAATATACAAAGCCACATTGGGCTCATATGCAATCCATGAAGGCTACCTTTAACACATCATAGGTTACATTATAAAAGTCTGAATATTCATTTTATTTTAAAAATTAAAGAGTTTAAATAATAAGATAACCAAATTGATTGAATTTTAAGTTTATCTAATAAAGAGTTAATATGTATTGAAATTTAAATTTAAAAATGAATATGTTATCTAATGGATAGACAAATAAAATTAAATTTGATTGAAATTAGACACATATATTTTTACGATACAAACTAAAATTTTATATTTTTTCTTTTCATCTATTGTTCTTCAAGTTTAAAAATCTTGTAATAAAGAAAAACATGTGTTTTAGGTATCAATTAAACTTTATCTTTTAGTTATACCGTTTTTTTATATTTTTTTAAACATGATCTGATAAAATTTGATGTGATACTTAACATTCTAGTATCATATACAATTAAAAAATATATGAACATTTATTTTAATAAAATAATAGTATAAAAATGATAGCAAAAGTTATCTTTTAAAAGCTAAATATGTGACTCAAAATCTTAACAAATGGTAATTTTTTTATATAATTAAATGTATTTACTTTTATCAAAAATCAAATGAACAATATTCAAATGACAAATTACTTACTTGAATTCAAGCCCGTACATAATGAAAAGAAAATAGCCTATAATTTGACCATCACTCTTCTACATGTAACAATGAAGATTTTAAATAAAAAATATTTCATAAAAATGAATAATATGAAGATTGCAACAAACAAATTTATAAAATAAAGCTAACGATTAGTAAAGAAAATAGAGATAGAAGGAAGTTTAGTGTTATATAGATTGCACAAGTATATATATATATATATAAAGATTAGGAATCTATAACTCTACTAGAACTCAAATTTCATTTAAATTTAAAATTTAAATATCATATCAATCTAGGTGATTATATTTAAAAGATACTATTATCCTACTTCTATATACTACGTACTACTACTGAGTAATGCTTTTATTACTACTACTCATTATATAGATATAAAAGAGAGATTAAGAAAATAGAACTCCATTACAATGTAAATTTCATCTTAATTCAAATTCAAATCAAATATAATATCTAAATGTTAAAAGAGGATCATTTATTATTCTTCTTTATCCATATTTTTTCAAATATGATACATACTTATCTTATAATGTATATATTTAAATTAACAGAAATATTTGAAATCAAAATGATTAATCCGCATATTTTCAAAAAAAAAATTACCACATTTTTTTTTACTTTTTCCTTATATCACTATAACAATGTACTACCACTACTGCAATATCTTTATTAATTATTATCATTATTATTATTAGTGATAATATTTTTTATCTTTAATTTTTAATAAATAAATGAATAAATTCAACTATATTTTGTATTATTATTTATTTATAGATTATTATTATTACGACTAATAAGAGTTCAAATTCAAAATTGAATGTGATGTCAATTTGTTAGAAATATAAGATTTTAAAATATTATGATATCTTGTAGTTGAATGTGATGTCAATTTGTTAGAAAGATAAAATTTTAAAATATTATAATTATCTTATAGTTTAAATTCAAAGATTCTAATTTACTATTGTTATTATTTTAATTTAAATTTTAAATCTGTCAGTTGTTATTATAGTTCAAATATCATATTAGTTTAGGTGATTATATTTAAAAGATACTATTATCCTACTTCTATATACTACGTACTACTACTGACTAATGCTTCTATTACTACTACTAATTATACAGATATATATGAGAGATTACGAAAATAAAACTCGATTCCAATGTAAATTTCACTTAATTCAAATTCAAATTAAATATAATATCTATTTGTTAAAAGAGGATCAATTTATTGTTTTTCCTTATCCATATTTTATCAAATACAATACATACTTATCTTATAATGTATATATTTGAATTAAGAGAAATATTTAAAATCAAAATGATTAATCTGCATATTTAAGAAAAAAAAATTTACCATATTTTTTTTTTACTTTTTCCTTATATCACTATAACTATGTACTACTACTACTGCAATTTGTTTTTTAATTATTATCATTATTATTTAGCCAAACTCATCGACAGCCCCCTAAACTTTGCACGATCTTTCACTTTGGCACCTCAAGTGGACGTTGTTCACTTTTGGCACCTCAAGCAGCCATAAAGTGTGTCATTTTGACACCTTTCGATATCAGCAATAGTGAGTGTATGTCACTCGCAGCCAACGTGGATAAAATGATCAATTGATTTGTGCCAACTCATTTAAATTGCCACATCACTATATGCACCTATAATTTTTTTTTTTTTGAAAAAAAGACTAAAACACATGAAATTCATGTCCAATAAATTAGTGACACATGTTTTTTTTACCAAATAATTACAAAAGAGCCCCCAACAATGTCTTCCTCGCCCAACCTTCTTAACCTCCATTAATGGAGGTTAAATTTTCTAAGGATGACAAACATACCTCCCCATTCTCTAAGGTTGATAGATACGCATTAAAAGCTTCACGAATTTCAGACACAATCTATAAAATTTGTCATTTTCAAACACAAGCTTCACGAAAATGTACCTCCCCATTCAGAATTGCTTCACAAATTTAAGAAACAAAAATAGTTAAAATCAATAGAAGAAAAAATCAACCATTCTTGTTTCTTAAAAGAAATTATTTTTATTTCTTGATTTCTTGTTTCTTAAAGAAGGAAAATTGCATTACAAAATTGAAAGAAATCAAATTCAAATTGTTATCCACCTGGAGAGATTGGCACTACACCATGGTTGTTGGAGAGTGAAGGAGACACAAACTCCTCGGCCTGTGGGTTCAATTTCGAAAACATTATCTATAATTCCCTCATCTCCTATCAAAATGTCCACCTCCATCAATTGCATCAGCTTCACCATTCATTTTCTGATGTTGAAAATTATGGTGGTCCAGCATTCCATTACCATTGATGATTTGCTGAAAAATACCAAATTTGTGGCTTATGCTGGACACTGGTTTTCTGAGGTTGCTGTGTTAAGAAAAAGGAAAAAAATGGTGGAAAAGTTAATGGGTTAAAAGAGTGAAGAAGAAAGATGAAAAAATTATGAAAATACCCCTGTCACGCACCCAAAAGCGAGTGTCATACACTCTCTTTGCTGAATGAGCAAAATGTGTCAAAATGACACACTTTATGGCTACTTGAGGTTCCAAAAGTGAACAATGTCCACTTGAGGTGCCAAGGTGAAAGATCGTGCCAAGTTTAGGGGGCTGTCGATGGATTTTGCCTTATTATTATTAATGATAATATTTTTTATCCTTAATTTTTTATATATAAATGAATAAATTCAACTATATTTTAAATTATTATTTATTTATAGATTATTATTATTATGAACTAGTAAGAGTTCAAATTCAAAATTGAATGTGATGTCAATTTGTTAGAAAGATCAGATTTTAAAATATTATGATTATCTTATAATTTGAATGTGATGCAATTTGTTAGAAAGATAAGAATTTAAAATTTTATAATTATCTTATAGTTTAAATTAAAGATTCTAATTTACTATTGTTATTATTTTAATTTTAATTTAAAATTTTTTGATTATTTACTTTTTAAAAAATGTGTTTGATTAAATGGGGCATTAAACCAATCCTAAAAAATCTCCACAATCTTAACTAATGCATTTTATTTTTTGAATTTAAAATTAATAACTAAAACATTCCTAATAATTCTCCACAACAACGTGATGAATTTTCTTTTTTAAAAGTTAAAACTAATAACTATCCCCAAATTTCATTTAACAATTTAAAATTTACCCTATTAGATATTTTAATTTTATTTACTTAAAAGCTACTCAAGCCTCTTTTTAAGTTTATCTTCTGGGTTGAAAAGATTCATCTATTAATTTTTAGAGCTTAGTTAGGACTCTTTTTTTCTGTCTTTTATTTTTAAATTGAAATTTTAATATTCTTTAATACAAAATTTTATTACAACAATTAAAAGTTTTGTTCTAAGAATTGCCATGTGGCTTAACAATAATTTGCCACGTGGCTTGTTCTAGTGTTTCGTCCTCTGCTTTATAATATATATATAGATATTATAAACGTATTTTATATATTCAATGGATTATCAGACAGCCTTTGACTACTGCATCCTACATCAGACATATATTTAAGGTTGGATGAACCATTAATATAAATTTCACCTTTTACATTACTCCACGAATACTATTATCTACTAATATCAACATATTTCATACTCATGGATTATCAGTATTCCTTTCTCTATTATTTTTATATCCCTACATGAGACATACATTCAAGGTTGGAAGATCGACCATTCATGTAACTTAATTGTTTTATTTCAAAGTACTGATCCACAAGTAAATATATTATATCGACGTAGTCTATGCTCCAATGCATTACAGTTTGACTTTGACTACTATATCACTACACGAGGCATATATTCAAGGTTCGATGGAGATATGGAGAACTTAATTTGTTTCATTACACCACATGTATTTACTATATTACCTCCTAATATAAACATATTTCATTCTCAGAAGAATCATCGATTTGACTTTGACTTCTATATTACTACACAAGATTTTACACACACACACATAGACATACACACACATACACACACACATATATATAATTTGTTACATTACTCCATGAGTACATACTATATTATCTCCAAATATTAACATAGTTCATACACGGATGAATCATCAATTTGACTTTGAGTTCTATATCACTACACGAGATCTCACACACACACACACACACATATATATATGTATATATAATGCCTGACCATTAGTAAAACTTGGTTTGTAACATTAATTAATTACTCCACGAGTATTACCTCGATCCTATTATTAACATATTTCATATTCTGGATGAATTAATTATTGGTGTTCCTTTGTCCACTCCACACGATTTAAAACTATTTTAAATTTTACAAACTAAACTTGTTTATACTTTCAAAAGAATTAATTGTAAGCATAGAATGAAAAAAAGGCTTATGTACTGTACCTAATATCTCAATTTTGTAAATTCACAAATAATTTAAAATAAGTATAATAATATGAAGAAAAGAGGTTAAAATATTTGCAAGAGGGAGAAAAAGACAAAAGTTTACAAAAACATTTATTATCACACTACTAAAAAAGGACAAAAAACAATATCCAAACGTGATGGACTGTGTCATTTTTTGTCCAAAAAAATGTAAAAGCAATGCAGTCACTTGCATCGTTAAATGACTCCTTGTTATTTAAAAAGCGATGGATAACATCACTTTTTGAAAAAAGTTACTAAATTTTCCATAGAAAAGCGATGTTTGTTTTTTGCAGTGTTGTTCATATGAAGAACCAAAGCGGTCGACATTTTAGTTTTCTTGTATTTTTTCTAAGAAATCAAAAAAAGCAATGGACTTAAGTGTCACTACTTCTTTGTTTCTTTGATTCTTCATATTGAAGACATTGTGATGGACAACTTTGCTTTCTTAAAACATTAGTAAAACCAATTCTAGAAAAACAATAGACTAAGTGACCCCAAAATCAATTCTAGAAAAGCGACAGACTAAGTGACCCTATCCATCGATTTTCTATATTTTTTAATGCATATATTTGCATTTTCTTCATCCTACCTATCAAATAAAAATTCAACAGAATATAAGCCCCAAGAAATACCCATTGCTGGAAAAACAATAATATAATCATACATAATACACTATATAATACGCAAAACATTAAAAATACATAAAAAATGAAACAAAAGACCTAAAAAGTTTTCCCAATGATAAACTAAAGGTCAAGAAATGTCTAAAATATGTCTGCAAAGAATCAATATTTCATAAATGCAACAACACTAAGGTGTAGGCTCCCAAAACTCTTCATCACTCTCAATGTCATCTTCACTACTTGATTCGAGAGATGGAGAGAAACCTCGACAGTGAGCTTTGCTAATCATTTGTTCCTTAAGTTTTTCGACGGTCTTGCACATGCTATCATGTTGAAAAATTCGTCCTGCCTCAAACTGTACCAAGGCATATGTAAGTTATGAATTCTACAACGACATAGCAGTAAGTTAAACACCGTTGATCGGTTCGGCCTAGTTAAGGTTTCAAAACTTGCAGTTCTGACTGGATGCATCACAGTTAGCTTAGAGATCCCATCCCATAGACTCTCCCCTTTTTTCTTTCTCCACCACTTTTAAATTTTAATTTGAGTAGCTTGGTCTTCTATAGGCTGAGTTGGGCCAAAATAAGAAAAGTAGCATTCATTATCACTCTTAACTTACATAGGCATTTTGAGTCATTGACTTAACCCATATATCTGGTTCTGACTCTGTTGTCTTCTTCCTTACATGTATTCGTCGAATGATCTCTTCTTGAGTATATTCGTGACCTAATGATTTCTCCTGTAAATAAAAAGTAATTAATCATAATTAAGTAATATTAATGAACTTTAAATTAAACTTAAAAATCAAAAACTAAGTTTAGTACTTACCATTTCTGAAATTATGGTTTCGACACTCTTTGTACCCCAGTTGCAACAAACCATCTTTTGCTTTTTTTCTAACTTCTTTTTCTAAATTGTTTTTAGATTATTCCTTAGTTTAAAGAGTATCCCGATATATAAGTATCTATAATACACTTCTCTTAGAAGACATTGTCTGATATTTCTCGCACACCTAATATGTTCAAGCCATTTGGATGGCTTTACATAACCCTTCCTTACAAAAATAGTGTAAATGACTAGATTTTACTTTCTCTTCCAAGTACACATTGTTTGAAAGTCAACTTACTATAGTTAATGCAACACCTAAACCAACACCAGAAGTATCAAAGAAGATGGTAAAACCCATACCTTCCTTGGTAAAAGTCAAGATAGAAGTTGAAGTCAACTAATCATTGATCTTTTGGAAGCTTGCCTCACAAACATCGGACCACTGAAAGGAAATCATGGACCACTGAAAGGAAATCATCTTCTAAGTCAACTTGGAGAATAAAGTTGCAATAGATTAAAAACACACAAAAAAGTGCCGATAGTAGACCACTAAACTAACAAAACTCTGAATTTCAATAGGAGAAGTTGGCCTAGCCCAATCATGAACCGTTTCAATCTTTGTTGGATCAACCATGACACCATACTTGGTCACCACGTGATCCAAGTAAAGAAAAAACACCAAACAAAACTCACACTTGGATAACTTAGCGGACATCTTTGGATCCCTCAATCTCTTAAGCATAATTCACAAATTCTCCTCATAACCAGCCTCACTCTTGGAATAAACCAAGATATCATTTATATATACAATAACAAAAAGTCAAGATATGGTAAAAATACTCGATTCATCAACTCGATAAACCCGACTGGGGCATTGGTCAACCCAAATGACCAAGAAATCATAATGACTATACTTAGTCTAAAAGGCTGTCTTCAAAATGTTCAGATCTATAATCTTTCACAAGTGATACCCGAGTCTCAAATCAATCTTAGAAAACATTGAAGCAACCTGAAGTTGATCGAATCATTAATATAAGGAAGAGGAAACTTATTCTTAATTGTGACCTTGTGCAACAGTCGTTAATTAATCTGCAGACATATAGAACTATCTTTTTTATTTACAAACAACATAGTGCACCCCAAGGTGATACACTAGGTCGAATAAACCCCTTATCCAACATCTCCTACAATAGGCCCTTCAATTCTTTCAACTCTTCTGGGGCTATCCAATAAAGAGGAATAGAAATAGGTTTGGTGCTCGGGTCAAAATCTATAACAAAGTCAATATTATGATCCAGAAGCATACTAGGCAAATTTGTAGAAAAAACATCTACTAACTCATAGACAATACGAACAGAATCAAAAGAAGAAGGTGAAGCAACACTAGTGTCATGAATATAATCCAAATAAAATAAGCATCCCCCTTAACCAAACAATAAGCATGAAACAAAGATATAACCTCTTGGTACCCGAATGAAGCACACCCTTCAAATCTATACTTGGTATACCTGGTGAAGCTAAGGTCAAGGTCTTAGCATAACAGTCTAGGACACATAATAAGGATCTAACCAATCCAAACCCACGATGATATCAAAATCAACCATATCTAATACAATCATATGTACCCAAGTCTCATGCCCGACAAAAGTCACAACACAAGATTAGTGCACCCAATCCACCACTAAAGAGTGTCATACTAAGGTAGATACATGGATAGGCATGGAAAGAAGCTCACTAGTAGAGTGAAAATCTAAAGAAAAATATGCAGACACATAGGAGAAAGACGATCACAGATCAAATAACACATATGCAGATCTAAAACAAATAATGACGATACATGTGATGACAACATCGAATATCTCTGTTTCTAGTCTGGTAAGCATAGAATAATACTATCCACGTCCACCACTAGACTGGGTCACGCCATGACCACCACCACAGGCACTATTACCTCTACCTTGTACACCTTTAGTACGACCTCTAACCCTCACAGCTAAAATAGAAGTAACTCTAAAAACACGATGGGGAAAATCCTTAGCCACATGGAAAACCTCATCACTCACAAAGCACACTCTGCTGCCCCAGTCAATAGGAGAAGGTACGACTAAACTATAACAACCATCAGAAGTTGTTGAACCAGAAGAACTACTACCTGAATACTATGCTTGCATGGGTCTACCATAATACCTATAAAACCCCCTAGAATCTTAGCAGTGAGAGGTATGACCTATGAAATCCTCCCTACAATGCACCCTTAGGTGCCTTCCTACAATCCTCAAAGAATAGACTCAATAATCCAAGCATGATCTACTTTACTCCAAAATAATGCTCCATACACCACCATCTGAGTCATAGCTAGCTGAAGAGAAACATATAATCCTTCATAAACTTTTGAATCTTCTAAAACTTGATGGCAATACCGGCATAAGAATATCCAGAAAAATCATGAAAATGTACCTCATGCTTCATAATAGTCGTGGATCCCTGCTCCAGGTGATCAAACTCATCTCTAATCTGATCCTATAGATAATAAGGCATAAACCATTCTAAAAGGGCCTCAGTACACTAGTACCAAGACATATTAAGAGTATCGAGAAGTCTATAACCAATAAGTGACCTCTACTAATCTTTAGCAGTATTTCATGACCCGACCTGAGGCCTTGTCATAATATGTATCACAAGTCCAACCACAACCGAGGACCAGCCCCGATACACAACCCAAATATCAAAACAAATACCCTAAGTCGAATAAATTCCAAATATATATCAGGATAGCATATTTGCACAAATCCAGACTCTGAGATAGATCTATGATCATGACCAATCAAAATAAGTCCAACCATCCAAAACCCAACCAATACCATGAATAAAACTAAAATAATAACCAATTAAGAATCCATAACATAACATAAGGGGATGGAACAATCGTAAATCTAGTCCAACAATACTAAGGCAACACCAAGACCAACACTGCTAATTCTAACCTATACTAGTCACCCAAGCCTCTAACTAAAAGAAAAATAATACTCGGTTGGGAAAAGACTCCAACCATAGACAAAACCAATAACCATAAATAAATAAAAGTGTGTAAAGACAGAACATGTTCTTGCATTGCATGGGGATAAAACCACCCAAAGATTGGTTAGCGGGTGCATGCTAGAATAAACTCAGGATAAGGATAAAATAATTCCATCCATTAAAACTAAGTAAAGAAACTCTATGCACAAAACCATACATATATATATATATATATGCAACTATGCTATGAAAGAGAGTCAGGTTTAGCATGTCTTTAAAACAATTAACCTAGGTATATGTAGCTTAACCATCCTAGTACCACCCATGGGCTATATGGGTCCAGTGTAACCCCCTAAATGGGACTCGATGCGTGTAGCCACATGAACCTAAGATACCATAAGAGTAGGGGATTCACAAGCACCTTTCCCTTTCTATAATATATATGTATCGCATACTTAGAGGATTCCCATGTACCTCATACTATCATATATGGTTTCTATGACAAACCCTTATGCCAGAAAATATGAGTTTCCAGTGTGCATCCATTGGAATCACACCTTTATGATTACCTATCACACCCCGTTATTATTGCCCAATTAAAGCCATTACCTTCCAACCAATCTATTATTCTTTTATTATTAACCAAGGATATGAGTAGTGGTATTTTTATACCTACTATAGATTGCAAGCAATGTCCTTAGCCAACCTTTTTATGTACAGGGATTCCTTTATACCTATAAATTATATTAGCCAGTTATCTTGGGGGAATCTTGTGTATCACCCACTAGTGTTCCATTAGTATATTTGCTTGGGGGAATCCCGTGTACCACCCACTAGTGTCCCATTATTAGGTTTCCTTGGGGGAATCCCATGTACCACCCACTAGTGTCCCATTATTATGTTTGCTTGGGGAATCCCATGTACCAACAAGATGTTCATTACCATGTTTACTTGAGGGATTCCATTGTACCCGACAAGGAAATATAATTAACCATAATCATAACCACCAACCCTTACCATTTAGCCATCCCAAACCATTTAAACCATTTATACAATTTAGGGTTCCATTACCAAATCATACCATGCCATAGTTCCATTAAAAGTCCAATAATATAGTAACTACATTATCATAGGAATTTTATCAAACATGTTAGGGCATAGTGTTTCCAAAACCAATTCTAATTACCAATTAATCATTCCTATGCAACCAATTATCCAAACCATGATTAAATCATGTAATTACATAATTAAGACGTGGGAAAACCATAACCAAACATTTAACACAAAAAGCCCAACATATATTTGAAAATGCCAAAACCATAAAATAATTATGCCATGAAAACATTGTATAAAACATGCCTTTTGTTGAAACTAACAACGAGGGAGGAGTACATGCCTTAGATTACGAAGATGATGGAGATAAATCATCCGTACAAGCCCCAAATTAATCCTCAAGATAAAACCCAAGCCTTCATTTACCCAAGAGCCTTAAAGAGAATTAATGAGAGTTTCTAAGTGTTTTAGATTAGAATAATAAGGTAAATAATATCCCAAAAGAGTTATATGTCATGGGGCCTTAAGTGGTTAGGCAGGGAAATGTCCAGATTACCCCCAACATAACTGCTTAAAATTCCCGTCAGATGGTACGACTCCCTCACACGAGTCGTACCCTTCCATTTGAGTGGTACCTACACTCGTACCCTAGGCCTCCCCCTTGGACCCAATACTGTCCAACATAACTTACCCACCCAAGTCGTACCCAACTATATGATTAGTACCCTAAACCATATCCCTGATAAAATGAAATCAAAAGAAGTTTGAACACTGTCTATCATACGAGTCAATGGTATGACTTGTACCCTATCTTATGGATTATAGTAAGCCACTCATACATAGATCCAAGTAAAGTTACTAAATCTCAAATTAAATAAAGGTAAACTCAAACCATACGACCTATCACCGACCATACAACTTTTACACACATGTCTACTCATTCTAGAAACTAATCAAACCTACCTACCAACATTAGTTAGCATATGACCAAGAGCAGACAAATCGTACCCTATCATATGAATGGTACCCACAAGTAGTATAATGTCCAGAATCTAGAAATCTAGAAAATTTTCTAAGGGTCCAAACCCAGGGTGTTTTGGTCTCCTTCACTAGGATCATTCATCGCTGAATGATGGAAAAGGTAGGTCAAACACAAACACAATTAATTTGTATTATCAAATATTAATCAAATCTTTAACAAAGTTAGAAAATAAAGATGTGATCAAGAACACATACCTTTTGCATATCCAGAGCAGAAAATAAATACGAATATTTGGACTTTATGTTCGCTTTCGCTTCCTAAGTAGCCTCTTCTACCTTGTGGTTATGCCATAAAACCTTAACTGAGGACACATCCTTGGCCCATAACTGATGAACCTGCTAATCCAATATCTCAACTAGGACCTTTACATAAGACATAGAATTTGAGATACCAAATCCTTCCAAAGAAACCACCAAAGAAGGATCACCAAGACACTTTCTCAACATAGAGACATGAAATACCGGATGAATAGGGCTTAAACTACAAGGCAACTCTAATTTATATGTCGCATTACCAACCCTACACAAAATCACATAATGACCAACATATCAGGAACTGAGCTTCTCTTTTCTACCAAATGACATCACTCTTTTCATGGGAGATACCCTTAGGAACACCTTATCCCCAACCTTAAACTCCAAGTTTTTTCTCTTCACATTTACATAGGACTTTTGGCAACTTTGGGCAGCCTAAAGCCTATCCTGAATCACCTTCACCTTTTCCATATCTTGATAAACCAAATCCAAACCAAACATATCTTCTTCATACAACGAAAACCATCCAATATGAGATCTACACCTCCTACTATACAATGCCTCAAAAGGGGCCATCCCAATGCTAGAATGATAGCTATTGTTGTAAGAAAACTCCACCAAAGGTAGATGCTCAACCCATTTTCCACCATAATCAATCACAAACTCACAAAACATGTTCTTTAATGTCTGACTAGTCCTATTTACTTGCCCATCCATCTGAGGATGAAAAATAGTACTCAAACATACTTTAGTGCCCAATCCCTTCTGAAAAAACTGCCAGAAGTGAGAAGAAAATTGTGTACCATAATTAGAGATGATCAAAATAGGTACCCCATGAATCTTCACAATCTCATAAAGACACAACCATACATAGTCCTCAACCAAAAATCTAGTCCTCATTGGTAAGAAGTGAGCAGCCTTTGTCATCCTATCCACAATGACCCTAATAAAATAAAATTGATTCTGAGACCGAGGTAGATCAGTAATGAAATCCATATTAATTACCTCCTATTTCCATTTTGGCAACTCAATTTCCTGATACAACTCTCCAGGCCTCATGTTCTCAACTTTCACTTGTTGACATACTAAACACTTGGGCACAAATCAACCATAACCCCCTTTATACTATTCAACTAATATATCTCCTTGAGATCAAGATATATTTTCATCAAATCGGGATGAAGAATGTAGTGCGATTTATGCGCCTTAGCCAATAACCTTTGTTGCAAACTATCGATGTTAGAAATACATAACCTTTATTAGTACCGCAAGGTACCATCATCGTTGATCTCAAATACCATCACCTTATGCCCATCTACATCATCCTTAATTTTTATCAAGATAGGATCTAGCATTTGCTTCTCCTTTATCTCTTCACCAAGAGACAACTGAACCACTTCCTGTACCACCACACCACTATCATTGGAATCCAAGAGACAAACTCTAAGATTAGCCAAGAGGTGAATATCCTTTACTAATTCCCTCTTCTCTTTCTCCACATGAGCTAAACTCCACATGGACAACTTGCTAAGAGCATCATCAACTATATTAGCTTTACCTGGGTGGTAGTGAAGACTCATATCATTGTCCTTGAGAAGCTCCAACCATCTTCTCTGCTTGAGATTAAGCTCCTTCTGAGTGAAAACATACTATAGACTCTTATGATCAGAAAAGAAGTCCGCATGCACTCCATTTAAATAATGCGTCCAGATTTTTGAGGTAAAAACCACTGCTAAAAGCTCCAAATCATGAGTAGGATAATTCCTCTCATGTACCTTCATCTACCTGGAAGCATAGGCAATCACCTTCCCATTCTGCATCAAAATGTAACAAAGTCAAACCCGAGATGCTTCATAATAAACCACAAACCCCTCATTACCTTCAGGAAGTGTAAAATCTAGAGTCGAAGTTAGCTTATCCTTCAGCATCATGAAATTCCCCTTATAAAAATTTGACAAAGGAAACTTTACCTTTTTCTGAGTCAACTTAATCAATGGTGCCGCTATTGTCGAGAAAATTTCCACAAACCATCTATAATACCCAACCAAACCCAAGAAGCTCTGACTATCAATTGGATTCGTGAGCCTGGGCCACCTTTTAACCACAACCACCTTTTGTGGATCCACCATAATCCCTTCAATAGAAATAATATGACCAAGAAAGTTAGAACCTTAAACCAAAACTCAAACTTGAAGAATTTTACATATAACTCCTACTCTATCAAGGTCTATAAAAGCACACAAAGGTGATTAGCATGATCCACCTCACACCTAGAACACACCAAGATGTCATCAATGAACAAAATGACAAAAAGATCTAAAAACTTCTTGGAAAACCTGTTCATCAAATCCATAAAGATCGCTGGAACATTAGTCAAACCTTATGACATAACTAATAACTCAAAGTGCCCATAACGAGTAAAAAAAAGCCTTCTAAAGGATATCCACCTCCCTAATATTAAGATAGTGATACCCAGACTGAAGAACTGTCATAGAAAAGAATTTGACACCTTACAATTGATCAAACAAGTCATCTATCCTTGGGCAAGAATACTTTCTCTTAATCTTTATCTTATTCAATTACCGATAGTCGATGCACATCCAAAGAGAACCATCCTTCTTATGCACGAATAACACCAATGCACCCCATGAGGATACTCTAGGAAAGATATAAAACCTTATCTAAAATATCCTTAGGTTGCTCCTTGGGTTCCCTCAACTCAGCCGAAGCCATTCTATAAGAAGGAATAAATATTGGACAAATGTCCAGAACCAAATAAATAGCAAACTTAATCTCCCTGTTTGAAGACACCAGGAAGATCATCCACAAAGACCTTAGGAAACTCATTCACCACCGGATCCAAATATAAAAAAGGACCTTTCGAGTTAAAATCTTTAACCTAGACCTAATTATAGAGATACCCTTTAAAGATTAATATCCAAGCTCTAATTTAAGAAATAAACCTCCCCTAGTATCTAGGGAACCACCCTCCTACTCAATAATCGATTCACCAGGTAACCTAAAGACAACCTTTCGAGTCCGACAATCTAAGAATAACAAGAGAGTAACCAATCCATCCCATGAATAAAATCAAAATCCACTATATCAAGTTTAGATAAATTTACCAAGGTCTACCTACTACCAACGAATACCACCCTCCCATAGACTCTTTTAGCAACCATGAATTCACCTATTGGGGTAGAAATAGAAAAGGATATAAAATGACCCTGGGATTAAAACCAAAATACACAGCCACAAATGGGGTCACATAATAGAGAGTGGACCTCAGATCAATCAAGAAATACATATCAAGAGAAAAGAGTTGTAATTACCCATAACGACATTGAGTGATGCCTCAAATTCCTGCCGAGTAGCAAGAGCATAAACCTATTCTGACCTGCGCTGATTCCAGAAGTAGAAACAGATGCTGAAGAAATACCCTTTGGTGCAGGAGCAGAAGATGAACCAATCAAAACCTTACTCGCTCCCGAACTACCCTTACTAACTGGATAGTTTCTAAAAATATGGATTGGTTGACCACATTTAAAATATCTACCCCTTCTCTCATCACAAAAACACCTATGCAAACTACTACAAAACTGACAAGGAGGGCATGATGAGGCCGACTGAGCCTCACTTTTCTGAGATTGGGCACCTTGTGCTAAATAATTATCACCACCTAGTTGACGTTTATTACCCGATTATTTTGAGTAAGGAGCACTAGCTGTCAAAAAGGAAATAGAACTCCCCCACTTCTTTGGATGTTTACCGCCACCCCGAACACCTTGCTTTTAAGCACAACCCTATTTAGATAACCTAAACTTCTTACACTGTCTTTTCCCAAACTTAGCCTGTTTCCTCTTTTCCTCTTCCACCTGCTATATATGAACCACCAACCTAGAAATATCTATGTTTTTAATAAGTAATGCAGTCTTGCTTTCAAGGATCAAATCTTGAGATAGTCTAGAAGTGAAGTTTCTCATCCTTTCCCTCATATCAGACACCAATTCTAGAGCATACCTGGATAGCTGATGAATTTTAAGGCATATTCCCTGTCCGACATTTTCTTTTATCTCAGATTAAAAAACTCCTCCACTTTCTCTTTCCTTAACTACTAAGGAAAGAAGCATTCCAGAAACACATTAGAGAAAGTTTCCCATAAAAATGACTCCCCAACATCACCTCTCACTCTATCCCACTCCTCGTACCATTGGTAAACTGCATCTTTTAGATGATAAGCCACAAAATTCACCCTTTCAATATTTATGGCCGGCATCACCCTGAAGATTTTCTATATTTCATCCAAGAAACCCTAAGGATCCTCCTCCATCTTTAGTCTAATAAAAGTAGGAGAATTCATCTTCATAAACTGACCAACACTTGTGGCCTCAATAATTGAAACACCAGATGCACCTAGCTCAACCTGAGTAGCAACCAAATGAGCAATAGCATAAATTGATTGACAAAATTCTTCAATAGTCACCTTACCCTGAGGAGGACTAGTAGCAACCTGTGAAACTTTTAAAATATCAGGGATTGGACCTCTAGATAGAGTATAGATCCTCTGAGTAGTACGTGTCCCTTAAAGATTATCCCTACTTAGGACAGAAGACTTACCTTGCGTCTTAGATCATTGAGGAATGATCTGAAAAACAAAAAATAAGGATTAGAGAAGATTCTAGGACTTAGACTCCAATCTTGAAAATAAAATACCAAGAAAGTGAAACATTCCTAAATGCCTTGTAGATTCTCTCTTATGAATTTATCACAATACATATCCTTAAAAGAAACTCTACTCGATACGACTTTATGGACTCTATATTGACCATGAACCTAAAGCTCTGATACCAACCGGACCTGACCCAACCCGAGTCCTTTTTGTTATGGGCTTCCAAAGTCTAACCAGGACTGTTGACAACCCTCGACACCCAACCTAACCATCGAAATACATACCCTGAGTCAGATGAATTGTGAACATATAGCAAGATAGTGTATTTGCAGACATAAAACTCTGGGATGTATCTATAATCGTGATTGACCCGAACAAGTCCAACCATCTAAAAATAAACCAATAACCATACCAAAACCAAAACAATAACAATTATGAATCCATAAAGTAACATAAGAGTATGGAACAATCATAAATCTAGTCCAACAGTATCATCCCGTATACCATTGCCAATACTAAGGCTGACACCAATATAGACACCAACTATTCAAATTCATAATAGTCACACAAGACTTCAATAAAAAGAAAAATAGTATCTGATTCAGACATGCTCCCAACCATAGCCAAAACCAATATAAATAAACCAAAGAGTGTAAAGACATCCATGATATAAAATGGAGCCTTGCAGAATACGAAAGCTCATAACTATAATCCAATAGCTGATCCCAAATCTAGTTAGTAAGTGGGAGGGTAGAATGGCCTGTTCCTGCATCGCATGGGGATATTGCCTCCCAAAGATAAGTTAGCGGGTGAACTCTAGCATGAACTTGGGATAAAGATAAAATAATTCTATCTAGTAAAACCAAGTAAACCAACCATATGCATAAAACC
The DNA here is from genome assembly GCF_002878395.1 of Capsicum annuum. Lineage (NCBI taxonomy): Eukaryota > Viridiplantae > Streptophyta > Magnoliopsida > Solanales > Solanaceae > Capsicum > Capsicum annuum. Next base: position 128,440,383 of record NC_061122.1, on the reverse strand, counting down.
ATAAACACACATACACATACACACATATACACATATATATACATATATAAATATATATGCAACCATGTCGGGAAAGGGATCCAGGTTTAGTATGCCTTTAAGACCATTAACCTAGGTATGCTTAGCATAACCTCCTAGAAATACCCATGGGCTATATGGGTCCATTGTAACCCCCGGAACGGGCCTCGATGCACATAGCTGGATAAACCAAAGATACCATAAGAATAAGGGATTCTCGAGAACCCTTTGCTCTCTATGATACATATAAATAATGTACTTAGAGGATTCCTGTACACCTCATAGTATCATATATGGTTGCTATGACCAATTCTTATGTCGGCTAACATGAGTTTCCAGTGTCCGTCCATTGGACTCACACCTTCACAGTTAGCTATCATATCTTGCCATTATTTCCCAATTAAAGCCATTACCATCCATCCAAACCATTATTCCATTATTATTAACAAAGTTTATGAGTAGTGGTATTGTCATACCGACTATAGTTTGCAAGCAATGTCCTTAGCAAACCTTTTTATGTAAAGGTATTCCTATGTATCCATAGGTTATATTATCAAGTTAACTTAGGGGAATGCCATGTACCCTACAAGTGTCCCATTATTAAGTTTTCTTGGGGGAATCCTATGTACCCCACAAGATGTTCATTACCATGTTTACTTAGGGGATTCACTTGTACCCCACAAGAAAGTTTAATTAACCATAACCATGACCACCAACCCTTACCATTTAACCAATCCAAACTATTTAAATAATTAATACAATTTAGGGTTCCATTACAACCCATAACATGCCATAGTTCCATTACAAGTCCAATAATATAGTAAAAACATTATCATAGGCATTTTATCAAACATGTTGGGGGCATAGTTGTTTTCAAAACTAATTCCACTTACCAATTAACCATTTATATGCAACCAATTGCCCAAACCATCATTAAAGCATGTAATTAAAACATGGGAAGACCATAACCAAACATCTAACACCAAAACCCCAATATATATTTGAAAACCCCAAAACCATATAATAATTATGCCATGAAAACATTGTATAAAATATGCATTTTTTTGTAACTAACAATGAGGAAGGAGTATATACCTTAGATCTTAAAGATAATAGAGAAAAATCACCCATACAATCCCCAATTTGATCCTCAATATGAAACCCAAGACTTGTCTTACCGAAGAGCCTTAGAGAGAATTACAAAGACTTTTTAATTGTTTTAGATAAGAATAATAGGATAAATGGTGTCCAAAAAGAGTTATATGTCATGGGGCCTTAAGTGGTTAGTTGGGGAAATTTCCATATTACCCCTAACTTAACTGCTTAAAATTCTCGTCAGATGGTACGAATCCCCCACACTAGTTGTACCCTTCTATAGGAGTGGTACCCATCACTCATACCCTAGGCCTCCCCCTTGGACCCAACACTATCCAATATACGACTTACCCAACCAAGTCGTACCCAACCATCCAATTAGTACACCTAAACAGTATCCCTGATTAAATGAAATCATATGAAGTTAGAACACTGTCTACCATATGATTCAATGGCATGACTCATTCCCTATATTATATATCATGAAGAGCCCCTCGTACTCAGATCAAAGTTCAATTACTAAGTCTCAGATTAAGCAAAGTAAAACCCAAACATACGTCTCATCATCGACTATATAACTTGTACCCATTTCAAAAATAAATCCAACCTACCAACCAACCTTAGTGTAATGCCCTGGGGGTACACCCTGGATTCAAAATGATGCTTACAATGATAAGTGACCACAAGCTTCCCCATAAGCTGGTACCCACTGTGACTACTGAAAGAAACTGCTAATAAAAGATACACATATGCGGAATTACATAATATTCCACGTGGTTATATAATACTAAGACATTACTGAATGCATAAATCTTAAACAACTGTCTAAATGTAATAATGTAAAGACTGACAATCAATCAAAAACTAGATAACTATCTGAAAGTGTTTGAAAGTCTCTAACTGAATGGCTGTGGAATTGATGGGTCATGTCCCCAACTGATTGTAACTGACTACTGGACTAAAGTACTAAAATAAATATAATCATCCCTGCAATATGATGAATCGCCATTACTGCTGTTGATACACTGGAATGTCTAAGTGCAATCGAGAACTTGATCGTTTGAACTTATGATGTCATACATCATAGCGCAAAAAATAAGAATGTGGTCAGTGCTTTTAAAGTCCTGGTATGCTACATGAGGTTAGGCTATTATACATAGGCTTAGATGTATGAATAATAACTGACTAAATGAATAACATGAGATAACTGGATATGCATGTGTGAATGGTGAAAAATCTGAGAATTCATAACAAAGCATATAACATGATTTTGAAATAGTCTATAAACTAAATTACTAAAATCTGATAACTGAATAGCTGATAAACTTAACACTATGGTCGAGAAAATTTGAACTGAGTTCTGAATTGAATACTAAAACTGAAACTGTGGGAGGTATCATCTAACCAATATGCCCCTAACTAAACTGATTGGGGTCCAACTTATGAACACAGTTTGAATAGTGCTAGTACTATACCATGTGTACAAATAATGGTTGTGGAATGACTCCTAATCTGGTGAGTGACCCCTGAGATTAGTCCTAAACTAGTGGGTGATCCCTAAGAGTGTCAGTCCTAAACTGGCAAGTGACATCTCATAACCTACGCTGGCTATGTAGTTCTAGAACTTAGGAGTTGCTTCTAAGGACCCAATCCTGACTGATGGGTGATCCCTCATCCCTAGGTTCATTCGATGCTGAATCCTACTCCTAACTGAACTGACACTAATTACTTAATGAAACTAAGCTTAACTGAACCCACAACTAACCGTATTAACTAAATGAAAGATATTGCTTATGGTATGACTGAAACCATTCTGTAGATACAGAAAACTAGGTAAACAGCTAAATTTTGGGTATTCATAACCTCCAGGACTTGACCACTATAACAATAGGGACACATGAAAGCTTTAAAACCATGGAAAGGAAATCATTGTTCACAATTATTCACTTAAGCATTTCATAAAACACATGGGAGACATGAATTTAAACATAGGAATACCTTTAAACACAATGAGATAGAACAATCACATGACAAGATAATAAGTAAATTCTTATGAACATGATATGGAAACGACCATTTTTAAAACATTTTATAATGAATTCCGCTTGAAACAATTTGTAATCTTAACTTGCAATTTAAATGGTAAGAAATTCATGGACATAAGCATAGAAATGAGTGAAACATGCGAGAATGGAATAATTGCTATACTAAAACCAAACTTAGTGATGTAACAATGAAAATTCATGCTTCATACGTGTAAGTGCTGCTTGCAATGAAAATGGAATGTAAACATCATGTATAATCAAAATTAATAAAAGTGTCATGGAGATAAATCATTATAAATATGTAATTTCATAATTTATAACATAGAAGATGGATTCTTGAACTCCATGGGTGAAAAGGGACCATAGATGAACATCTAACATACCTCTAAGGTTTAAATCTTGAAAAATCTCACAAGCTTAAATGTTCTTGGCTTGGAAACCCCAATTCTTAATCTTTCTTGGATGGGGAAAAGGTTTAGCTTGATGAACAATTAGAGAGTTTGGGGTTTCGTTGAATAAAATTAGCAAATGTAGGCAAAATATGCCCTTTCAGCTATTTAATCCCATGTTTACATTATTTGGGGTGGTGAAAATAGAATAAACTCAACTAGAAATTAAAATTTTCAACTGGAACACCGTTTGGGCTATTAACACAATGAGCCAAGGCTTCCACCTTCATAGCCTCTGTTGTGCAGTGCAACTACAGTGAGATACTATTTTGGAAATCGAAAAGTGGTCCAAACCTTATCTAGAAAATTTAAAACTCACCCGAGGTATGATGCTTACACCTGAATATGAATCAACTCAAAAACTTATGTCTCGGGGTCGGGAAGGTCAATTTAAAAATCATCAAAGTCAAGAGGCCATTAATAAAACTAAGTCTTTTTCAGGTTCTATGCCTCTTGTGCATGTACTAAAAGTTGAACAAAACTAAGAAAAGTATGGGGCATTATAATATCTCCCCTTTGGGAACATTCTTCTCAAATGAGACTGATTTAGATAAGTGTACTGAAGGAACTGAGATTACATACTGAACATGCATAACTGTAAATGTGATTACATTACTGAGTCTAAAACATGGTGACTAACTGAACTGATTCGTGAATGCATACAATGATATAAAGGTGACTATATGATTGATATAAAAATGAGAGAGTCAACTTATGAGTAACTATTGCCTCAGGATGGATTTGGTTTCATGAAGAAAAGTTGAGAGATTTAGTACATGAAAGCTTAAGGGAGTTACAACATCTCCCTCTTGGGATAGTTCATCTTCGGGATGATACTAACTTGTTTGAAATTCGAAGGGAAGACTGAGATGATTCACAAGACTCTTACTAACTGAATCATGACTGAATAGCTGGAATACGAATATGAGGCTTGAGGAATAGAGTATAAATGACATGAATTCATCCAGAAATAAAATCAGAGGATATACATAACAAAAATCTGAATTTTGCTGATCATTGAAAGTGTAGCATAAGTACTGGAACTGAACATACTATAGAGCATGAGTACTTGAGTCATGACCTGCATAACCCAATTTTGGAATTCGTAAATTCTTAGAACATGGTTCTAACTGCAGAGCAAACTGGAAGTCCTTATACTAGGGACTGAAGGTGTACAAAATTTTCTGTGATATGCATGAACATGAATTATGATCGTAGAGCTGACATGTAAAGAATTATTAGATATAGTGATGACTGAAAACCTTACACTGAGATAAGAATGGATTGGAAATTTTTCTCTCAAATGTTGTTCCAAAACACACTGGCATAACTATTTGAACCAGAGAGCCTGACTTGGTTACTTGTTATATCATCTCACCCTCACCTTAAATTCATCACTCTAAATCTGGGAACCACTTAGTCAATATCTCTAATCTAAACTTCCACTTCTTTACTCTAGAATCTGGGGTATGATACTACGTATAACTGGTAAACTTACCCTAAATGACTATGCCCGATAATGTAAAACTTTTTGCCTGTAATTTCTTTGGAGATACAAATCCTAGCCCTCTATAGCCTCAACGATCATCATATAACAACTTAAAATTGACTGACTTAGAATTTTTAGCTCCTCTTTCTATTAGCTCAACCTTCAAAGATTCAAACTTAGATTTTAACATATAACATGGATATCACCCAAATCTTTAATAACCATACTACCTTCATCATAGCCTACAAAAATCAAATCCATAACATATGTTTCAAATCAAAAAACCTAAATTCTTGTATACACTACTTTAAGCCTACTAATTTACCTTTCATCTAACTAGCACCATGAAATATAATCTACTCTAATTCAGATAGCACCATCCCAACTCTATTACTGTTGCTAAACTCTGGCTTTGATACCTCTAATTCTAGATCATATGCTATCATAAACTTCTGAGAAAGAATCTAAAAACATGTCTGACTCCTAAGCACTGAGGTACTATCCCTCCATTAAATGATTGGTTTATTTGGAAATTGAAACTAAATGGCTCTATTTCAGAAATCAACTTAAGTGATTAGTTGGAATACTAAAATTGGGCAGTTTCTATATACTCGTCTGGCCAGGATAGATTTACCCACTAAGGTAGACACTAAAAAAGGCTCTTCAAAGGTTTCAGATGTAACATTAAACTCAATAGTTAATTAGGGGTTACGAAGAAGAAGTGAAGTTTCTGGGTCTACTAAAACATACAAAATAATATGATAGGCTTGTGACATACCTGTAATCGCATCAGGAGAACTTTACCGATCATGTCAGGACTGGAGTACATAAAGTCTGTTCTTATGTTAACCATTGGTGGTAGTGGAAGTGGTGCCCTACTGAGTTAGGCGATCGGATGGGACTGGAGGACGGTTGGACTGACCATACTGCTGCAAATCCTTTCCCTTCTAAACTATTACCCAACACTCTCAAAATTTGTGGCCTGTCTTACCACACCTAAAACATATATCAATGCCAGCTCTACACATGCGTAGGTAATTTTTACCACATTCTCTACAAAGCGGATATCTACAACCACGGTTCCCACTACCCTTGGTCTTGGGGGACTAATGCCTCATCCTATCTATCATTCCTGAACTTTGGTACTGGTGCACTAGCTAAAGACGGAGCTGAAGCTAAAAATTTCTAACTGAACTGAGAATGACTACCACCCTCTGACCTTGGTTGTGAAAAATTAAAACTACCTATCCTAGCCCTCTTATTTTCTCTTTCTTTCTTCTTAGCTTTCTCCTCATAAATTTATTAAACATGAACCATGAGCCTAGACAAGTCCATCTCGTTAATCAACATAGCAGTCCTACATTCCTTGACTACACTATCAGCTTCACAAAAAAACAAACTTACTCATTCTAGACCTGTTATCAAACACCACATTAGGAGCATACCTACCCAACTTGATAAACTCCTGTACCTTAACTTTTCTTAACTTCAAGGGAAAGAACCTATCTAAAAAGGTAGCAGCAAACTCCCCGCACTTAGTAGGTCCTGCATCTGCTCCTCTACTTCCTTCCACTATTTATACCAGGTGTGAGCTACATCCTGCAACTAGTAAGCACCTAACTCTGCACTCTCACTATAAATCATACCCAGAATGTAAATTACTTTCTAATCCATGTCGAGGAATTCCTATGGATCCTTATCTGAATTGGATCTTAAAAATAATAGAGGGTTTATTTGGGTGAAATTTCAAATCCTATCTGTGGCAGTATTAGCCACAAAATTAGCTAGGATAGCAGCCTCCTAATTATTTTGAGCTATTACTAAGTGAGCTGGAGTGGTGAATGCAGCTCTAAATTCTGCATGAAAAATATGCTCGTTTAGCTGATCTTCCTAAATAGGTGGAGGTGAGGGATAATTCCCATTTCTTATTTCCTTAGTCTTATTTAGAGGCATATTATGTAAATAGGAATAAGATTAAATTATATAGAGGGTTTAAATTAAGGTCATTCTCATTCGCAGGACATGTACACTAAAAGAAGGGAAACTTTTCCTAAAACATTTTGTAGCCTCTTGTCCATAAGTGTTGCGCGCTTCACACCCATGCACAAAACTCTACTCAACGCGACTTTCAGACACCCTAGGACACTTTAAAACCTTAGTCTCTAATACAAAGTTTATAGCGCCCCGAGAGTAAACCCTGAAAACCACAAGGTGCTTACAATCATAAGTGACCACAAGCTAACCCTTGATCTGGTATATATTGTGAGGACTGATCAAAACTGCTAATAAAAGATACACATATGTGGAATAACTTAATATTCCATAAGGTTTTAAAATACTAAGACATTACAAAACTCTTAATTTTGAAAGAACTGTCTGAAAGTAATAACGTAAAGACTGACAATCAACTGAAAATAGGATAACTGTCTAAAAGTGTATGAAAGCCTCTAACTAAATAACGGTGGAGCTAATAGGACATATCCCCAGCTAACTCCGACTGAGTACTAGACTAAATTACTAAAATAAACATAATTGTCCCTCTAAATATGAGGACTCACCACTGCTGTTCATGCATTGGAATGTCTAAGTGCGGCCAGCAACCTAAACATTCAAACCTATGATATGATATATCATAACGTAAAAAATGAGTATGCTATCAGTACTTTGAATGTACTGGTATGCTAGATGAGGGTAGGCTGATATACATGGGCTCATGTGTATAAATAACAACTGAATGAAAGAATAACATGAGATAACTAGATATGCATGCGAGAATGCTGTAAAATCTGAGAATAAATGACAAGGCATATAACATGATTCTAAAATAGTATGTGAACAAAGATTCTAAAATCTGATAACTAAATAACTTATAACCTGTATTAATTGAGTTCTAAAATGAATATAGAAACTAAAACTGTGGGAGGTATCATCTAACCAACATGCCCCAAACTTAGCTAAATGCGGTTCAACCTTTGACCCTAGTTGGAAGGATACTATCACCGTGCCACGAGGACTAATAATGGCTGTAGACAATCCTAATCAGGCGGATAATCCTTGAGATTAGTCCTAAATTGACAGATTTTCACTAAAAGTGTGTGTCCTAAACTCGCGGGTGGCATCTCATAAGCAATCCTGGCTATGTAGTTTTAGAACTTAGGGATTGCTTCTAAGAAACCTATCCTAACTGATGGGTGAACCCCCATCCCTAGGTTTACTAGGTGCAGAATCCTACTCCTAACTAAACTGACATTAATTACTGGATGGAACTAAGCTTAACTGAACCCACAACAGATTGTATTAACTAACTAAATGATATTGCTCAAGGTATGAATGAAATCATTTTGTAGATTCTGAAAACTAGGTAAAAAACTAAATTTCGGGTATTCATAACCCCCAGGACTCGATAACTATAACAATAGGTAGACATGAAAGCTTTGAAATCATGGAAGGGAAATCATTGTTCAGAATTATTTACTTCAGAATTTTATCAAACACATGGGAGACATGAATTTAAACATGGGAATACCTTTAAACACAATGAGATAGCATGATCGCATGACAAGATCATAAACTAAGGATTTATTCTTAATTCTCATGAACATGATATGGAAACTACCATATTTAAAACATTCTATAATGTATTCCGCCTGAAACAATTTATAATCTTAACTTGAAATTTAAATGGTAAGAAATTCATGGACTTAATCATGGAAATGAGTGAAAAATATGGGAATAGAATAATTAAAGTACTAAAACCATACTTAGGAATTTAAATATTCATCCCTCGAGTGATATTGGCATAACTGAAAAGCTAAGGAAAGACTGAGATAATGCATGGGACATTTACGAACCGAATAATGACTGAATATTTGGAATCAAAACTAAGGCCTAAGAAATAGAGTATCAATGACATGAATTCATAATGAAATCAAATATTAGGATATACATAATGAAAATTTGAATTTCGCTGATCATTGAGAGTGTAGCCTGGGCACTGGAACTAAACATATTGTAAAGCATGCGTACTTGAGTCATGAGCTACATGACCCAATTTTGGAGTTTGTAAATTCGTGGAACATGATTCTTACTGCTGAGTAAACTGGAACTCCTTATACTAAGGATTGGAAGTGTACAAAATTTTTTGTGATGTGCATGAACATTAACTATGATCATGGAGCTAACATGTAAGGCATTAGTAGATATCGTGATGCCTGAAAACCTTTCACTGAGATGAGAATGAATTGGATATTTTCCTCTTAAATGTTGTTCTACAACACGCTGGAATAACTACTAGAACCAGAGAGCCTGACTAAGTTACTTGTTTTATCATCTCCCCCTTAGCTTAAACTCATCACTCTAAATCTGGGAACCACTTAATCAACATCTCTACACTGAACTGCCATCGCTTTACTATGGAATCAGGGTTATAATACTATGTATAACTGGTAAACTCACCCTAAATTACTATGCCTGATAATATCAAACTTGTTACTTGTAATTTCTTCTGAGATACAACCCTTAGCCCTCTTTAGCCCCAACTATCATTATGTAACAAATTAAAATTAACTAACATAGAATTTTTTACTCTTCTTTCTATTAGCTCAACCTTCAAAGATTCAAACTTAGATTTTAACACATAACATGGATATCCCCAAATCATTAATCACCATAGTACTTTCATCATAGCCTACAAAAATTACATCCACAACATATGTTTCAAATCAAAAAACCTAAATTCTTGCATACACTGCTTCAAGCCTACTGATTCACCTTTCTTCCAACTAGACCCATGAAATATAATCTGCACAAATTCAGATAACACCATCCCAAATCCATTACTATTGCTAAACTCCAAGTTTTATACCTGTATTTCTAGATCATATGCTATCATAGAATTCTAAGAAAGAGTCTGAAAACACATTTGACTCCTAAGCATAGAAGTACTACTCCTCTATTCAGTGATTCATTCATTTGGAAACTGAAACTGAACAGTTCTATTTCTGAAATCAACTAAAGTAATTTTATCAGATACTGAAATTAGGTAGTTTTTAAATACTCATCTGGCCTAGATAGATTTACTCACTGAAGCAGACACTGAAAAAAGCTCTGCTAAGGTTTTGAGACTAATACTAAACTAGACAACTAAATAGGGGTTATGAGAAGGAAGTGAAGTTTTAGGGTCTACTAAAACCTACACAAGAATATGATAGGCTTATGATGTACCAGTAATTACATTATGAGATCTTTCCAGATCATGTTGGGACTAGAGTGGATAAAGTCTATTCTGACATTGACCACTGGTGGCACTGGAAGTGGCGTCCTGCTGAGTTGGGTGATGGATGGAATTGGAGGATAGTTTGACTGATCCTGCGAATGCAAATACCTTCCCCTCTAAGATATTACTTGATACTCCTAAAATATATGCCCTAACTTACCTCACCCAAGACACACATCACTGTCAGCTCTAACACACCTAGGTGATTTCTACCACATTCTTCGCAAAATGGATAGGTATAACTACTATTCCTACTTCCTCGGGTCCTAAGGACTGGCTCCTCAACTATCATTTATGTACTTTGGTAATGGTGCACTAGGTGAAAATAAAACTAGGGATGAAAACTTTTGTTTGAACTGAGAACGGCTACCACCCTTGGACCTTGGTTCAGAAAACTTAAAACTCCTTATCCTTGACCTCTTATTCTCTCTTTCCTTATCCTTAGCTTTCTCCTCCTTAATCTACAGATCATGAAACATGATCTTAGACAAGTCCATCTCCTTAATCAACATAGAAAGTCCTCTCTCCTTGACTACACTATCAGCTGTACTAGAAACAAACTTACTCATTCTAGACATTTTAGAAGAAACCACATTAGGACCATACCTAGACAACTGGGTAAACTTAAGAGAATACTCCATCACACTCATATTACCTTTCTTCAAATTGATAAACTCCTGTACATTAACTTTGTTTAATTCCAAGGGAAAGAACCTATCTAAAAAAGGTGTAACAAACTCCTCCGACTAAACAAGTCCTGTATCTGCACCTCTCTTTCCCTTCCACTGCTTATACCATATGTGAGCTATATCCTGCAACTGGTAAGAACCTAACTCTGCACTCTCACTAGTAGTCATACCTATTATGACAATTAATTTCTAAACCATGTCGAGGAACTCTGGCAAATCCTCATCATACTTGGATCTAAAAAATAATAGAGGGTAAAATTGGGTGAAATCTAAAATCCTAGCAGCGGCGGTATTAGCCACTGGATTAACTGGGATAGAATCTTACGAATTATTCTAAGCCATTACTGATTGAGCTAGAGTGGTGTATGCAGCTTCGAATTCAGCATGATAAAAATGCTCCTTCAGGGGATCTTTCTGAACTGGTGGAGGTGCGAGCTAACTCCTGTTTATCCTTTCATTAGTCTCTCTAGAAGGCATATTCTATAAATAGGAAGAAGGTTGAATTAGAAAGAGAGTTTAAATTGAGCTCATGCTCATTCTCACAACATGAATACTTAAATAAGGGAAACTTTTCCTATTACATTTTGTAGCCTTTTGTCCATAAGTGTGGTGTGCTTCACACCCATTCACAAGACTCTACTCAACACAGCTTTCAAAGACCCTAGGCCACTTTAAAACCTTAGGCTCTAATATAAAGTTTATAATGCCCTGGAAGTACACCCTGGATGCCATATAATGCATTTAGTCATAAGTGACCACAAGCTAACCTATGAGCTGGTACCTGCTATGAGCACTGACCAAAACTGCTAATAAAAATACACATATACGAAATAACTTGATATGCCATAAGGTTTTAAAATACTAAGACATTACTAAACTCTTAAATATGAAATAAATATTTTAAATTAATAACGGAAAGACTGACAATCAACTGAAAATAGGATAACTATCTGAAAGTGTCTGAAAGCTTCTTACTGAATGACTGTGGAGTTGATGGGACATGTCCCCAACTAACTTTGACTAACGATGGACTGTATTAATAAAATAAACATGATCATCCCTAGAAATGTGATAACTCACCACAACTACTGATGCGTTGGAATGTCAAAGTTCGATCAAGAACCTAAGCATCTGAACCTATGATATGATACATCATAGCACAAAAAATGAGTATGCAATAAATACTTTGAATGTACTGGTATGCTAGATGAGGTTAGGCTGATATACATGGGCTCATGTGTATGAATAAAACTGATTGAAAGAATAGAATGAGATAACTAGATATGCATGTGAGAATGCTATAAAATATGAGAATGCCTGACAAGGCATATAACATGATTTTGAAATAGTATGCGAACATAAATACTGAAATCTAATAACTAAATAAAGGATAATCTCTAAGCTAAGGTAAAACAAAACTAAACTAAGTTCAAAACCAAATTCTAAAACTGAAACTGTGAGAGGTATCATCTAACTAACATACCCCAAACTAAACTAATCAGGGTCCAACCTTTGACCCCAGTTGTAAGGGTGCTAGCACTGTGCCACGTCTACTACCAATGGCTGTGGAGTAAGTCCTAATCTGGATGGTGACCCCTATGATCAATCCTAAACTGGTGAGTGATAACTAAAAGAGTTTGTCCTAAACTCACAGGTGGAATCTCATAACCTATGTTAGCTACGTTGTTCTAGAACTTAGGGTTTGCTTTTAAAGAACCTGTGCTAATTGATGGGTGAGCCCCCATCCCTAGGTTTGCTCAGTGCTGAATCCTACTCCAACTGAACTGATAATGATTATTGGATGGAACTAAGCTTAACTGAACCCACAACATACTGTATTAACTAACTAAATGATATTGCTTATGGTATGACTGAAATCATTTTGTAGATACTGAAAACTAGGTAAAAAACTAAATCATTGTTTATAATTATTCACTTAAGTATTTCATCAAACACGACATACATGAATTTAAACATGGGAATACCTTTAAACACAATGAGATAGACTGATCGCATGACAAGATCATAAACTAAGGATTTATTCTGAATTCTCATGAACATGATTGGAAACCACATTATTTAAAAGATTCTATAATTCATTCCACTAGAAATAATTTATAATCTTAACTTAAAATTTAAATGGTAAGAAATTCATGGACTTGATCATGGGAATGAGTGAAACATGTGGGAATAGTATAATTATAATACTAAAGCCATACTTAGGGATTTAACAATAAAATTTCATGCTTCAAACTTGTAAGGGTTTCTTTCAACAAAAATAGATTGTAACCATCATGAATAATCAAAATTCATGAAATCTTCATGGAGATAAATCATTATAAACATGTAATTCCATAACGCGGTGCAATTGTGGTGAAATGCTGTTTTGGAAATTAAAATATGGTCCAAACCTCATTCAAAAAATCTAAAACTCACCCAAGATATGCTACTCAACTAAATAACCTACGTCTTAGGTCTAGCAAGGTCAATTTAATAATCATCAATGTTAAGAGGACTAGAATAAAACTAAGTCTCCAACACTTATATAAATTTTTAGGTTTTAAGTCTCTTATGCATGTACTAAAACCTGAACTGAACTAAGAAAAGTATGAGGTATTATAATATCTCCCCCTTGGGAACATTCATCTTTGAATGAGACTGAGTAAGCTGAGAGTACTGAAGGAATTGAGTTGACATACTAAATATGCATAACTGTAAACAGGATTACATGATTGATTCTGAAACATAGTGGCTGACTGAACTGATTTGTGAATGCATACAATGACATAAAGGTGGGTTTATGACTAAGATAAAAATGAGAGAGTCAACTTTTGAGTAACCACTACCTCAGGCTGGATCTGGTTTCGTGAAAAAAAGTGCGAGATTTGGTCCATGAAAGCTTGAGGGTGTTACAACATCTCCCCCATTGGATAGTTCATCCCTCAAATGATATTGGCTTGACTGAAAAACTAAGGAAAGACTAAGATAATGCACGGGACTTTTACAAACAGAATAATTACTGAATATCTAGAATCTAAAATTGAGGCTAGAGGAATAGAGTATCAACAACATGAATTCCTAATGAAATCAAATCTGAGGATATACATAATGAAAATCTGAATTTCTCCGATCATTGAGAATATAGCCTGAGTACTGGAAATAAATATACTGTAAAACATGAATACTTGAGTCATGTCCCCAGCTAACTCTAACTGACTACTGGACTAAATTACTAAAATAAGCATAATCAACCCTTAAAATATGAGGACTCACCACTGCTGCTGATGTGCTGGAATATCAAAGTGCGGTCAGGAACATAAGTATCCGAACCTATGATATGATACATCATAGCACAAAAAGTGAGTATGCTGTTAGTACTTTGAATATATTGGTCTACTAGAAGAGGTTAGGCTAATATAAATGGGGTCATGTGTATGAATAACAAATGACTGAAAGAACTGCATGAGATAAACGGATATGCATGCAAGAATGCTCTAAAATATGAGAATGCATGACAAGGCATATAACATGATTCTGAAATAGTATGTGAATAGAAATTCTGAAATTTGATAACTGAATATTGAATAAGCCAAATCCTATGGTCAAGAAAAATTGAACTGAGTTCTGAACTAAATAATGAATCTAAAACTGTGGATGATATCATCTAACCGACATGCCCCAAACTGAACTAATTGGGGTCTAACATTTGACCCCAGTTTGAAAGGTTTTAGCATCGTACCACGTATACTAACAATGGTTGTACTTTCATTCCTAATATAGTGGGTGACCCCTGAGATCAGTCCTAAACTAGTGGCTGATCAGTAAAAGTATTTGTCCTAAACACGCGGGTGGCTTCTCATAACTTATTCTGGCTACATAGTTCTGGAACATAGGGATTATTTCTAAGGAACCTATCATAACTGACGGGTGATCCCCCATCCCAAGGTTCTCTCGGTACTGAATCCTACTCCCAACTGAACTGACATTGTTTACTGAATGAAACAAAGCTTAACTGAACCCAAAATAAACTGTATTAACTAACTGAATGATATTACTCATGGTATGACTGAAATTATTCTGTAGATACTGAAAACTAGGTAAAAAAATAAATTTTAGGTATTCCTAACCCCCAGGACTCGACCGCTATAACAATAGGGACACATGAAAGCTTCAAAATAATGAAAGGGAAATCATTGTTCACAATTATTCACTTAAGCATTTCATCAAACACATGGGAGACATGAATTTAAACATAGGAATACCTTTAAACTCAATGAGATAGCATGATTGCATAACAAGATCATAAACTAAGGATTTATTCTGAATTCTCATGAACATGATATGGTAACCACCATATTTAAAACATTCTATAATGCATTCCACTTGAAATAATTTATAATCATAACTTGAAATTTAAATGGTAAGAAATTCATCGACTTAATCATGGGAATGAGTAAAACATATGGGAATAGCATAATGGCAATACTAAAATAGTACTTAGGGATTTAACAATTAAATTTCATGCTTCAAATGTGTAAGGGTTGCTTTCAATAAAAATAGATTGTAACCATCATGTATAATCAAAATTCATAAAAGCTTCATGGAGATAAATCATTATAAACATGTAATTTCATAATTTATAACATAAAAGATAGATTCTTGAACTCCATGGGTGAAAAGGTCCCATGAACATATAACATACCTCTAAGGATTAAATCTTGAAGAATATCATAAGCTTGAATGTTCTTAGCGTGGAAACCCAAAGTTTTGATCTTTCTTAGATGGGAAGAAGGTTTAGCATGATGAAAAATTAGAGAGTTTAGGGTTCTTGTTGAATGAAATTAGGGAATGATGGAAAAATATGCCCCTTTAGCTGTTTAATCCCGTGTTTTCATGATTTGAGGGTGGTGGAAAAAGTATAAACTTTCCTTAGAAGTCAAAACTCACAACTAGAATGCCATTTGTGATCTCACAGTGATGCTCCAAGGCTTCTAATGCTATAGCCATCATAACGTAGTGCAATTATGGTGGGTTGCTGTTTTGGAAATCCAAACGTGGTCCAAACCTCGTCCAAAAAATCTGAAATTCACTCGAGACATAAAAATACACCCTTGAACATGAATCAACTCAAAAAAATATGTCTCAGGGATAGCAAGGTCAATTTAATAATTATCAAAGTTAAGAGGACAAGAATAAAACTAAATCATCAAAGTTAAGAGGCCAAGAATAAAACAAAGTCTATAACGCTTAGCTAAATTTTTCAGGTTTTAAGCCTCTTATGCATGTACTAAAAGCTAAACTAAACTAAGAAAAGAGTAGGGTATTACAATCTCTCCCCTTTGGGAACATATGTCCTCGAATAAAGTCGATTAAGTTAAGAGTACTGAAGGAACTGAGTTTACAAACTGAACATGCATAGCTGTAAACATGATTACACGACTTAGTCTGAAACATAGTGGTTGACCGAACTAATTCGTAAATGCATGCAATGATATTAAGGTGGGTATATGACTGAGATAGAAACGAGTGAGTCAACTTATGAGTAACCACTGCCTCAGGCTGGATCTGGTTTTGTGAAGAAAAGTTAAGAGATTTGGTACATCAAAGCTCGAGGGTTTTACAACATCTCGCCCTTTGTATAGTTCGTCCCTTGAATGATACTGGCTTGACTGAAATACTAAGGAAAGACTGAGAAGATGTACGGACTCTTACAAACTGAATTGTGACTAAATATCAGGAATCTAAAATTAAGGCCTAAGGAATAGAGTACCAATGGCATGAATTCATCAAGAAATCAAATCTGAGGATATACATAACAAAAACCAAAATTTCGCAGATCATTGAGAGTGTAGCTTGAGTACTGGAAATAAAAATACTGTAAAGCATGTATACTTGAGTCATGAGCTACATGACCTAATTTTGGAGTTCGTAAATTCATGGAACATGGTTCTCACTGCTGAGTAAATTGGAACTCCTAATACTAAGGACTGGTAGTGTAAATTTTTTTTTGTGATGTGTATGAACATGAACTATGATCATGGAGCTGAGATATGTAAGTCATGTGTAGATATAGTGATGACTGAAAACCTTGCACTGAGATAAGAATGGATTGGACATTTTACTCTTAAATATTGTTCCACAACACGCTGGCATCACTACTAGAACCAGAGAGCCTGACTTGTTTACTTGTTCTATCATCTCCCCCTTAACTTAAAGTCATCATCTAAATCTGGGAACCACTGAATCAATATCTCTAAACTGAAGTACCACCACTTCTCTTTGGAATCTAGGGTATAATACTACGCATAATTGGTGAACTCACCTTGAATGACTATGCCTGATAATGTAAAACTTGTTACTGGTAATTTCTTCTGAGATACAACTCCTAGCCCTCTATAGCCCTAACGATCATCATGTAACAACTTAAAATTTACTAACCTAGAATTTTAAACTTCTTTTTCTATTAGCTCAACCTCCAAAGATTAAAACTTAGATTTTGAGGTATAACATGGATATCCTAAATCTTTAATAACCATAATACTTTCATCATTGCCTATAAATATCACATCCACAACATATGTTTCGAAATCAATAAACCTAAATTCTTGTATACACTACTTCAAGCCTACTAATTTACCTTTCATCCAACTAGCTCTATGAAATATAATCTGCTCAAATTTAGATAACACTATCCCAACTCTACTACTATTTCTAAACTTTGGGTTTCATACCTTTAATTCTAGATCATATGCTATCATAAGATTCTAAAAAAGAGTCTGAAAATATATCTGACTCATAAGCACTAATGTACTACCCCTCCATTAAATGATGGGTTTATTTGGAAACTAAAATTGAACAGTTCTATTTCTGAAATCAACTAAAGTAATTTTCTAGGATACCAAAATCGGGCAATTTCTATATACTCATCTGGAGTGGATAGATTTACTCACTAGGTAGACACTAAAAAATGCTCTACTAAGGTTTAGAGATTGACATTGAACTAAACAGCTAAATAGGGGTTTCAAAGAGGAAGTGAAGTTTAATGTCTACTAAAACCTACACAAGAATATGATAGGCCTTTGACATTTTTGTAATCGCATCAGGAGAGCTTTCCTTATCATGTCGGCACTAGAGTGCATAAAGTTTTTTTGACACTGACCACTAGTGGCATTGGAAGTGGCATCCTAATGAGTCGGGCAATTGGATATAATTGGAGGACGATTTGACTGACCTTGCTGATGCAAATCATTTCCCCTCTAAGCCATTACTCGATACTCCCAAAATCTGTGGCCTATCTTACCACACCCAAAAAACATATCACTGTCAGCTCTACCACACTTTGGTGATTTCTATCACACTATTCTTACTACCTTGGGTCCTGGGGACTGACGCCTCATCCCGACTATCATTCCTAAACTTTGGTACTAGCACACTAGCTGAAGATGAAGATATGGATGAAAACTTATGACTGAACTGAGAACACAACCACCCATGGACCTTGGTTGAGAAAAATTAAAACTACCAGTCCTAGACCTCTTATTCTCTCTTTTCTTCTTGTTAGATTTCTCCTTCTAAATCTGTAGATCATGAACCATGAGCCTAGACAAGTCTATCTCCTTTATCAACATAGTAGTCCTACTCTCTTTGACTATACTATTAGCTGCACCAGAATCAAACATACTCATTCTAGACTTTTTATCAGAAACCACATTTGGAGCATACCTAGCAAACTGGGTAAACTTAAGAAAATACTTGCTCTTACTCATGTTACCCTGCTTCAAATTGATAAAATCCTGCACATTAACTTTCCTTAACTCCCCCAAAAAATAGGTCCTGCATCTGCGCCTCTATTTCCCTTCCACTGCTTATATCAGGTGTGAGCTCATATTCCAAATGGTTAGCACCTAACTCTACACTTTCACTAGAAGTCACACCTATAATGACAATTAATTTTTGAACCATGTCTAGGAACTCTTGCGGATACTCATCAAACTTCGATCCCGAAAACAATAGAGGCTACAATCAGGTAAAATCTCAAATCCTTACTGCGGTTGTATTAGCCACTAAATTTTCTAGGATAGCATCTTACTGATTATTCTAAGCTATTAATGAGTGAGCTAGAGTGGTTAATGCAACTCTGAATTCACCATGAGAAATATGCTCGTTCAAGGGATCTTCCTAAATAGGTGGAGATGGAGCTAATTCCTGTTTCTGCTTCCATTAGTCTCTCTGCGAGGCCTGTTCTATAAAAGGGAATAAGATCGAATTAGAAAAAGAGTTCAAATTTAGCTCATGCTTATTTGCATGACATGAATACTTAAAGAAGGGAAACTTTTCCTAAGACATTTTGCAGCCTCTTGTCCATAAGTATGGTGCGGCGCTTCACACCCATGCACAAGACTCTACTCAACTCGACTTTAAGACACCCAAGGACACTTTAAAACCTTAGGCTCTAATACAAAGTTTATAATTCCCCGGCATTACACCCTGGACGGCACACGGTACTTACAGTCACAAATTACTGCAACCTATCCATAAATTAGTACTTGCAGTGATCACTGACTGAAACTGCTAATAAAAGATACACATATGCAGAATAACTGAATGTGCCATAAGGTTTTATAATAATAAGACATTACTAAACTCTTAAATCTAAAACAACTGTTCTAAAAGTAATAACATAAAGACTGCTAATCAACTGAAAACTGGATAACCGTCTGAAAGCCTCTAATTGAATGACTGTGGAGTTGATGGGCATGTCCCCAACTAACTCCGACTGAAAACTTGACTAAAGCACTAAAATAAACATAACCGGCCCTCAAAATATGAGGACTATCCATTTCTATTGTTGCTGATGTGCTGGAATATCTTAGATTGGTCGAGAACCTGAGCATCCAAACCTATGATATGATATATCATAGCACAAGAAATGAGTATGCGGTCAGTACATTAAATATACTGGTATTCTAGATAAGGTTAGGTTTATATACATAGGCTCATGTGTATGAATAACAACTGACTAAATGAATAGCATGAGATAACTTGATATGCATGCATGAATGCTGTATGATATAAGAATACATGACCAAGCATATAACATTATTCTGAAATAACCTGTAAACTGAAATACCTAAATATGATAACTGAATAACTGATAAACTATATGCTATGGTCAAGCAAAACTAAACTGAGTTGTGAACTAAATACTGAAACTGAAACTGTGGGAGGTATCATCTAATCGATATGCCCCAAACTGAACAGATCAGGGTCCAACTTGTGACTCTAGTTAAAAGTATGCTAGTTCCATGCCATGGGTACTAACAATGACTACGAAGTCATTCCTAATCTAGTGGGTGACCCTTGAGATCAGTCCTAAACTAGAGGGTGACCCGTGAGAGTGGAAGTCCTAAACTGGAGGGTGATATCGAATAACCTATGTTGGCTATGTAGTTCTGGAACTTAGGAATTAATTCTAAGGACTCTATCCTAACTGAAGGGTGAGTCCCTATCCCTAGGTTCGCTCAGTGCTTAATCCTGCTCCTAACTAAACTGACACTGATTACTGGACGGAACTAAGCTTAACTAAACCTGCAACTAACCGTATTAACTAACTGAATGTTATTGCTTATGGTATGACTAGAATCATTCTATAGATACTGAAAACTAGGTAAACAACTAAATATCGGGTATTCATAACCCCTAGGACTCGACCACTATAACAAAAGGGACATATGAAAGCTTCGAAACCATGGAAGGGATATCATTGTTCACAATTATTCACTTTAACTTTTAATCAAACAAATGGGAGACATGAATTTAAACATGGGAATACCTTTAAACTCGATGAGATAGCCCGATCACATGACAATATCATAAATTGAGGATTTATTCTGAATTCTCATGAACATAATATGGAAACCACCATATTTAAAACATTCTATAATGCATTCCACTTGAAACAATTTATAATCTTATCTTGAAATTTAAATGGTATGAAATTTATGGACATAAGCATGGGAATGAGTGAAACATGTGGGAATAGCATAATTGCAATAACTAAAACCATACATAGGGATTTAACAATGAAATTTCATGCTTCAAATGTGTAAGGGATACGTTCAATTAAAATAGATTGTAAACATCATCCATAATCAAAATTCATAAAAGATTCATGGATATAAATCATTATAAACATGTAATTTCATAATTTATAACATAAAAGATGGACTCTTGGACTCTATGGGTGAAAAAAGCCCAAGGATGAACATCTAACATACCTCTAAGCATTAAATCCTGAAGAATATCACAAGCTTAAATATTCTTGGCTTGGAAACCCCAATTCTTGATCTTTTTTGGATGGCGAGAAGGTTTACCTTGATGAACAATTAGAAAGTTTAGGGTTTCTTGTTGAATGGAATTCGGGAATATGGTCAAAATATGCCCTTTTAGCTGTTTAATCCCATGTTTTCACAATTTAATGGTGGTGGAAAAAGACTAAACTACCCCTGGAAATTAAAATCCGCAATTGGAATGCTGTTTGGGCTATCACCACGATGCGCCAAGGCTTCCACTGCAATAGCCACTACGACGCGGTACAATCGTAGTGACCTGCTGTTTGGAAATCAGAACATGGTCAAAACCTCATCCGAAAAATCCACAACTCACCCGAGACATGCTACTTACACCCTTGAACATTAATCAACTCAAAAACTTACATCTCGAGGTTGGGAAGTTCAATTTAAAAATCATCAAATTTAAGAGGCCAAGAATAAAACTAAGTCTCCAACACTTAGCTAAATTTTTAGGTTCTAAGCCTCTTGTGTATGTACTAAGAGCTGAACTAAACTAAGAAAAGTATGGGGTATTACACCTGGTTAGTCTATGACCAAGATCATACAAACGATACCCCTTCTTCACCTACAGTAACACTGAACCTAGAAGAACCCAAATGAGTGAATCTCTCAAACCTCTTCTGATCCTCCAAAGCCACAATCATTCTTAGAATAATAGAAGGCATAGTGAAACTGGATAGTTGAGATCTTACCTAAGAAAGGAACATAGACAAAGGTTGAACTCTATATTTTAGGGTACTATACATAGATATATGTGATGAAAGAGAAATACCACTCAGATTTCGTAGAGTACCATATGCTGATGTTGGTGCCACTGGAGGATCCATACTTGAGATCAAATGAATACGATAAGAAAATTATGAGACATATGAAGGTACGATACAAAGAGATAGAGGAACACCAGGGGAACTCAAAGGAGCACCTACAACTAGGTCAATAAGTGAAATAGTAACCCCACCAAGACTAGGGCAGAAGAACTCAATATGATTGGGGTAGTCCCCTTAACTCAAAAATGCTCAACCATAGGCTCAAGGAAGAGTCCTCTAGTGCTAACTCTTGATGCGGTAGATCCTCGTACCCACCCACTACCTTGATCCCATCCATGATTCAGAACTTTTCTTTTAGACTAGGCTCTCTCCATGAATGACAGCTCCACATCTCTACCCTCATGAGATCTAGTCATCACAATCTTTTTAAAAAGAGTTAAATTTAATTTAGAACAAAAGGTTTGAAAGATCTGCATGATGATGAACTAAAATAAAGAATATTTCTTATAGACATCTTATAGACTCTCAAAGATATATACAGACGTCTGCGTACCGATCCACAAGACTCTACTAGATACCCATTCTTACACTATTGAAACCAGTGAACCTAGCTGCTTTCATACAAATATTTCATAACCCAAAAACTGAGGGTCATGATGGAACTTGTAGCGAAAAGCCTTAAAAAGTAAAGCTATCACCCAAACAGATATAACAAGGAAAAATCGATACCAAAAAGCCAAGACAAGGCTTCTAGAGAAAAGCCAAGCCACAAAAATATTACAATAGAAGAGATATAATCAAAGATACCAATCCAAATCCCAAAACTTAGTGTCATATTATAAGAACTAACTAATACAACTCAAAGTCAAAATATACATAACATGTCAAAAAAGGAACAACTCAGTCTATAAAGATAGGAAGGATATAATCTAGATAAAGAAAAGGTAGTAGTCAACTATAGATGCATGGATCAACTACTGTGTAGCACTCTCGTACCTGGATCTGTACTAAAAGGGCACAGTAGGGGTGAGTATGATCCAATTATACTCATTAGGTATCATAGGCTGACTGAGCAAACTAAAAAGTATAAAATACAAAATACACACTATGGTCACATCACCTACAACTAGAAAATATCCCAAATGTTTGCTCACAAAATCTCTACTGAAAGTTCTACAATATTTACATATATCACATGCAAATATGACAAGGAAGAACAAGTATACAGATATCATACATGCAAGTATGGAAAGATGTACACATGGACATATATCACATCAAGACAATAATACAACACAGATAAAGCAAAATATATACTTATGAAATACAATGAATAAGATGATGATGATGATAATGTGATATGATGCATACGTTCATCATAGAACTTACGTATACACCTTACAAGCTATGCTCTAGGTAAGACCCATGAGGGATTTGTCAACACATATTCAACAAAATAACCAAAACCAATATCCATGAATACTCTTCGGCACATCCCTAAGAGAGGGTCTATAAATAATGTCACAAACCAGTGCTTCTAGTATTTTTCCAATATTTCCACCATGGTACCAATGTTTCTTGAAATAATATGATTTAGGGACACAAAGTTCATAAAAAACCAAATGAGAATTTCAGATTCCAATCACTATACCAAGTGTGTGGGGAAAAATCCACTCAATAAACCATTCGTTCATGGTCCAACATATACTGACATAGAAAGCTATACCATATATGATACCATATAATTATCAGTTTAGACCATTTTCTACCAAGGATAACAATAATTATTCAAATATTAGGCCAATATCATCATATAAGACCCACACCATAGGAAATATAGATATTGTCTTAAAACCACCAAATCACAATAATACAGGACCCAAACAATCACAGTGGAGTAACTACATTATTTTTATGATTGGTTCCCATACCCATAACATAATTTTGTACCAATATTTACTACTCATCCTAGTCTGAAGGAAGTGAAGCCATAAACTACCACAAATGCCAATAGGAATAAATAAGCCTTTGTCTCCTAGATTTCACCTCACGCATGAACCCAAAATCAGATAAAACACAAAATATAAAATCTACCTATCAAAGAAAGCCAGTGATATCTACATTACCCACTTCTAAATCGGAGTCAAAATGGACCTTTGAAATAGGTTTTTAAAAAAAAGGACAAAGACAAAATTTTTATCCAAAAATATTTTCCCCAAGATTAAAGGAACTCATAGGAGAAAACCTAGGTAAAATTGGTGTTTGAATTAGAGAAATGATAAATTGGGCCTTCCAGGCTAAAATTTCCAAATTCCACATTTAAATTTGAGTTTTAAAAAGTTTTAAATGGTATAATAAAACAAAAGTAGTTGAAGTAAGAGTTTGGAGCTTACCCAAATTTTGAAATTGAAGAGAATGCCCAAAAACTCCATCCTCAAGCTCCAAGTATCAAAAATGATGAAGCAAAAAGAGAAAAAAATATTTATACCTAATTGTCAGGTGTTACAAACACAATCAATTTTCCTATTTAATAGTCACTGCTAAAGCAGTCAAGCATCATTTTAATAGTACCTATTTAGCATGCCAGTCTGCTAAAGTGGACAAGGACCTCTTTTGGAAAAGTGCCCTTTCTAGCTGGTAGCCTGCTGCTAATGTAACCAAAGGGGTGCTTTAGCGGCTACACCAGCTAAGTGGTGCACCTCCTGTGGAGACTTTAAAATCCCAAACCTCTGCGGATCCCTTGGGATTCATCTAGAATCTCAAGAATGATAATAAACTATGACACCATATAAAATTTGATTCTTCACACTTAGGAGATATCAGAATTTGAAAAAATATTGTTCTTACAGAATTGACCCTCGAGACCCATTTCATAATTTTTCAAACGGAGGGTTAAAATGAGATATAAAAGCTGTAAAGCCATATCAATCATGTTACCAACCTAAAATTGATGTTCTGGATCAACTAGCATATTCCATTTTTCCATCCAATGCACATGCCAAAAAATGTTGATTAAAGTAAATTAGTAAGCCCTTATGACCACCAAAAATCACAATCATGCATAAAATACACCAAAATGTATTAGGAACCATGCTAATCATCCCTATACCCAAGAAATACAACATAGCAACCATGGGAAGGGGTAAAAATGTCATATCATACAAAAATGACTATTTCAGAAAAATAACCAAAAACTAAATTATCACATCATCTACCCTAAGAATCTAGTTCGTCCTCAAACTAAGGGTAATAGAAATCCCTGAATTAATTAAAAGTTAGGGATAAATATTCTACATATCTGACTCAACCTCCCAAGTAGACTCATCTATATATTAATGCCTCCACTAGACCTTAACCACATGAATAACTCTAGAATGCAATCGTCTAATATTTGGTCCCTTTAAGATATTTACTTAATTTGATTGTATTTTTAGCATTTCAAGCCTTTACACAATGACTATAGGTTAATTATGACATGCCAAAATTATTGGTTTGGTGATCGGACAGTTAGTTTAGATTTTAGGCTAATTTTCTTATTTTGGAGCTTTCGCTGTTAAGGATTTGTTCTCAAACCAAAACTCTTATTAGATGACCTTGTATAGGAATTTTGATGCCACCATCAGCTCTAGAACATTGATTTTAGGTAAGGAGGTCCTTTGGTTTAGGTACTGAGGCTTCCGAACTTGTTTTAACCTATTGAGCGTATTATATGAAAAATAAAACTATAGGTATGAGCCCCCCTTTTTCCCAAACAAATCTCTTATAAAAGATTTAATGAGTCCATTGTATCCAAAGTATGGTTTAAACTCAAGGGTTCTTCTTCTGGTGGCAACATGCTTGGTCCCACTTAACGGGTTAAATCAATACGGAGAGATAACTCAAATGCCAATAAAGAAAGAGAAAGAGTCATGTTTCAAAGTAGAATTATTCTAAGATCCATTGCTTGCTTTTTCTACATGCTCTACTCCCAAAGTACAGAGAGACTTATTAAGGAAGATCAGGGTTGGTTAGTCCAAAAGTCATAAGAGAGGTAGGCTAAGTAAGATAATATACTGGAGCTATTGATTATAGAATCTTATGAATCAGGCATGACATAATTTGTATATATCCTCACTATTAGATCATGTTCATAGGGTCCTGGATTAGTTCCAAAGGTAAAAAATAATAATGCATAGATTATGATTTTGATAACATAGCAGAATTTTAGGATCGTGGAGTAAAGACGAATATTTTGTGAATGATTCAAGGATTTATGGTTTGGCTGTGAGATATGATTCTATCTACTCTTCTTGACAAGATAATGTGTGTTTTGTATTACATGTAAATATGAATATTAGCATTGATTATGGGTAGAACATCGTGACTTAATACAGATTATTAAGGTTTCGGGATTAGATAGGTGAATTTGACCCATAAGATGAAATATTTATTACACTTTTATCCTATTTCTTTCCTCATTGATTAAGATAATTCATAGAATAATTGTTCTATTATGCTACAGTTGGGATGTAGCTTAAGTATTGGAAGTGTGGTTAGTATGGTCAACCATAATTCAGTTATTTTAGGGATCTTAAAATTATAATTAAGTGGAGTTGACTTACTTTCTCATGTTCTAGGTGGACTTCCTATATTAGGATTGCTTATGGCTTATGTACCATATATAAGTCCATTTAGATACCTTAGTCTAGTCTGAGGTAGAAATTGTCTAAATATTGAATTTGATGATTAGAAGTGGGTTCTTTTGGAAACCTTTGGCCAAGACCTATGTTATCCCTTCTGGACTTATTTATGGAATTTAGACATAGTTCAGCTTAATGAGCCTTTAGTATAAGGTTAATTCATGACTTAGTGAATGATGATGTTTTCCTGAATTATGGTTATTAGTTTGTAGCTAGTATATGTCTTTCAAATTTAATATATGATATAGTATGTTGACATGTTCAATGATATAGGCATAGATATAGTTATGATATATGGCCTATAGATATGAGATTCCTTATAGATATGATTTATGGCCTATAGATATGAAACACCTTATTAATATACTATGCCTCCTAAATGTGAGATGCCTTATTGATGTGAAGAGGGTGATCTCTAATCCAAGTAGGACTTGAGATACCAATTATGGCTAGTCCCTGGTATAGACCTTGATAGTCCCCCATCAAATCCTATTCCTGCTCTTAAGCAAGAGATTCTTCTGCCACAACCAGCAGTAGGCTAGGGACTAGCCCAGAATCTACCAGGGTTTATTTCTTATTTGTTACTCAACAATGCATCTTTTTTATATTTTTTGAATAGTTGGTGGTGTATTATCTGATGGTGCACAGTATATTAATTAGAGTGGAACAGAGGCAAGAGCTCAATCTATAGGTGCATCTCTTAGAGTTGAGGTTGCTCATGCACCGATAGTTTCTTTGCCGGTAGTTGCTCAACCAGTGGTTGCTAATCCTATTATGTCTTCTGAGGAGCAGAATATATTTGGTAGATTCTTGAGATTTACTCCGTCAAGGTTTTCTGGTACTCTAGTTGAGGATGCAAATAAGTTTTTATTTGCTTATGAGTATAGGATTCGTGATTTGGGATTAGTTAAGACTCATGGTTTGGATTATACCATATTTTAGTTAGACTTGGCTGCTTGATAGTAGTGGAGAGGTTATATAGATTCTAGACCAGTTGGATCTTTTCCTTTGTCATGGACTTAATTTTTTGAGATGTTTTTTTGAGAAGTACATGCCTCGCAACCTTAGAGATCATTTAAGCGATCAGTTCTCTAGATTGGAGTAAGGATCCATAATAGTTACAGAGTATGAGGCTCATTTTCATGAGTTAGATAATCGTGTTAATTCTATTCTGGACCTGAGTATGAGAGAATTCACTACTTTGTTAGAGGGTTGAGACTTCCCATTCATATGTCTACTCAGAGTTTAACTGTTGCGAGTAGGTCTTGTGTGGAGATTTTAGATCATGCTAGGGTGATGGAGCAGATGCACCGTGATGGTCATGAGGGTCATGATAAGAGGCATAGGTTTTAGGGCAGATTTAGTGGGAGCCATCATAGTTTCCAAGATAGAAGTTCTCAAAGTAGGTATCCTTCTTATCCATCCTAACAGTCTCAGAGTTAGCCTAGTCAACCTATTTAGGTAGCACTTTTAATTACTGATGAAGATCAGTTCATTGTTAGTGATCGCCCTAGTAAAGGGAGTGGTCAATCTTTAAGAGGTTTATCTTTTGGTTATTCTAGTTGTGGTGGTTACTCTGGGTCAGCTGAATCTATTAGTTCTGGTTCAACTCATATTTCTTGTTTTACTTATGGACTTCCTGGTAGATATTCACAGGATTTCCCTAGTTGTGGGGCAATTATTACTTCAACTCAAAGTGTTCCCCCTATTAGGAAAATTCATCCCTCAACTAGAGGTGGTTAACATGAACCCAAAGGTGGTTTCTAGGGCTCCGAAGAATTTCTTGGAAGGTAAGACAGGAGGTCAGTCAAGTGCCTAGCAAGGTGGCAAGCATGGTTAGTTGAGTGTTGTACCTTCTAGATATGAGGAAGATACTTCAGATGCTATTGTTACAGGTATGATTTTTGTGTAACACCAGTCGGCCCTTATTTTATTTGATTTGAGATCAACTTATTCTTATATTTCTACTTATTATGCACCACACTTGGAGTTGTATCATGATATGTCATCTGTACCATTATGTGTATCAACTCTCGTGGGAGATTCATTAGTAGTGGATTGAGTTTTTAGATCATGTGTTATGATAGTTAGTTTTTTTGACACTTAGGATGATCTTATTATTCTAGATATGGTGGATTTCGATATGATTCTTGGCATGTACTGGTTATCCCATTATTATGGGATCATGGATTAATTTGCAAAAACCATTACATTAGCCATGCCCGGTATAACCCCAGTTGTGTTATAGGGAGCTATTAACCAAAATCCAACAGGGATTATATCTTAAGTGTGTGGTCGGAGACTTATTTTAAGGGGCTATGAGTCCTATCTCAATTATAATTATGATACTAGTATGGATAGTTGATCACTTTACTTTGTTCCTATTGTTTGTGAGTTTCTCGATGTGTTCCATGCCGACTTGGTTAATGTTCCCCTATTCCTGTGATTGATTTTTCCATTTATCTTGAGCATGGCACCCGACCTATTTCTATTTCACCTTAAGGTATGGCTCCCACTGAGCTTAAGGATCTAAATTATCATGAAACACCCAAGAATATGGCATTGTAAAAAGTTTTCGTTTTGAGCATGATTGACAAAGGTACGAGACAAGACACTTGTATCCTTGGTCATGACTTGTGTTGCATCCCTATGCACACGCAAGTGTACATAATCGTACAAGTAGTATAAAGACTTAGATAGTAAGATATCATTCCCACAAGAACTAATAAACTAGAAATGCAGTCAACTTTTAGTTTGAGACAAATTGGTATTAAGTGCTTGAGAGTATCTTAATGATTGGGAATTTATGAATAAAAATGTAAATTATTAAACAATAAATAACTAGTGATGACTAGAGCAAAGCAAGCAATGGTTGTAATCAATAAAGATAATCATTCCAGGATCGAGGCATTTTGAACAATCATACAATTCTTTATTCTTATCACAGTTTAATTCACGATCTTGGTCTGCCAACCTCAAATATTCTATCTCTTGAATATTTTAGCTATAACTCCCATAGAGATACAACAATTCTTCTAAATTTACAAAGTTATGTTCTTTCAATTGAACCAAGCAAGGCTTCTAGGTATATCTCCATCCTAGATGCTAATTCAAATCCCTTATTTTATAAATGGATAACCTTGCTCCCTAATTTCTTCGTTCTATCCTACGACTCTCCTTCTGGATGCACACCAAAATATAGATTTATCTAATGGTGGCCACTCATCAAAATAGTAAGTGTAAGAAATTAAGAACAACCCAGATGATAATCCAAAAAGAAACTATGAATGAGAATATAAAAGAGTAATCATTTATTAACCTCAACCACAGAATAAGGATGTTTAGCAACTCATGTTTGAATTTAACATCCAAAATATGTAATTAATCATACCCAAAATAATTCTTGAAGTAAAGAAGTTCAAAATAAATATTAAGAACCCCAAAAGAAAGAATTTTGTGCTTTATCGCCACTGGTATGCTTGCCAACAGCCCTTGTAATTGTGCTCACGTGTTCCTTTTATACTAGGGAAAATTTCACCAGATCTGTACTCTTGATGGGATGCATCACAAATTGCATTGTATCACCCAATGCATCGCGACCTTATCACGTTGTTCCACTGAAATTCCACTTCCAAAAGCAGGCTAAGTCCATTTTGTCACCACATAATGCGACGCGCTGACATCGCGTCGTGTCATTGGAAGTTGCTCCTCAATATTCAGCTGTGTCAAAAATTGAGGCATCGACTTGATGCATTGATATCAAGTCGACGCACTGGAAGTTGCACATGGAATTTCTGCGAACTCAGAAAAATCATGCATTGACGCAACGCGTGACATCGCGTCGATGCACTGGAAATTGTTCTTCCATTTTTTTATAAGGCACATAATGCTACCAGTTGACGCAATGCGTTGAGATCACGTCGTGTCACTGGTATTCTTCTCCATTTTCTTTCCTTCATCTTATCAATGCTCAGCACCTTTTTTTCTTGTTTCCTCTCGTGCATCTCCATATATTTTTTCCTTTGATTTGCATAGTCCTTTGCCTCATCATGATATGCATCCCATTTTCTTCCAAATCCATGGAAAATCAACCCTGTTTTTCTAATCATATCGGTTAGCTACGAAACACAATTTAACAAGAAATTCAACATGTTTAACATACTTTTTATTCTCGAAATAAGTCCAAAAATGGATAAATAGTTGTGTTTGGGTATATAAATATGCTCAAGATCACCACCCCACATTTAAAACCTTGTTCGTCCTTAAAAAATATTTAAGAATCACAATACTCAAACTTTCTAATTGCAACCTAAGAATCATATTGGTTTTGGACACATAAACTTTTATTTCATAAATCTTTGTCCCAACAGTGCATTCAATTTGTTGGCGAATTTAATATAAGCACAAAATCAGGAGTTCAGTAAGTAATCTGAACTTTCATCCGTATGCACCCTCACAGCAGGAAAGGTTTCCATATCACTCACACTTCAACAATCTTATTCAGAATGGGAATATTAAATTTCAAACACTCGCTCTCAACAAAGAATTCTCACATATACAGAGATGAACATAGGATTGCCCTTAGTGTACTACTCCACTAATAGTCGGGTGTTGAAATATAGGATCAATTAGGTCTTTTCATGGTTGTAATGTAGGCTAAAGGACGGGTTAGAACTATTTTTGAAATAGTGAATAATCTCGCTAAGCACTTTAATACATAACTACCTTCATTCAAAATCGTATTCTTTTCAACCAAACTTTACACTTCATTATCTTTACATATCCATTGTTCCACCTAAATCTTTCTAAGCAGATTAACAACACTTTCGTAGGAGTATTTTCTTTTAAATTTTAGCTTTTCTTTAACTCCCAAATTTCGTTACGCACCCCTATAGTAGACGCCCTCAACCTAAGCAATTTGTCTTAATTGAGGTTCACATTGGCCTTAACAGACCAGGGCCAAAACAGGTTCACTGTTATGCCATAACAAGGTAATTAGAACTTAACTTTTTCTCATACATTATTTTCTAACTCCTAACCATCACAAACAAATGCGCAAATTACTTCTCTTATAACTTAACTTTCACTTTTTTCCCTATTTTGTATTTCAAATTCCCCTTTATTCCATTATTTGCATTAAAGTGCTTAGTAAATATGGATCAAATTAAGGTCTTACAAAAGAAAAGAACTAGGCTACATATGAAGCTACCAAAGAAATTAGGCTATAGGGTCAACGGGGCTAACTATGAATTTGCATAAGGGTAGGCAAATAAAATCTTTAAAATCTGGTTAACAAAGAAATGCCTAAATCACTTCCTACTCCCCATACCCTTTATTTCTATTTATAAACACACCAAGCAAGTTCTAGTCATTCCCATACATGCAAAATATGAACAACTACTCACACACTCGGTACATACTAAGAACTAAGTCGTATCTTGAAGGTCTCCGATTTTTGGACTTTATAAAATTCAATATTAAGCCAATCAAATCAACTACACCTATTGATATTTCACCTAAAAATCAAACAAACAATTTCCAACATGTGCATTCCTTCAAGGTTGCAATCGGGGTCTTACTACTTTCTCAGCTTCTAAAGACACACTGCCCTTAAGTCGGTCATCATCCATCCATCATAGGGGAAAGAACTAACTAAGATGATTGCATAATGAAATTTCCGAGAAAGGGAACACCTAATTACTCTAATCTGAAATTGCACCATAAAGGGTAAAAATAAAATACTACCATTAACATAAACCAACAAATATAATTCTTACCAAAAAGGGCAATACTTGTCAACTTACATATTTATCAAAAAATCCAAAAACAAAAATGAATAAAAAATTTTTATTCATCCAACCAAGCCAACACAACATAGTTAAATAGTAGAGATGAAGAAGAAGATAAAGATCGACCATCCCACACTTAAGCCGAGCACTATACTAGTTCTAGCAAAAAGGGCATGGTGGCATCCCTGCTCAGTCAAATATTACCATGGCAAGCACATCATCAGCTTCAATATCATTACCATCACCAACATCATCACTAGAGTCATCATTATCATCAGACTATTCTTCTTTTTTAGACGCATCATCAGAGTATGCCATATGTCTCTCCTCATCTGTCGGAATATCATCATCCACTAGCTCATTAAACTTATCACCTATCCGTAATATGGTCTTGGCATGATGCCCTAATGGATAATCCAACTCCATATCACGCATTTCCTGTTGAGTGATTGCTCACCCAGATGCCCTTGGCAGTAACTTGGTAAACCCATACATCCAGGCCATAATCTCATCATTCTGTATGTGATACTCGGGCATAGTAAAATTTTTCATATGAGGAGCTAGCCCTTTTGAGCAATAAATGTCAAGTGGTCTGTCACCGATAAGCGGTAAATAATCTGCATCTTCTTCTGGTACCCTCTGTTGCCTCAAATATCTAGTCAGTAATCCGCCAAACCCGTATCTACTCCCCCTAGAAATTTGGCCTTCCTCATTTCCAAGAAGATAATTACACCCATATTTAAGTCCATATCTTCACACATAAAGGCAAAAATCAAACAAATTCTATCATAGGTCACTTCCGTCATGTGTGTCTTATTAATCAAGCAGGCATAAATGATTCTATCCCATAAATGGGCCTCCATATTTAGATAAGTGAAAAGAAGTGAACTATGCATACCTACCTCCTTATGGTGAATCTACCTCATCATCGATTGAGTACTATAAAAAAGGTGATGTATTTGCTGATAAGGGGGTGCGACTATTATCCTTTTCAAAACCTCAGAATCTACATAGGGTACAGGTATGCCTAACATCTCGTTGACTGTGTTCGCTGTGAAAGTTATTATCCGACCATGCACTTCAACTTCCGAATCCTTTGGGTTCCAGTTTTTATAAAATTCCCTGACCAAACTCAAATTACATTCCCCTGGCTGCTCGAAAAGAAACCCCATATGTTAAGCCTCAATATTCCTCACCATTAAAGGATACTCCTTCATCAAAGTCCTTTGGTCGATGAACTGGTCAGCTGAGTATTTGGGTTCCTTATGCTGCAAGTACCACTTTCTACCTGCTTCAGAAACAACTTTTGTTTCAAACCTACGACGCCCCCTAGGAACTTATGGAGCTGCTGGTACACTATCAACTTGTCTACTTCTCTTGTGTGTAGACCCCAATGTCCTTGCTGCTCTCTTTCCCTTGATAGACATGTTACTTGTTCAGCATAAAAACTTGCAAGAACAAAAAACAAGCACCTTCAACACTAGCTACCACTAAGTGTGAATGTCACCCCATACTTAGTTTCTAGCATAAGTTGCTACAAAAATTACATGTACTCGGGTACTCAAACTTCCCCTTTTATTTCACAAGTCCATGGTCAATTATCCAACATTAATCATTCAACATTGATTTATATCGAGGAAGTGACAAAGAAAATTACCTCATTATGACCACTTATAGTTCATCTACACAGAAACTACCTTAACTCAAAGTGCAGGGCATCATGTCAATTAAAGTCAACTCATAAGAGCCCATATTTACTCACCAACATACGTCACCTATTCAAATGCTCCATACTACTTCAATGCAACCCTACACTTAATTTCTATCATGTAGTGAATCAACAAATCCCAATTTATTGTCAGTGAAGACATAGTTCATCAAAAGACATCATTAGAAAATCAAGTTACATCTCGACCCTAGTAGTTACCACATCAATTAAGTCATTATTTACATTTTAGAATACCCATGCTTCCCACATGAACAATGCGTCAAACCAACAAAAATAGCATATCACCATAACCTCCTAATATTCCCACATAATTTTAACAAATACTATTCAGAGTAAATTCAATTTAGGGAAACAAAATCCCTTGGGATTGAAATTTCAAATCACCTAAGTTTCAAATCAAACAATTCATAGCAATATTTAAGAACATTTGATTCTAAAATTTAAACTTAAAGTATCATGAGAACATACCTTTTATTGGGTTTAAAAAAAAGGTTGAATTTGAATCTTTGTGAAATTTTGGACAAGACTTTACTAAGAAGTGATTTAGGGTTTTTAGGGGAAAGGGGGCAGCGTGAAGCTAGGGTTAGGTAAGGGGAGTGAAAATGGTTAAGTGTGGTATTTATAGATGTGACCCAGTAAAGAAGAACGATGCGACGCACCACTGATCGCGTTGATTCTCTAGAAATAGCCTTGAAAATTTTTTCTAAGTGTGGAGTTTATGTCCATCAACACGACACGATGGATTCGCGTCGCTTCTCTGGAAAATTCATTCAAACATTTTTCTAAGGCCAAATTTCTCAGATTTTTTAGTATTTTTTCTTTCCCTTTACCTTTTCACCACTTAACAATGATTTACTTACTCAATGGCCCATGCTTAACATCTTTTTTATCTCCTCTTTATGTATCATTCCTGCACATCAATCAAAAACAACAAAATTACGTCAGGAAAAGTAGGTTGCCTCCCACCAAGAGCTTGATTTTCGGTCGTGGCACGACTCATTTTTTTGTATTTTTCTTTTTGTTCTTTATCTACAAAAAATTTAAGCTACCTATGACATTTGTAGATTGCCTCCCACATAGCACCTTATTTTATGTTGTTGCATGACTCAGCTCATCATCACTCATCAGGAAAAGTGATAGATTCTTTGTGCTTATTTGGATGATCCACCTAATAGTGCTTTACACACTGTCTATTCACAAGGAACTTCTCCATCTTTTCTTTATTCCACAACTCCACAACTCCATAAGGTGTCATACGCACAACCTCAAAAGGTCCAGACTATTTCAACCACAATTTTCTCAGAAACAACTTAAGCCATGAGTTAAACAACAACAAAAGTTTTTCAGGTTCAAATACTCTGTCTTTAATTTTCTTGACATGCCATTTTTTGGTCTTTTCCTTGTATAGCTTGGAATTTTCGTAGGCATGGAGCCTAATCATATCAAACTCATTCAGTTGCAATAACCTTTTCTCCCCTGCAGCCTTCATCTCAAAATTTAGATTCCTTACAACCTAATATGCTTGGTGTTCCAACTCTACAGGAAGATGACATATTTTATCATACACAAAATAATATGGAGATGTCCCAATGGGTGTCTTGTAAGATGTTCGGTAAGCCTAAAGTGCATTATCTAGCTTCTCCGTCCAAGCTTCCCTCTTTCCATTTACCATCTTCTAAAGTATCTGCTTAATCTCCCGATTGGATACCTTAACTTGTCCACTAGTTTGGGGATGATATGAAGTGGAAACCTTATGCCTGACACCATATTTAGCAAGAAGTTTTTGAACTAGGTGTTAATGAAGTGCGTACCTAAATCACTAATTATTGATCTTGGTGTACCAAATCTGGAAAATATGTTCTTCTTCACAAATTTCAGCACTACTCTTGCATCATTGGTTGGACTCACCATAGCTTCCACCCATTTAGAGACATAGTCAACTGCTACAAGAATGTACAAATTACCTTTTGAAGGTGGTAATGGCCCATGAAATTGATCCCCCAAACATCAAATACTTCGACTTCTAAATATTATTGAGGGGCATCTCATGATGCCTAGCTGTGGTACCCAACCTTTGACATTGATCACAATTCCTTATGACAGCAATTGCATCTCTAAACAAATTAGGCCAAAAAAAAACCTGATTACAACATTTTTCTCGCAGTCCTCTCACCCCCCATGATGTCCACCATATGGAGATGAGAGGCAATCTTTAAGCACCTTTGAAAATTCAGCCTCTCAGATACACCTACAAATGACTCCATCTGGACCCTACTTGAAAAGGTACGGTTTATCCCAAATGTAGGCATGAGAATCATGGATTAATTTCTTCTCTTGTTGTGTGGTGGCCTTAGGAGGGTACACCTTACAAGATATCAAGTTCACAATATCCGCATTTCATGGGAACTCACCTGCATAAACAGACACCAGCTTCCCATTAGGAAAATCGTCCTTAATAATTAGGGAGTCATCAACTATATGGTCTCAATTCTCCAGCCGTAACAAGTGGTCATTAACTTGATTTTCAGCCCCTTTCCTATCTCGCAACTCAAGATTGAATTCTTGAAGTAATAGAATCCACCTAATTAATCGTGGCTTTGAATCCTTTTTATTCACAATATACTTAATAGGATAATGATCAGTATGAAAAATGACTTTAGTACCAACTAAGTAAGATCTAAACTTGTCAAATGCATACACCACTGCCAACATCTCATTCTCTATAACCATTAGCTAACTTGAGCATCATTCAACACTTTTATAGCATAGTAGATGGAGAAAAATACCTTATCTCTTCTCTAACCCAAAACTGCTCCTACAGCAATGTCATTAGCATCACAATAAGCTCAAAAGGTAACTTCCAATCTGGCGCGATCAGAATAGGTGCTTCAGTCAACTTCATCTTAAGATTTTCAAAAGCTTCATGGTAATTTGCTCCAAACTCAAACTTGGCTTTTTTCTCTAACAATTTGCACTTGGGGCTTGTAATTTTTGAGAAATCTTGGATGAATCATCTATAGAACACTGCATGTCTCGAAAAGCTCCATACTCCTTTAACTGTGACTGGATGATGCAACTTTTCAATTACTTCAACCTTTGCCTTGTCCACTTTGATTCCTTTGCATGGTACTTTATGGCCTATAACAATTCCTTCCTTAACCATATATTGGCACTTTTCCCAATTCAACACCAAGTTCGTCTCTTGGTATCATGCTAGGACTCTGTTAAGATTCTGTAGGCACTTTCAAAAAGAATTACCATACACAGAGAAATTATCCATAAATACCTCCACGAATTCTTCCACCATGTCTGAGAATATCGCCATCATACATCTCTAAAATATAGAAGGTGCATTGCATAAGCCGAAGGGCATGCATTTGAACGTGTATGTACTATATGGACACGTGAAAGTTGTCTTCTCATAGTCTTCCAATGCTATGATTATCTGATTGTAGCCAGAGTACCCATCCAAAAAATAATAATACTCTTGCCCTGCCAATCTATCCAGCATTTGGTCAATGAAGGGAATTGGATAGTGATCTTTATGAGTCGCTTCAACATTTGATATTTAATACATATAATCCAACTGATCACCGTACGTGAGGGAATTAACTCATTATTATCATTGGTCACTACAGTCATTTCTCTCTTTTTTGGTACACAATGTACCGAACTCACCCATTTGCTATCAAAAATTGGGTAGACAATACCACTATCTAACCACTTGATCACTTCTTTTCTGACCACCTCCTTCATCACAGGATTCAGCCTTCATTATTGCTGCACTCTAGGTCTGTAACCCTCTTCCATGTAGATGTTGTGCAAGCAAAATATGGGATTGATTCCTGTAATATCAGATATTTTCTAGCCAATCGCCTTTCTTCTACTCTTTAGCAGTGCTACAGCTTGCTTAAGATGTAAGTTAGGAGCTTCTTCGATTGAAGGACTGGGTGATGGACCAATTGGCCTATTCAAAGGCTTAAACCATACTTTCTTCATCACAATCACTGCCAAATTCATAACCTTGATAAATTACAATGCTTTCACATCTCCATACAGATTATAAACCATCAAAGCTCGCTCTAATGGATCATCAGACAACAATAACTGCCAATCCAAAGCAAGATCAATAACCAATATAGAAGACAACTCCTCATATATGGCTGGCAGTTTCAATGCTTTGTACACATCAAAAACTTCTACTTTATCACGTGCTTGTATTGTTATTTTTCTAGCTACTACATCAATGAGTGACTGTCCAATTACTAAGAAGGGTCGTCCCAAAATAAATGGAACAATAGGATCAACTTGATAGTCAAGATTTACAAAATCCATCGGAAGATTAAAGATCCTACTTGCACCAACACATCTTCAATAATACCATCTGGCTTAGCAATGGACCTATCTGCTAACTAGAACACAATAGTCATGGGTTTGGGACTCCCAAGACCCATCATCCGATACCATGATATGGACATGAGATTTATGCTAGCACCCAAGTCACACAATCCACCTGCACAAATAGTCTGTTCAATGGTAATCTGCAAAGTAAAACTACCTGGATCCTTCAACTTCATGGTCAGTTTATTTTGAATTTCGGACGTGCACTCTTGAGTAAGTGCAACTATAGCATATTCGGTCAACCAGTTCTTTTTGGCAATAATATCTTTTATGTATTTTGCATATTTTGGCACACTCTATAGAAAGTCAACAAGAGGAAGGTTTACTTGAACCTACTTCATAAGATCTAGGAACGTCTTATAACTTGCTTTCTCTTGATGTTTCCTTGCCCTCAGAGGAAAGGGTAAGGGGATAGTCTTCTTTTCTACATGAATTTCATCTCTTGCCTCTTTTTCCTTGACTTTCTTCTTTGGATTCTTCTAAACTATCATCAGTGACTATGGTATTATCCTGCTCCTGAACTGTCTCCTTAGTTTACAGCCCACTCCTTGTTGTAACACCAT
Organism: Capsicum annuum; assembly: GCF_002878395.1. Taxonomy (NCBI): domain Eukaryota; kingdom Viridiplantae; phylum Streptophyta; class Magnoliopsida; order Solanales; family Solanaceae; genus Capsicum; species Capsicum annuum. The sequence goes on along the minus strand of NC_061122.1, from coordinate 128,401,043 downwards.
TTACCTACTTCAGATTGGCCTTTGTATCGCTAAGTAATGCTCCTTGTGGCCTTGTATTCTGTGATCCTACAAATTGACCCAACTATAACTCTTGATTTCTTGCAAGCAATTGTTGACTCTTCAAATTAGCTGCAAACTGTGCCTGTTGAGTCTTTATATCAACCACAAACTGTGCATGTTGAGCCATAAACTGCTTAATTAATTCCTCCACATTGCTAGTTTGAGTGGTTGCCTGATTATTTTGAATCGGCTATGGATTTGGTTGCATTAATCCCTTGTAATGATTTTCATTCTGTGCCTAATTTCCACCACATGAGAAATTAGAGTGGTTCCTCCAATTGGGATTATACGTGTTGCCAAAATTCTGTTGACCCTGATGATTTTCATTCCCCACATAGTTGACTAAATCTGGATTAACAGAACAAGCGTCTATTGTGTGCTCACTACTTTCACAAACTTCACACCATAAATATACCTATTAAATGCATTTGTTGCGGCTGCTGGTTGTGTCACACCCAACTTTGGGTTGTTCAGCTGAGTAGTCATATAGTTTTGCACTGCTGTAATCTATTCCTATAATACAGTGAACTGATCTGCCTTTAATACCCCTGCACCCTTTTTGTGAGCACTCTTTGAGTCTATATGCTAGTTAAGATTCCCTTGTGAGATTCGATTCAATAGTGTATACAATTCTTCATAAGTTTTCTCCAAAGCTTGGCCTCCTACTGCTGAATCTAAGAGAATCTTCATATTCGACTCAAGGCCTTCTATAAATATGTACACCAAGACATCATTCGATTGATGATGATGAGGATAATTTTTTAGCATCCCTTTAAATCTCTCCCAGGATTGGTAGAAATTTTCTCCATCTTTTTTTCTAAAACTCAAGATCTCACTCCTCAATCGTGCAGTCTTTTGGGATGAAAAGAATCAAATAAGGAACTTTCGAGCACAATCTTCACAAAGTGATGGAGTATGGTGGTTTTGCATGTAACCACCTCTTTGCTTCCCCATTTAAAGAAAAAGAAAATAGTGTCACATAGCTTTAATTGCACCATATTTTGTTTCAATTCCCATCAATATCCTGGCTCAGGCTTCCGAATATTGTTAGTCACATGGTTCTTAAGTGGGTTGCCATCTTACGAACAGGTCTTGCGTCTGGTTGAATAGGAACGGATAGAATAACCAGAGCTGGAATATTTCCAATATTTGGATCAACAATATTAGGATCTCATAGTTCAACCATTTGACCCTGTTAAATAAAATGTTGAGCTCTTAGCCTATGATGAAAAATCAATTCCAGTTCTGCACAATGCTCTATAAACTTTCTTTCTGGCCCGTCCAGTATTTAGTTAAACCTATAAAAATTCATTCTCTAAGATCAAGTTGATAACACTTAGACTTATTATCAAAAAATAAAAATTAAGAAATTCACTAATTTTACTAGTCCCCGGCAACGGTGTCAAAAACTTGACAGTTCCTAAGCGCACACGCAAGTGTATGTGGTCTTATAAAGTAATATAGTGGCTTCAAGGAAGCCCAAGTATCAATCTCTCAGGGACTTGCATTCGCCGCCTATCTAATTTTAGTTTAACTAATTGAGAAAAATAAATAAGAAGAGAGTTTGTCATTTTGTAAACTAAAAATAAAATAAATAATACAAAAATTAAATTCTTAAAACAATTAATGGAAGATAACCCTGGGTTAAATCACTTCGAACAATCATAATATGTTATTGAAATTAATTTGTTAACTTGCTTATCGTGGTTGTTGATTCGTAAGGTTAATTGCATGATCCTAGTTTCCCAACCTATAATCTTTTACCTAATATGGATATTACAACTACATTGTTCAGCGGGGATGTAATAATCCAATTAAGTGAATTAAATCTATCATCCTATGTATGAATCAAGTAAGGCATCTAAGTACATCCCTATCCTAGATGCTAAGTTTAATTCTTTGTTTTATAAAAGAATAAAAATCCACACTTTGTTTATTCCCATGTTCTGTCTCTTTATTCTCTCTCCCGAGATCAAAAGGTCGATAATATAAGTATTTTATGGGTGATCAATCCATAAAATAATCAAAACAAGAATAAACAAACAACCAAATATGATAAGCAAAATAAACAAAATTAATCTAAAACAATAGTAATCATGTTCTTGGCTTTAACCCCAAAAGGTGGGTTTTTAGCAACTAATATTCATAATCACGATCTAAATAATTGAATACATAATATAAAAAATGAAATACTAAAAATAAAACTAAAACCTAATAAACTATGTAGCCGCCTCCATATAAATTCTCCAAAGTTGTCCAGCCATGTAAAAATTCCCCCCGTTTTTCAAAAGTTCACCAATATATATATTCTAAGGGTCGCTAATCCTTAAAATAATTAAAAAAAGAATAAATAAACAACCAAATATGATAAGCAAAAATTAAACGAATTTAATCCAAAACAATAGTAATCATGTTCTTGGCTTTAACCTCGGAAGGAGTTATTTTTAGTCCTTAATTTTTCATATCATGTTATGTCCCCAGCAACGGTGCCAAAAACTTGTTGTGTCCACACACGCAAGTGTACATGATCTTACAAGTAGTATAAAGGCTGTGATAGTCAGATATCATTCCCACAAGGACTAATAAACTAGAAATTTAGTCAATTTTTAATTGGAGACAAATTAGTATTAAGTGCTTGAGAGTATCTAGATGATTGTAAAATTATGAATAAGAATGTAAATTATTAAATAAGAAATAACTAGTGATGACTAGAGCAAAGCAAGCAACGGTTGTAATCAATAATGATTATGATTCTAGGATTGAGGCATTTTGAACAATCATACAATTCTTCTAAATTCATAAAGTTATCTTCTTGTAACTGAACCAAGCAAGGTTTTTAGGTATATCCCTATCCTAAATGCTAATTCAAATCTCTTATTTTATAAAAGGATAAGAACCTTGCTCCCTAATTTCTTTGTTCTATCCCACGACTCTCCTCCCAAATGCACATAAAAATATATATTTATTGTAATGGTGGCCATCATCAAAATAGTAAGTGCAAGAAATTAAGAACAACCCAGGTGATAATCCAAAAAGAAACTATGAATGAGAATATAAAATAGTAATCATGTTCTTAGCCTCAACCCCAAAATAAGTGTGTTTAGCCACTCATGATTGAATTCAACATCCAAAATAAGTAATTAATTATACCCAAAATAATTCTTGAAGTAAAGAAGTTCAAAAGAAATATTAAGAACCCTAAAAGAAAGAATTTTGTGCTTTTTCCGCTTCTATGCTTGCCAAAAGCCCTTGTAATTGTGCTCACCTGTTCCTTTTATACAGGGGAAAATTTTACCAGATCTGTACTCTTGACGCGATGCATCACAAATTATGTTATATCACCCAATGTGCCGCGTCCTTATCGCATTGTTCTACTGGAATTCCACTTCCAAAATTAGGCTAAGTCCATTTTGTCACCACACGATGTGATGCACCGACATCGCATCGTATTACTGGAAGTTGCTCCTTAATATTTAGATACGTGTCAAAAACTGAGGCATCCACATGACACATTGATATCATGTCGATACACTAGAAGTTGCATATGGAATTTTTGCTAACTCAAAAAAATCACGGATCGACGCGCTGCATTGATATCGCATTGATGCACTGAAAATTATTCTTCCATTTTTTCTAAGGCACTTAATGTTACCAGTTGACGCGATGGATTGAGATTGCATCATGTCACTGGCATTCTTCTCCATTTTATTTCCTTCATATCATTAATCCTCAGCACATTTCTTTCTTGTTTCCTCTCATGCATCTTCATATGTTTTTGCCTTCGATTTGCATGCTTCTTTTCCTCATCATGATATGTATCCCATTTTTTTCCAAATCAATGGAAAATCAATCCTGTTTTTCTAATCACATCAGTTAGCTACGAAACACAATTTAACAAGAAATTCAACATTTTTAACATACTTTTTATTCTTGAAACAAGTCCAAATATAGGTAAATAGTGGTGTTTGGATATATAAATATGCCCAAGATCAACTCATAAACACCTTACCCTCCCCTTATGTACCTTTATCAGTCCATGAAGGTATCATACTACTTCCTATACAACATGACCTCCCCTTATTCATACCTAATGCATACGATTTGTGTACTACTCAACCGTATAGAGGGGAGCCTCAAACCAAGTGGACTATTTTTGTTATGAGTGAAACTTACGAGTTAGGGTGAGTCATACCCTTTGGACACAACTCAAGGGTGACCACTCAAACCCACAAAATTACGATTAACCTAGGATAATCCTAGTGTACAATTTAGGGTACAACTTGTAACCTAGGGTACGATTGCTAGAAGAGTCATATGAGGGAGTCGTACCCCTAGACGAGGTCATATTTTAGCTTTTAACTAAGGGCCTTGTGGTCATTTCCCTTGCCTAAACCCTAATCCCATACACTATATAAGATTTTGTAGCCTCCTAATCCCTTATGTTACAAGATTCAAACATTCCAAAATTCCAAAACACTCTCAAAGTTCTTGGAGAAATATTTGAGGCTAGGGTTTGGTACATGAACATCTAGAGGCAAGAAGAGTCAAGTTATCTTGGTGGATCATCTTGTTTAAGGCATGTCACTCTTCCCCGTTCTAAATAACTCTAATCCCATGCATTTCACACTTGGATTAGTAAGTGTACATGGTGGTTTAGAAATTAAATGAAAAGGGTTTTATTTCTAAATATTGAATAATCCTTATTCTTACCTAGTCTTATGTTTATTCATGTTGTTGATAATGAATTGCATATGTGGGTGATATTTGTATGTGGTCTAACATGTGGTTCACGAGTAACCCTATTCTTCATGATTTTCACCATAAAAATGGACTTGTAAAAGGTAAGTGCATAAGGTGTTTGTGAAAATATCTAATTGAATTGCCTAGAAAAATTGTTGTTGATGCATTGAACTAGGGTAATGCCCCAATAGTTATGAATGATTGATAAATGTTATTTTGAAGGCATTATGTTCCATGTATTGTTAAATTAATGATATTGTTGCATTAATGACTAATAAGAGTTGATACCTTAAGCATGAAAATGAACTTGATATGTGTGTTAAGCCTAAGTGTGGTGTAAGGTGTTGTAAAATTTCTAATTAAATGTGAATAATTATGTGGGTATTGATGACCATTAATTGAATTGTATGATGAAATGTGTTAATGCATTGTCCTATTAAAATGGCTGAGCAATGAAGGCTCCCATGAGGACTATATGGTCATGTATAGATTTGAATTGGCTAACTGAGTTGAAATCCTAAAATGTGAAATTAATTGGATGGTTATTAACACATGTAATAATATGTAAAGAGCTAAAATGGTGACTAACAATGATAGTTGAGTTGAGTTCCTCATCTAATGATATGACTAGTGATTCGAGTACATAGTCCCATAAAATGATGGGTGATTTGAGTTCCTTGTCTAATAATATGACTATTGATTTAGGTTCCTAGTCCCATGAAACAATGGGTGATTCGAGTTCCTTATCTAATGACATGGCTAGTGATTCGAGTTATCTGACTTGTGATATGACTAGCAGTTCAAGTCCTTAGTCTGAAGAGATTTCATAGGTTAAATACCTTGTCAAATAAAATGGCTAGTGATTTGAGTTCATAGACAGGTGAAATGACTATTGATTCGAGTTCCTAGTCCAATTATATAACAAATGATTTGTGTTCCTTGTCAAATGGAATAGATAATGATTCAAGTTCCTAGTCTGATGAGATAGCTAGTGATTCGAGTCCCTAGTACGATGAGCTGACTAGTGATTTAAGTTCCTAGTCCAAACAGACGGCTTCTATCCTGAGTCCCCCTACCCCTACCTAATGATATTGGTTGAATTGGTTAACTTGGTTAACTTGGTCAAAGATAGTGTGTTGGTTGAGTTAGTTTGGGGTTCGAATCCCCTTTGACTAATGTAATGAAGAAGTTTAAGGTAATAAAATTGGTAAGATGGAAGATCGGAAGTTCTTTACTCCATGTCTCATGAATGATGAATTGAGAATACTTGCTAAGTCTTGATTTTCCTTTGGAGGCATAATATGAACATGTCGTGTACGTAAATGTGTATGAGTATGTATTTAAGAATTTGATTAAAGTTCTATACCTAATAAGAATGGTTGGAACCAAAGTATGGAGTATCAGTGTCCTCCACTTTCTGTCTCATGATTGAAGAGTTCAAGAATTAATATCTTATTGGTATATGATATGTATCTATATGTATGGATAAGTGTATGAATGTGATTGAATATTATATATCGACTTGTTGTTGAACGATTATGTTATTTTATCCTTATCCTTGAGTTACATACTAGCGCTCCAATTGCTAATCATCTCCGGAGGCTATGTCCCCACGCAATATAATATAATACCCCAAAGTTTCCTAACTAATTTTGTCTCAAGAATGTCCAATATTAGCTTTTAAATTTAATGATGTTTATTACATGGGGAATTTTCAAGATTTGCACTTTTGTCATATGAGAAATTTAATAAGCTTTCCATCAATATAAAAGTCACCTAAATTCAATAACCGGGTAAGAAGTTATGACTATTTCAAGTTCCCGTCATAAAATATGACCGTATTAGTTAGTGGTGTGCCGCGCCACAGGAGAAAATAACAATTGTCAAATTTTAGTAGGGGTCTGTGATAGTGGTATGTCGCGCCAAACTTCCAGGTCACAAATAAAGTGGCAACATGATGGCTCCGCGTTGCGCCATCCCTCAATTTTCTAGTTGTCAAATTCCAGTGACCCGGGGCGATAATGCCGCGTCGCGCCAGGGGTTCGATTCGGGAAATTTGACTGAAATTAAAAGATGCATCTAGGGTTAAAAGGGTCAATTTCTCACCCCTATTTAAGTTCTTTAACACGAGATTCAACTATTTGGAACCCAAAATATACTAGTTTCTCTCATTTTTCTCTCAAGAACAAGCTAGGGTTTCAATTAGGATCCAATTTCAAGAAAGTCTCTCCGTCAATCTTTGCTAAATCAAGGACTAAGGTATGCGTTGTGTTGATTTATGGATTCCTTTCATCCATAAATCTCAAGAACCATATTTTAAATTATGAATTATGATGTTTATGTTGTGGGTTGGTTATAACCATGTTTATCTTAGTATATGATTCCCAAGTTGGAATATTTATGTGTTTTTCATGAAACTACATTAGCAAGTGAGAGAAATCAATAAATTAAATTATTTATAATGTGTCAACTTGATGATTAGGCCTATGCCCTAATGGTGTATGCAGGGTGTTTGATAAAATGCCTAGGAGGATAGAAATTATGCACTATAGATTAATTGTGATCCAAAATGACTTCCATGCTATTCTTATGTATTGAAATTATTTGTCAGATTGCTCATAAGTTAGCCTATGAAAGTATGCTATGTATACATGCTATCTTATTCACGTACCAAGCTATGATAATCAAATGTCCATGAAATATCTTCAATTATTGTATTATGGATTGTTGATGTTAGTCATGTACTCAAGAATGTCGTGCCTTGTTAGTTTCCTTCCATCGAGTCCTGAGGGTACTTGTACCGAAAAATATAGTTGTGTTCCTAGATTTAGTGTCATGTTTTAACGATATCCTTAATCAAGCCATGGTCTATAGTACCCAGTCAGTTATATAACTCAGGAAAGCTCAGTAATTTAGTAATCTCAATAGTACTCTGTCAGCTAAAGAAACTCCATGAGTTGAGTCTAGTCCAGTTCAGTTAATCATGTTCAGGGTCTATTCAGATGGGAGTGGAAATTAGCACTGAGTGAACCCAAGGATGGGAACACACACTATTAGATGAAGGTGTGATTCTTATAAGTCATCCTTGTATTCTAGAATTATGTAGCCAGTATAGGTTGAGATATTAACACTATCAAATGAGGGTTGATGAGGTGGATAAGCACTGTCAGTTGAGGCCCCCATCATTCTATTTTGGGGACACCGTCAGATGAGGGTCACTCACAACTTGTCCTTACAAGTGGCGCGGTATTGACACCCTTCTAATTGGGGTTACAGATTGGACCCCAGCTCAGCTATAATGCATTATTTGGGGAATGTCGGTTAGATAACTACTTCCTACAGTTTTAGTTATAGAATTAGGACTGTTAGATAAAGTCAGTCAGTCTCAATATTAGAAATCAGATAATTCTACAGAATTTAGTACTGTCAGTTATAGTCAACTCAGAATAGTATGGAACTCAGCTAGTTCCATCAGATTCAAGACTGTCAGATACAATCACTCATGTTATCAGTTATATTATCCATCATAATAAGTTATCAGTCATGTTAGCTATCTATAAATTCATGTTATCACGGTCTTAGATATAGTTACTATGTATTTATGCATGTATTCTCATATTCATATTAGTTAGTTACCCAATATTGTTCATGCATATGAACCCCATGTATTCATCCTATCTTTCATGCATACCAGTACATTCAAAGTACTGACGCATTTGTGCTATGGTTTCTTTACCATAGGTTCAGAAGCACAAGCTCCAAAGCATCAGTAGCATTCTAGTCTCAATAGTTAGAGTTATAAGTGAGTCCTTATCTCTTGAGGACATGATCATTTATTTATTATATCATTAAGTAATTTATTATTTGGATTTAGTTGGTTACATGTCCCATCAACTCCACATTCAGACAATTCAGTCAGTTAGAGGCTTTTCATACTATCATGTTCAGACTATCATGTTATTTTAGTTTTGTTTTGGGTATTTCATACCCCATTCAAATGTTATATATTTATCAGTTATGTTACAGTCTTGAACCTAATGTCCAGTTTATGTTTTCGCAATCATATAGTATATTATGCAGTATACAAGTACAAATATCAGTCATGGGTTAGCTTGTGGTCCTTCGGGGTTATGAGCACCGTGTAGCATTCCGGGTACCAAATCTGGGGTGTTACATATAGGGTCCGGAGCATCTTCTTCTTCTTTTTCTTCTTCTATGTAGTGAACAGGTGTTCAAGTGAATTCATGCATTGACCTTAAAGTTGTGAGCCTCCATACTTTGAAAGACCAACCTTTCATAGTCACATACTCTATGTCATAGGCTTGTATGGATTTAGTATGTGGCTATTATTGGGGGCATGTCTAGACATATTAGTTGACTTTAACATTGTTTGAGGTTTTGTGGATGACTGTGGACTTGGATATTTCGACTAGACCATTGGCGTTAATGAATTGTCAGTTATTGTCTAAGTACTATCTATTAGCCTTATATTTCTTCTATCTTATTATAAGGTCAGGATTCACCCGACCCTTGTAGTTGTGTGATGCTGATTAGGTTGGGTTAATGGGGTGACCTTTGGTTCATGTGGGCTTGAGGTGCCTATACAACATGTCCTAGTTTTGGGGCATGTCTAGTTTGTATCAGAGCCTTGGTTCATGGTTAATTTTGAGTCCATAATGTTGTGTCAAATAGAGTTTTTTTTGTGGGTGTTAAGTGCGGCATACTTGTAAGAGAGGGGCTGTGAGACATTTAAGAATGTTTCCCTTTTTTTGTTTTAATCTCAAGCTATATAGAGTCTAAGGTCTTAGATTCCTCTCATTTCTACTTTATTATCTCTTAGATCATGTATCCAAGAAAATATGACATACAAGTAAGATCTTCTATCCCAACTAGGGGCAATATGGACAACGCTCGTCCAACTTCTGGGATTTAAACTTGATTAAGGGTCGTGACATATGACTATCCTCATAAGGTTCCATTTATTCCCATTAACACCTCTATTAAGGGTGACACTCCTCCATAATTGCCCCAGAATTCTGGGTTCTATTGCTCTTTTGCTCAGTTAGCTCAGGTTTGTGGAAAGTGGTCTAAGAGGAGATATTAGACGGGTTCTAGTTTTCACTCTACGACTAGTGCTCCTTACCTGAACCTATTGGGAGACTTCCATATTTGTACTGGTAATTCTCGTGGGATATAAGGTTCCTAACATTAGGACAGTGAGGCCTCATCTATATTCATCTATCCTCCTTATCGGTTTTATGAATAATTAAATCATAGTTGTTGTGAGAAAGGAAAGAACTGGTGTTTTCCATGTGGTCAATTAGGTAACATACAATGGGAGTGTCCTATAAGGGTTGGCGTTTGGGAGAAAAATATGTTAGTTATCATTTCTCTAGCTTTGACACCCAAGGGTGCCCAAGTTCAGGCTAATGGTGCCAGTCGGCTCCATCCCGCCCTCGTTGTAAATTTTATGGCCAGAGTCATCATGATCAGTATGAGAAAGGGAAAAATAAATGTTCTCATTATGGTTAAGTCAAGCACATGCAATAAGAGTTCCCTTCTCAAGCGGCTTATTTGGCCAACAAAGCCCCTATAGCTACTTCTCCTACTCCAGTATCAAAAGATGTTATCCCTACTTCTGTTTATGGTACCGACACTAGCCGGAGTCCCTTTTATGCACTTTATACTCACTAGGGGACCGAAGCATCTCCAAATAATGTCAAAGGTATGTTAAAAATTTTCTGCAATGATGTGTATTGTTTGCTTAATCCAGAGTCTACTCTTTCTTATTCTCCCCGGTATGTGGTAGTGCATCTTGATTGTAGTCACGAGAGTTGCCAAGTACTTTCCCTATTTCTATCTTGGTAGGAGACTCTATGGTTGTTAACGAAGTCTATAGGGAATGTGTGATATCTATTGTGGTAAGGATACTTTCGTTGACTTGATAGAGTTCAACATAGTTGATTTTGATATTATTCTGGGATGGATTGGTTGCACTTTTGTTGTGCTTCCTTAGATTGTAGGACCCATATGTTCATGTTTAAATTCCCTAATGAGTCGGTCATTGCATGGGAAGATGTTTCCTTATTGCCTAAGGAAAGGTACATTTTGTATCTTAAAGCCAAAAGGTTGGTTTCAATGGGGTGTTTGTATCATTTAGATTGAGTTAAAAGTTCTAACTCAAAAGATTCCTCCTCTAGAGTCCATTCCCATGGTTAATAAGTTTCATGCCATAACCTTTGGGTTGACCAATTCTTCGAAGTTATTCATGGGCTTGATGAATAAGATCTTCTGTCCATTCTTTGACATATTTTTCATTGCCTTCATTGATTATATCTTAGTGTATTCTAAGAGTGAGGTGGATCATATGGATCACCTCTGTTCTATGTTGCAACTTTGTAGGATCATTGTTGTATGCCAAGTCGTCCGAATGGGAGTTTTATTAAAAGTCATGGCCCTCTTATTTATGTTGTTTGTATCTAGTACAAGGATCATGGTAGATCCCTAAAGTGTATGTGCTGGTATGCCTTTTGTTGTTTGGACCTAAGGACTCCTTCTTTGGTATGTTGTGTCGGGATGAGTCTTCTTTGTGACCTAGATGGTTACTATAAAGCACTCCATACCTATGGTGTTATGTCTCTATTGAGTGTCTTGGCTTGAGTTTCATGAGTGGTTCTTGTGATTTCGTTCCTCCATTACCCTTCTAGTGTTGGTTAGTGGCTCGGGTAGTGTGGTGATTAATGGAATGGGAAACGTAGAAGTCCCTAAGTTGGGGAGATTCTTGGATCGAGTAGTGTGGTGATATATTGGAATAGGAAATGTAGAAGTCCCTAAGTGGTAAAGATTTAGGGTTCCTTTTAAGGTATTATATATTAGGGGATATTGTTCTCCCATTTGATGGTATGAGGTTGGTAAGGATAAGTTGCTTGACCCTAATTTATTTTACCAGGCCTTAGAAAAAGGTGAAGGTCATTTGTAAGAGGTTGAAAACCACTCAAAGTTGCCAAAAAATCCTATGCAGACATATGACATAGGAGCTTAGAGTTTAGTATGGGTGATTGGGTTTTCTTGAAGGTTTCTCCCATAAAGGGACTGATGCAGTTTGGTAAGAAAAGGGTAAGCTTAGTCCCCAATATGTTAAACCGTATTCGATCTTGAAAGAGGGTTGACAATGTTTCCTATGAGTTGGGGTGGCCTTTTAGATTGGACACTGTTACCCCCCTCTCCCCTCCTCACTAGTTTCCATGTTTCTATGTTGTAAAGGTGTGTATGTGATCCTTTGTGGGACGTTCCCTTAGAGATGTCAGTATTTTGGGTTCTTTGTCTGGTGAAGATATCTTGGTAAGGATCTTGGATTAGCAAGTTTGCCATTTAGGAACGATAGGAGTGGCTTCGGTGAAGGTTCTATGGAGGAACCAATATTCTGAGGAAGCCACTTGGAAGGCAGAAGGTGATATGAAGACCATGTACCTGCAATTGTGTTATATTCTGGAAACTCATGCTTCAGATGTGTGTTGGTGTTCCTAATTTAGTTGTGTATTTGATAGACGATGGGTGAATCCCTAATGTTTATAATTGATTCATGTCTTTGTAGACTAGGGGTGGAAGTTCCCAATGCTTGATTTGCTTTATATCTTTAAACATGGATTTGTTAAGCCCTCAATTTTTAATTGATGGAGTATCTTTGATAAATGAACGCTTGGGATCCCAAGGGTCACTGAAATGAAATGCTTGATTGATGATAATCATGATATGTGTTGTGTTGCAACCTTATTGTGTGTTTCGTCCTAATTTATTGAAAGATTGGCTACGATGTGTGGTAATGTGTTAACTTGTGTTGATGCTCTCCTTACCCGTCATTCGAGGACGAATGATCCTAAGTGGGGGATAATGAAACACCCAAGTATGTGACCTTAAAAGAATTTTTGGTTTTGAGCATGATTGACCAAGGTATGATTGGACAAGCTACTCATATTGTTGGTCACGACTCGTACCCATCTTTCCCTCCTCTTTTATGCCTTGGTCAGTCCATGATGGTATCATACTATTTCCTATACGACATGACTTCCCCTTAGTCGTAACCAATTCATACGAGTCATATACTACTCAACCGTATATATGCATACGACTCATATATGAGTGAAGATTATGTGCTAGGGCTGATTCGTACCCTTTGGATAAAACTCAAGGGTGCCTACTTGTACCCACTACAGGATGGTTTACCTAGAGAATTCTAGGTTATGAGTTAGGGTACCACTCGTACCATAGGGTACAATTGCTAGGGTAGTCATATGGGGGAGTCGTACCCCTGGACGAGGTCACTTTTCAGCTTTTAAATAAAGGCCTTGTTGTTGTTTCCCTAACCTAAAACCCTATGCCCTTTCATTATATAAGTCATTGTAGCCTCCTAAGCCCTTATTTTACAAGATTCAAACATTCCAAAACACTCTCAAAGTTCTTGGAGCAAGATTGGAGGCTAGGATTTGGTGGATGAGCATCTAGAGGCAAGAAGAGTCAAGTTTCATATAACTTTTCCACTTTCTAAATAACTCTAAACACAACATTTCACATTTGGATTAGTAAGTGCACATGGTGGTTTTGAAATTAAGTGAAAAGGGTTTTGTTGCTAATGATGAATGATGATGATTCTTACATAGTCTTTTGTTTATTCTTTTTATTGATGATGAATTCAATATGTAGGTACTTTTTGCATGTGGTATAACATGTGGTTCTGAGTAACCCTAATCTTGATAATTTTCACCATGAAAATGGTCTTGTAAAAGGTAAGTACATAAGGTGTTTGTGAAAATATCTAAGTGAATTTCCTACCAAAATTATTGGTGATGCTTTGAACAAGGTTAATGGCCCAATAGTTATGAATGATTTATAAATGTTATTGTGAAGGCGTTATGAGCCATGTATTATAAAATTTGTGATATTGTTGGTTTAATGACTAATAAGGGGATGAAATGTTAAGCATGAAAATTAACTTAATGTGTGTTTTGAGCCTAGGTGTGGTGAAAGGTGGTGTAAACTTTCTAATGATATGTGAATAATTATATAGGTCTTGATGACCATGAATTGAATTGTATGATGAAATGTGTTAACGCATCGGCCTATTAAAATAGTTGAGCAATGAAGGCTCTCATGAGGACCATGTGGTCATATATAGTGTTGAGTTGTCTAATTGAGCTAAAGTACTTTAAGGTGAAATGAATTGGATAGTTGTTAATGCATGAACTAATGGGTAAAGATTTCAAATGGAGACTAACAAACAATGGGTGATTTGAGTTTCTCGTCTAATGATATGACTAGTGATTCGAGTTCGTAGTCCCGTGAAAAGATGGGAGATTCGAGTTGCTTGTCTAATTATATGGATAGTGATTGGAGTTCCTAATCTCATGAAATGATGGGTGATTTGAGTTCCTCATCTAATGAAACGACTACTAATATGAGTTCCTAGATCGGTGATATGACCAGCGATTTGAGTTCCTAGTCCGAAGATATCTCTTGTGGTTAAAATACTTCGTCAAATAACAAATAGTGATTTGAGTTTGTAGACTGGTGAAATGACTAGCGATTCGAGCTCCTAGTCCAATGAAACAACGAGTGATTCAAGTTCCTTATCTAATAAAACATCTAGTGATTCGGGTTCCTAGTTTGATGTGACAACTAGTGATTCGAGTTCCCAGTCTAATAGCATGGCTAGTGATTCGAGTTCCTAGTCCATAGAGACGGCTTGAGTCCAGAGTCCACCCCTCCTTATTAAATTGGTTGAATTGGTTAACCTGGATAACTTGGTCAAAAGTAATGTTTTGGTTGAGTTGGTTTGGGGTTAGAATCCCCTTTGACTAATGTAACAAAGAAGTTGAAGGTTATAAAATTTCTAAGATGGAAGATTAGAAGTTCTTCACTATGTTTCATGAATGAATGAATTAAGAATATATGTTAAGTCTTGATGCTCCTTTGGAGGCATAATAAGATCATGTCGTGTATGTCTATGTTTATGAGTATGTGTTTAAGAATATGATTAAAGTTCTATGCCTAATAAGAACGGTTTAAACCTAAGTGTGGAATATCAGAGGCCTCCACTTTATGTCTGAAGATTGAAGAGTTCGAGAATGTTGCAAGTATTGATAACTTGTTGGCATATGATAGGTATCTATATGTAAGGATAAATGTATGAATGTGATTGAATATAATATATCGACCTACTGTTAAATGATGATGTTATTTTATCCTTATCCCTGAGTTACATGCTAGTGATCCAATCGGTAACCGTCTCTGGACGCCATGTCCCCACGCAATATAGGGGCCAAAGCATCTTCATCTTTTTTTATACAGTGAACAGGTGCTTTTTTCAAGAGATCATGTGCTTTTTTCTTTAGTCAGTTACATTCCTTGGACATGTATTGTCTAAATATGGGATTATGCAAGACCCAACTAAGATTAAGGAAATTTGTCATTGCGCTAGAACTTTATCTCCGATTGAGGATCATAGTTTTAATGGTTTGGCTGGTTATTATAGATGCTTCATTAAGGGTTTTGCTATTATTTCATCCTATTACTAGATTAACTCAGAAGAAGGTTCCTTTTCGATAGTTCGAGGAGTGTGAGTCAAACATGGGAAAGCTCAAGGACTTTCTCACTTCTTCTCCTATTTTAGCTCTTCCTGTTGAGGGTGAGGGATTCACCGTGTCTGTAATGCTTCTGATGTTGGTCTCAAATATGTATTGATGCACCAAGATTGTGTTATTTCTTATGCTTCATTCACAGTGATTTTGATGCTTCTGATGTTGGTCTCGATTGTGTATTGATGCACCAAGATAGTGTTGTTTATCATGCTTTGAGACAGCTTAAGATGCACGATCAAAACTACCCCATTCATTATTTGGAGTTGGTGATGGTAGTTTTTGTGCTTAAGATTTGGAGGCATTATCTTTATGGTGTGAATTGTGAGATTTTCACTGCACCTCTTATTCTTCAAAATCTTATGACCCAACGAGAGCTTAATGCTAGACAATGTAGATGGATGGAGTTGCTTAAGGATTATGATATTTCCATCTTGTAAAATCCTAGAAAGGCAAATGCGGTAGTAGATGCATTGAGTCGGAAGACAGTGAGTATGGGTAGCTTGGCTTGTATTTTAGTTTCTCAGAGGCCATTGGATAGGAACATTTTCTTAGAAAATATGATGGTTTGCCTTGATAATTCAGATCCTAGGAGGATTTTTGCTTGTGTGGAGGTAAGGTCCTCGCTATTTGAGCGAATTCGAGATTGAGAGTTTGAGGATACCGAGCTTTGCTTCCTTTGTTATCAGGTGTTAAGTGGTGAGAGTGAGAGGTACACTATAGATTCTGAGGGTTTTTGTCATGACCCGAGTTCCGAGTCATGATGGAACCTGCCACTCCCCACCGGTAGGTAAGCCGATACCGTAACCTGGAGCTAATGCAATAGATTACCTTAGCACGAATGTCCAACATGGACCCTATGTGTGAACACAATATATAACAACATTTCACAATATTTCACAATATAAGGAAGTAGGGATGTTGGATAACACTTGCCATTTCACCTTACTAATAAGCTTCACACGTAATATGAGCATAAACAAGAGCATGAGTATTTACAAGACATGCACAATAATCACCTAACAAGATTATTGAAGTCACGATCACATGATAAACCGATAGTCTATTTCAACCATCGCAACTCCTATATATAGAGAGAGACAATCACCACGTATCTAGGACACTAAGCATTTACCTAGTTCAAGCTAAAGGTGGGTCAAGTCCCACTTCTAAATACCTAGAGTGCCAAGCTTACTAACACAACTCTAGCTTCTACCCAAAATTAAGATAGGTCATCTATACCTCACCCTAAGTGCTTACCAATCCTTTCTAGGTCTATAGGAAAAGTCTCTTCAAGAATATTTCCTAAGCCAATCAAACACTAACGTCATCTCCCATCTAGGCATCATATAGGTCAAAACATACCTAAGGATAGAGAAGTAAGCCATTCATGTCTACTTAGAACAACTATAGTGTTCTCACACTATTCATGAGACCACAAATAAACTAACCAAGGTCCTAGACTAAGGGTCAAATGTCATACCTTACAAATTAATAGTCTATAGATTCAATAAATCCTAAGTTCACCATTTAATCAACTATCGTCTATGTACCCCATCATATCTCGCAGGATATCAATAATTACATTACAAACAAGCTCAATCTATTCTATGGGTAAGCCTAACCTACCTTGAATCTATGCAACTCGTGAACAAACGAGCTTTTCCTTCCCTTTCAGTGAAGCTTCCTATTCCACAAGTAATGCTAACAACAATACAATCTAAGAATTACAACAAGAATGACAATACCCATTATGGAACCATTGTTCCATGGGTTTCAAATGAAAACCAAAACCACAATTGGGTTTCACCCTTGGAAAGGAGCTTCCAAGACCGAACCATATCCTAACTATCTTTAAGAAGTTACAACACTCATGTAATTTGAGTTAATCACTCAATTTTGGGGCTACAATTGACCCACAAGGATTTAGGGGTTTTGAGTCAAGAAACCATGAAATTAATACCAAAATAAAGGAATTCTTATATTAGATAGCAGAAAGAATCAATCACACATGTTGTTTAAGCTTTAGTTCAACCCACAACACACACTTAGAAGATTTTACACTCCATTAGGGTTTCTAGGTTAAGAGGGAGGCACAAAATGGCAAAAATTCATGCAAGATAGCACTTAAATATGGACCATCCAGCCCTCTGATAGGGTGGTCATGGCCCCCATGTCACTGCGGTCGCATCTCCTTCACTGCGGTCGCGGCACCTCAGTACATGCTATGCATGGATGAAGCTTGGAACTTGGTTCCGAGCTTTGGACAATTCATCGAAATGAATTTGGGGTTCGTTATGAGAAAATAAGATATGAAACCCCATAGTTTTCGATGTTCCGGATGCGCTAGTGAAGTTGGATTTCGAATACAAAGCTTTTTTACTAAAGTTTTTGCTTAGTGGTCAATTTGGACCAACGAAGACTTCAAATTGAGTAAAGGTGTTCTAAAACCCAAATAAACCATCAGGTAACCATACTCTCGGTTTCTGCAAGTCATTAATGACTTGGGACGTCTACAGAGGATCTCTATCGGGAAGCAAGCAAGAATACATATAATTACCTGAAGGATCATTACAACATCCACTATTAAGGAACTTTCGTCCCTGAATGTTAAAGACAAGCAAGTATCTGAAGTCTCGAACAAGTGAGGATACTGGGCCCGTATCTCACTCTTGATCTCCCAAGTAGCTTCCTCTATCGAGCCATGCCTCTATTGAACCTTGACCACCGAGATCTTCGTTGTAAGCAGTCTCCTCACATCACTATCCAAAACAAGCATGGTATCCTCCACAAAGGTCTACTGATCATCCAACAGGACCGAGTCCTATGTAAGCACATAAGAAGGATCCAGAATATACTTTCGCAACATAGAGACATGGAAAACGGGATGGATAGCGGCAAGGTCTACAAGTAGAACCAACTCATAGGCCACCTCACTAACCACATAAAGAATTTCAAAAGGGCAAATATAGAGAGGGCTAAGCTTACCCTTCTTTACAAACCTCATCACACCTCTTATAGGTTAAACTCGAAGGAACATATGATCATCCACTCTGAATCTCAAGGCATGGAGTCTACGGTCGGTAAAAGCCTACTGCCTACTCTGGGTTGCTCTCAACCTATCTTGAATCACCCAGACTCTATATAACGAGTCCTGAAGTAAATTTGTACACCAGGGTCTAACCTCCAATGTCTTAAACCATCCTATAAGAGAACGACACCTCCTACCATACAATCCCTCAAAAGGTGCCATCTCCATACACGACTGATAAATGTTGTTGTAGGTGAACTCTATAAAAGCTAAGTGTAAATCCCACTGGTCTCCAAAATCCATAACACAAGCTCAGAGCATATCCTCAAGCACCTAAATAGTCCGGTTAGACTAACCGTCTATCTGGGGATGAAAGACTGTACTCAAACCCATTTGAGTACCTCACTCCTCCTGAAATTCTCTCCAAAACACTGAAGTAAACACAAAACCATGATCTGATATGATAGACATAGGAACCCCATGCAAATGAGATATCTCTCAAACATAAATCTCGGCTAATTTATCAACACTGAAGGTCATATGAATAGGAATGAAATATGCCGACTTGGTCAAACGATCCACAACAACCCAGATACTATCGTTACCACATAAAGTACGAGGCAAACCACTATAAAGTCCATGGTGATCCTTTTCTATTTCCACTCAGGAATGGGCAATCTCTGAGTTAATCCATCGGGATACTGATGCTCATCCTTAACTTGCTGATGATACAAGCAGTAAGCTACGAAGTCTGCCATATCTCTCTTCATACTATCCCACCAATACAACTACCACAAATATCTATACGTCTTGGCCGTACTAAGATGAATAGAATATCTAGAACTGTGAGCCTCATGAAGAATAGACCGAATCTAACCATCAAGTCGGGGAACACAAATATGACCCTGAAATCTCAAGATGCCCTAAAAATCTATGGTGTGTCTCCCAAACTCACCGCACACTACCCGATCATGGGGAAGGCATAATTTATCATTCTTAAACTGATAATCACGAATCTGCTCAATTAGGGAGGACCTCACCTCTATACAATCCAAAACTCTAATGGGATCCGATATGTTGTGACGAACTATTAAATTGACTAAGGACTGAATTACCCATGCCAATGGCCTCTGAGACACTGACATACATGCCAAACTACCCATACTTGCCTTCTTATGACTCAAGTTACTCGTATGGTATAGGATAGAAATCATAGTCCTTTAGCAACTTTATCCATCTATGTTGGAGAGCATTAAGCTCCCGCTGGGTAATAAGATACTGGAGACTACGATGATTGGTGAAAGTCTCACAATGCAACCAGAAAAATAATGCCTCCAAATATTAAGCCCAAAAACTACTGCCGCCAACTTTAAATCATGAGTAGGGTGTTTATGCTCATGCACCTTATCAATCCCTGCTACATGAAAACACAACCAAGCCCAACACCAGAAGCATCACAAAATACTATTAATCCCTCTCCCTCAATAGGAAATCTAACATTAGCGATGGAGTGAGACAACCTTGATCTTTCCAAAGCTCTACTCACACTCTTTGGTCCATCGAAAAGGAACTATCTTTCGAGTGAACTTATTCATAATGGCCGATAAGGTAGCAAAGCTTTCAACAAAATGTCATAATAAACAGCCAAACTAATAAAACTGTGAACCTCTATCGGAGACGTAGGCCTAGCCCAATCTCAAATTGCTGAAATCTTCGTCAGGTCTACCATAATTCCCACCTTAGGCACTATGTGTCCAAGAAAAGATACTAACTCAAGCCAAAATTTACACTTGGAGAACTTGGTAAAAAAATCATGCTCTCTCAAAACCTGGAGCACAACACTCAATTGTTACGCATGTTCCTCATTACTCCTTGAGTACATAAGGATATTATCAATGAACACCATGATAGAAGAATCTAGATAAGGTCTGAACACATGGCTCATCAAGTCTATAAATGTGGATGGAGCATTAATCAGCCCAAAGACATCACCAAAAACTCATAGTGACCATAACGGGTCCTGAAGGCTCTCTTTGGGACATCCCAAATCCTCAACTGATGATGACCGGACATAAAATCTATCTTAGAAAATACTGTTGCACCATGGAGCTGGTCAAAAAAATCATCAATGTGAGGCATAGAATAATGTTTCTTCATTGTTACCTTATTTAATTTTCTATAATCAATACATATTTTCATCAAGCCATCTTTCTTCATTACAAGAAAAATAGGGGCTCCCCACGGGGACACACTCGATCTAATGAACCCCTTGCCAAAAAATATCATGTAGCTGAGAGTTCAGCTCTTGAAGATTTGCAGGAGTCATATGATAAGGTGCCATAGAAATAGGTCGAGTACCAGGCTCAAGGTCAATAGCAAACTAAAACTCACTGTCAGGGGGAATACTATGCAGATCGTTAGGAAACTCACACATAATAAGAACAGAGTCAAGTGTCAGACTCTTTACACGAGTATCACATACATAAGAAAGATAAGACTCACAGCCTCTCAACATAAGTCTTCTAGCATAAACATAAGAAATAATCCCCGTTTGCTCACGACTAATCACTCCTTGCCATACGTTTGGGGGGTATGCTGGTCATGTCTAAGGTAACAGTCTTGGCCAAATAATCTATGACCGCATGAAAATGGGATAATAAGTTCATGCCTAGAATCATATCAAAATCCAACATATCAAGAATAATAAGATCAGCATAAGTATCAACATTATTAACTGTTATGACACATGATCTGAATACCCGATCCACTACTAAAGAATCACCTACTAGAGAAGATACACACAATGGCGTGGATAATAAATCACTAGTCAACTCCAACAATGGTGCATAATAAGTAGATATTTAAGAATAAGTGGATCTGGGATCAAATAAAGCAAGAGTCGACTTGTAGCATACTAAAATCATACCTATGACTACTGCATCTAAAGTCTCAGCCTCAGGCCTAGCAGGTACTATATACAATTAACCAAGTATGCCACCCGAATGAGAATGACCACCTGACCTACCTACCTGAGTACCACCTCGAGGGCCCTAGTAACCATATCTATGACCTTACGCACCACCCCTACCTAAAGAGAGAACTGCCCTAATAGAAGTAGCTTCATGGGCTAAAACAATCATTGCCCAACGACTAGGTCACTCTTTAGAGAAATCACCAGGAAGTCCATAAGAAAAACATGACTCATGAGAAGAACTAGAACTCATATAATAGGTTAATCCGACACACCTACTACATCTAGTACGGCCCACAAATAAACCTATCATAGACTGATCACCACCTTTACTAGGGCATCTATTTGAAGTAAACTGATCGCCATCAGCTATCTATAGAGCTACTTGAACTGGTCGACTCTGAGGCTGAAAAGATGGATGCTAAGGATGTCAAGCATAATAAATACTACCTCTGAACTAGGAAATACTATGGCTTCCACCAAATCTTCCCTGATACTTAGGTTCTTATCATGGCCCTCACGATGCATGTCCTCTATCACCCTAGCATAAATAGCAACCTTGGTAAAGGTCCTACCATCAGAAACTAAAATTTGAGTAGACATCCTAATAGGAATTCTTAATCCACTCAAAAAGAAAGGAACCCTCTCATACTCCTTGTCTAAGATAGCAGTCGCATGCCTATCTAACTCATTAAAATGAGCCTTGTACTCAGTGACTATCATAGAATACTTCTACAACCTAGGGAATGGATCTATCAAATAATCTCTAAGGATATGCGGAATGAACTTCTCTAAGCATATCTCAGAGAACAAAGACCAAGAGAGAGGGGAAGATCTAACTGGTCTAGAACTCATAAAACCCTTCCATTAGTGTCTAGCAGATAAGTCCAACTAAAATACGGTGTAGCCAACTCCAAGAGTCTCCATAAGGCCTAATCCACAAAGCCTATCCTCACAAAAAATTAGAAACTCAAATGCATCCTCTCCAGGAGCACAAGAAAATCTAGGCATAGCCAACCTCAAGAATCTACCTAATGTCTTCTACTCTTCAGCAGACATCACAGGATGGGTCCCAACAGGCTGAACAACTACCAGAATAGGAGGAACCTCAACTCCAGGAGCGGCATCCACAAGCTGCACTCCTGCTCTATTATTCTGTGAACCATCAATATAACTCAACAACTAAACCAAAGCATCTCTAAGTAAGAAGATAGAATAAACCTTGGTGAAGCTTAGGCTAGTCCTTGGCCCATCGCTGGCTGAGGTGGAGGAGTCTTTAGCTTGGGTGCAGGAATACGGTCTACGAAAGGTACACCCTGTTCCATAACTGGGGATAACTCATCAGTCTAGGTCTCATGACCCACCTTGCTTATCACCGAATAATGTGTCTTTGGAATCTGTAAAAGAGAAAAATCAATTAAATATCCTACAAACCAACTCAAACTCTTAGCAAGATAACAATAAAATAAGTGAAGGACTCCTAAGAATGTCCTATAGCCTCCTGAAGATACGAAATGGATGTCAATGTTTTAATCTATAGGACTCTATTAGACACTTGCTCTTGTATCAATAATATCGATGAAACCTAGGCTCTGATACCAATTTGTGATGACCCAACTTTCGAGTCATGATGGCAACTACCACACCTCACCAACACATAAGCCGATACCATAACCCAGAGCTAATGTAACGGGTTACCTTGGTACGAATATCCAACATGGACCCTTTGTGTGATCACAATATATAACAAAAACATTTTACAACTACGGACAACCGATATTAAAACACAAATCCCATCACCTAATAGTATTAATACAAGAGCTTCTAGACTTGACAAAAGGAATTTACAAGCTCAAAATCTAAAATATCTTAAATAATCTCATACATTTGTCTCGAAAGCAAAAGACAAATAAGATAGATGGGAAAGAGGGCAACTTGATCTCTAAGAGCTCACCCTATCTCTAAATAGTCAACTCGCTTAAACTAGCTCAACGATGGTAACTAGAACCTAGGTCTGCCCAAAAAGGTATAGAAGTGTAGTATGAGTACCAAAACACGGGTACTCAGTAGGCATTATTGGCCGACTGAGCTCAAATATAATGTAAAGACAATATAAAGTATGATAATAACCTTAAAGTCAAGAAAAAAGATCGAACCTAAATTTGTTTTAATACCACTGTAAGAATATCTATACTACTAAAGTAATAACATGACATACTATCTCAATATGCTCTATAATTACCATAACAATTGAGTATCATTTCAAAAACATAAAGCCATATATATAATAGCAAAGCATCTACTTTGCATAATCATCATCAACCATCTTTAGAACATAAACATAAGAACTTACCACAATATCCCATACCACCGGGAAATACACAAAAGAGAGCATAACAAAGAACTCATCACGACGTCCCATACCACTAGAGAGTACACAAAAGAATATCAAACAAAAAATCATCACGGTGTCCCTTACCACTAGATAGTACACCAAAAGAATACAACCAATAATACTATAAAGTGTAAGTATTCCATAAATTTACCAAAATTACCGGTATCTCAACCCCAGCATGGATCATTACCAAAATCTACTTCCAAACACATATACCGCACTTTAACACAAAGAAAGCAATATTGTCATAGCATAGACATGTAGTCATTAATTCTATAATTGATTGATAAACACCGCGTGAAGTCAATACTATTTATCCTTACGCTTCTATGAATCAATAGATTACAATCCTTATCATTACTAGCCATCAAATTAGGGAAAACTACAAGCCACTCATATTAAAGGTTATTCAACTATCATAATGTCATTCTTTAACTAACATCTTCATGATATTAGTTATTAATTAAGTCATCTCAGCCTCACATATTAGAAGATAATTTAACTAACCATCATGTAATATTAGGTCCATCATCGCTAAGCATGTCACGACCTTAAGGCCTATTTTCCATATATAAGCAAGTAAAATCCACTCACTAGTTTTCTAGGTTTCAAGCCTCCAACTAGTAATTATATATTTTAGAAGAAACTAGTTTTCATATAAGACACTTTACTTGGCAAGATTTCATAATATAACCTCTCATTCATGTCAAGAAGACATATATATATTCGGTTAGCCCTTGATTCTACATAAGATAATTCATAACACTAAGTCTTAACTCAATATTAGGCATAAATTTCCTTTAGTTGCTAATTTAGCATCAACAAAGGCCACACCACTTACTTAGTGATTTGGAATAAGAAATAAATAACAATTTACCAAGAGAGACCTTATATTTCTAGCAGATAGACGGTTGTCCCTATACGGCCTAACCTAACAAATATCAATGCACATACGTAAATTTGCCCCACATGAAATTATAATGTTCGTCCTACTTCTGTATTTATCGGGCATCATTATAACATCACATACTCTTTCGGATTCACCGAGCATCATCATAATACCAGCATATTCCTTCAGATTCACTAGGCATTATCATAATATCATATATTCTTTCGAATTCACCGGGCATCAGCATAATATTACATATCCCTCTAGATTTATCGGGCATCATCATATTATTAATATATTCCTTCAAATTCAATGGGATTAATCATAATATCAATATATTCCTCCAAATTCATTGGGCATCATCATAACATTACAAGTCTCTAAATGCAACAACATACATCCATATGCATGGCTGAAATAATAAACATTTGTAAAGGTTCACAATATAAGAAAGTAGAGATGTAAGATAACACTTGCTATTTCACCTTACTAATAATATTCATATGTAATATGAGCATAAATAAGAGCATGAGTATTTACAAGACATGCACGATAATCACCTAATAAGATTATTTAAGTCATGATCATAAGATAATCTAATAGTTGAATTCAACCATCACAGCTCTTATATATATATATACACATATATATAGACAATCACCATGTATCTAGTTTACTAAGCATTTACCTAGTTCAAGGGTAAGGTCGGTTAATCCCAATTCTAAATCTTGAGAGTTCCAAGCTTACTAACATAAATCTAGCTTCTACCTAAAATTAAGCTAGGTCATCTAAACCTTACTCTAAGGGCTTACTAATTCTTTATATGTCTATAGGGAAAGTATCTTCAAGAATCCTTCCTAATCTAATCCAACACCGAGGTCAT